>NW_005187403.1:2734290-2759045 GCF_000239375.1 Pundamilia nyererei | reverse complement strand
CCCGGGCCCCAGCCCAGAGACGGAGCTCCCCCAGAACCTCACGCCCATCCCGGACCCACCCATCTGGCATCCTGAAGGAGTTGGACTACCTGTGCAGGTATCTCCTCATTCTATGAGTATTAACACTAATCCTAGCCAAAAAAAAGAGAAAAAAAACAGTCAGAAAATATGATGAGGGAAAAATGTCAGTGACCTCCACCTGTAAACCCATTCCTGTTTTGGGGGGTGTCTCATTTTTGCCCCTCTAGTTCTGCTACTGTTTCTGTATTTAACACCAAAGTGGCTGAAACACTGAAGTTTATTAGCAACCGCCTCTTTCTTAACTAACTATACTGTCCTGTTCCAGGTCTCACTCACTGTGGGGTCTCCTTTACCAAAGAGTCCTCAGAGTGGCCCCTGTAAATAATCCTACTCTTGCTTACCAACTCCAAATTCTTGTTGAAGTTCTCATGTTCCTAATAAAGACTATTAAACTTGTGACTGTGTCTGGGTCTTGATGTTCTGGTCTTTATGACTATGGATAATTTGAAAAGTGGTGGTTCATCCAAAATCTTGTATTTGTTTGCAAAAACTAAAGTTCTTTGTCAGTGAACAGTTTATTGAGCTCAAAAGAAAAACTTAATTTGAAATTATGTGAAGCAGATCAATCTGGTATGGTCTTTGGTCAGAATAACAGCTGATTTGAAGTGTGTCCTCATCTTTAATTTCCTTGCCTGACGTGATTTCACTGACACTGAACGGCCACTGTATCAAAGTCTGTTCTGTATCAACGTGAACATGACTCAGCTGCTTATGTCAATAGCACAAGGTCTTGCAAAACACTGGCTTTTGCATGAATTGTGATGGTGGAGAGCATTTTTGGTCACACAACTAAAGTAAAAGAAAAATTACTGCAGAGAAGAAAACATGTAACACCAAATAGTGCATAGTGTGCAAAATGAGCCTAATAACAAAACAGTGCTGAGAATTGTTCGATATCCTTTCACTTCTGTGCCTTATTTTGTTTTCTGTTGACACCACAAGTGTTTCCATGAACACAACTGTTGTAACTTTGTCACGCTAAGGCTCTTTAAATATGTTTTGCAATAGTCATAACTAACAGCAGTACACTTGGCAAGTTTGATAACAATGGGGAGTATTATTGTGCATGTGAAGATTTACACAGTGAAAGGATGCTGGCATGTTTTGATCTATTCTAAATAAGTGGAGGCAATATACAAGGAAACTTTATTGAAATTGTTCACCCTTGCGCTTAGTCATTCACGTTATCTTGTGTCCATGGGAACTCCACAGGACATAAACTCTATATATACACCGATCAGGGATAACATTATGACCACAGGCCTAATATTGTGTTGGCCCCCTTTATGCTATCTGGCACCAAGATGTTAGCAGCACATCCTTTAAGAGGTGGGGCTTCCAGGGATCAGACTTGTATGCCCAGAGCATCCCACAGATGCTCAATTGGACTGAGATCTGAGGAATTTGGAGGCCCAGTCATCACCTCAAACTCATTGTTGTGCTCCTCAAACCATTCATTTTTGCTTCGTGGCAAGGCACTGTATGCTGCTGACAGAGGGCACAGCCATCAGGGAATACCGTAATTAATGAAAGGGTGTACATGGTCTTCAGCAAGGCTTAGGTAGGTGGAACTTGTCAAAGTAACATCCACATGGATGGCAGGACCCAAGGTTTCCCAGCAGAACATTCTCCAAAGCATTCCTCTAACACAGGGGATCATGGTGCCAGTATTCACCTTGTCAAATCCTTATGCTTGCTCATTTTTCCTGCTTCTATCTCATCAACTGTGAGAACAAAATATCCACTTGTTCCACAATATATCCCACAAACTAACAGGTGCCATGATCAAGAGATCATCAGTGTCATTCACTTCTGTCTGTGGTCACAATGTTATGCCTGATCGATGTATATATGCTACATAACCATTATCAGTGAGAAACTGCGCAGTAAATGCTCATGCATTCACTTGATGACAGCACAGTGCCTTCTTTTTTTAAGAGGAAAACTGACTAAATCTCATATAATCTTATTTGACACTGGAATTGTTGCTCTATAAATCAGAATGCTGACAAATTTGTAGCTTTTCTGTAGCTCAGCTTCTCCGTTTGCTGCATGCAGATGAAAACACTGGTGCTGCTTACAAGCCGTGCCCGTGGAAGCAAAACTAACAAATTTCTATTGCTATTTCAACACAGCAGATGTTATGGCCGAATGTAATGCCTCTTCTCACCGCCAGATGTCAGTGACGTTTATCATTGATATCACGTTTTATCTATTTATTCGCGGTTTGGATTAGGAATAAAAACATATGGTAATATAAATTAAATTGTCTAAAGTACAACTTATCAACGGTGACGAAAAGAAAAGATTCTCTGTTGTTGTAACGCCCATCTCGCACTATTGGAGGCAGTATAACATGTCAGGGGTGTCCATCCTGTCCCTAAATGACACGACGAAGAAGAAACTGCCTGTCACATAAGCAGCTAGCAGAGTGGCTAATATCACCCTGATTAGGCTGTTTTCACTGTCAAAATGGATGTAAATCAGGCGAAACAGGAGCACCTGCTCGCATTAAAAGGTATTTTACTGTTAACATATATGTTGTGACTACAGAGGTTGTCTTCATGGTTAGATGTGTCAGTGTATCGCGCTGTTGTCATTTGCTGCTGCTTCAAGTTGCTAGTAGCGCTAGCTAATGCAATATCATGCATTTACTTTTGTGAAGGTGTAAACAAGGCTGATGGCCAGTGGTGCGACTTTAAAGACTTTTCTTTTCGTTTGGGGCGCTTAAAACATATATTAAAGACCCTGTTTAGCAAAGTGTAGCTTAAGGAACTGTGTCATAGTGTAAGCTAACTCTCTCTTGTGCTCTTAGTTGTTGCAGCTAATTTATTTATTGCACTAATTCGTTTTTTGTTTGTTTGCTTGGGTTGGACTTTTTTTCTCGAGGTAACATTTTTTTTGCTTCTACTTCCTCTAATCTGAATCTGAATCGGACTCAAAGAAAGAACTCTGGGAAGTTAAAGTGTTCATTTTCCTGTTTCTTTTTGTTAGCTTTCAGCTCACCACCCGCAAAAAGAAATTCTGAGCATAAGTGATATCCTGCAAACTGTGCAGCAGTCAGAATACTAACGGTATTACTCAAGTATTAGCTACTACAGCTACAGGTTTTATGCAGTAGTGAAGGGAAGATTTTATTCCCTGTTTTTAGAGCACTTCATGGACCTGGGCTTTGACATTTGTGTGAGGACTGCAGAACATTTTATCTGTTAGGCAGTTACAATTTTTTTATCAGTGAACAGCGTGTAAGAAATGCATCTTACAACAGTTTTGAGACTATTAAACAAACTTCTGGAACTTTAGGCTTACTGCATTTACCTAGAGAGGGAGTTGTGAAAGTTGCATTCAGATAAGGTAACATATAGTTGTCCTTCACACAAAACCTGTATAATTTGTGCGTTTTAATTTTAATGTCAGACCACCACTTTCCCACTCAGAACTTCTCTTTGTCAGCAGATTCTTTGTTGAAATAATCTTTAGATACACCCCTGTTGTGAGTGATTTCAGTAACTGGTAAGCATTCATTCTTGAATGCAGGCTCCTGAATCCATGTGAAAATATCAGCTTGGTCACTAATTGGCTGCTAACCAGTGTCACTTTACTTTACAGTGATGCGCTTAACGAAGCCCACTCTCTTCACAAACCTGCCGGTGACGTGCGAGGATCGAGATCTGCCAGGTGAGCCTGTTTAAACTTGCAGACAGAGTTCCACCCACCGAGCCTGAAATGAATTTCACTCCATATTCTTTAGCTGTAGCAAACGAGAACAACCGGGGTCAGGTCTGTGAGACTGAGCATCATGATATTATCAGGGAATCCAATTAGCTCAGTTGATGTTAACCAATCCAGTGCAGGACGTGGGATAGTAGGAGGAAACCACAATGGCTGAGCCACTGTACCACCACTCATAGTAATGACAGTTTATTAGTCAGAGGTCTCATACTCATGTTTATCAGGACGCAGAAGATCAAATAAGACAAGAACAGTAAAACAACAGCCTTGTGTCCATGGTATAATCCCTTGCCTGTGGGTTGTTTTTGTTTTTAAATTGGTAGTCTAATGCTTTTGTTTGCATTGTGTAAAATGGAAAAGTTAATTCAAGGAGAAATCTGTTTGAACGCTTAAAAGCTTCTTGTTCATTAAATCTCCACCTTTTTACATGCATATACAACAATCTGAGAGATTTTTCCCAACCTCTGTAAATTCATGATCGTGTTCGAGAAGCTCACAGTCAAGCATTGTGAAGCTGAATGCTGAATGATAAGTGGTTTTTGTTGTTGTTGATGTTTTATTTTTTTTTAATGCTGTTGTTTTTCAGAGGTCCACGTCAGCATCGCACTCCACTACAGGAAATAACACAAGTATTGAGGCCAAACTTGGTCAGGCAGCTTCCTCAATTTTTTTTACACTCATTTAAACATCCTCTGTGGTTGCACCAGGAAATCCCACTCAAGTCAGCTTACAAACGAAAACAAGATACTGTGTCTGCAATACAGTCCTTGTTGGGCAAGAAAAAAAATAGTTAATATTTTCATGTTATCAAGCTTGTCCAAATGCTATAAAACAGAGGTAGACACATTAAAGTTGTTGTTAATTTATTTCAAACATGGAAACGATATACAGTTACATTTAGTAAAGAAAATAAGAGAGAGAGAAAAAATACTATACAAAAGTCAATACATTTCAACATAGCTACCGTTCTGATTCATTTACATGTTGAAAGGGAGTGGGAAGAAGTACACACTTATTTAATCCCACACCATTGCCATAAGTTATCAGTTAATATTTAGTCAGCTTCATTACTGATATAATATGTAATAAAAATAGTGAACAGATTTCTGATATATCAGAAGTTTCTGTTGTTGTTTTATTATTCCCTATCAGCCACTGAGTTATGTTTTCTGAGTTTGCCCATACAGTGGATATAAAAAGTGCCAGGTTTTTGTAATGTTAAAAAATGAGACCACAGTCATCCAGTCCAGCTCTTTGCAGTGTTACTGTCATCCCATATTTTCTTCACTTTTTTGATGACGCAGTCTTTACTGTGCTCTGTGTTGTGGTATTTTCAATGCCGTGGAATTTATTTCTGTAAACGTTTGGCGACTGATAAGATCAGTGTGATGCTTTGCAAGCTCTCCGCGAGGGTTCCAACCTTTTCCTGTAGCAGGCAAGTGAGTAAATTTCAGGCGAATCCTACTAGAATGCCTGAACTTTACCTGGGGGTTAATCAGTCTCTTTAACTGATGTCGAGTGTGTACCCAAGAAAACTGAACGCTGTGATTCAATAACGTGAAGTAGTTATGAGAGTGCACACTATTTTATTTAATTTTATTTTTTTTATTTCTCCTCGAACAGATTTGTTTCTTTTTTCAAATGATTGTGCGGGTTAAGGTGGGAGCATTTTGAAATCATTTATTGTTGTCTAATTAACATCACAAAAACCTGGAATCTTAACAGGTGTGTCTGTGTTGGGGTGGGTGTAGTAGTTAATAGTTAATTTGCTAATTCTGTCATAATTTTTGCAAAAATGTCTAAAAGGATAAAAGTGACAACTACAAGGTCAAAGGTTAGCTTTGCAGCTTTGCAAAAATTTAGCCAGATGTTATATTTGTGACAATAATCTTTAAACTACAGTTATTTAAGACCTTTTCTGCTTCTGGGTTAAAAATGTGTGTGCTACGCATCTGTTTCTGGCATTTTTGTAGCAACATCCATATTTGAAGGATTGCCTGCTGTCATTAGTTAACCTTTATTGGCCAAACATCAGTATAGTTTATACCTTCTTATTAAACCTCTTCAGAATCATCATTATAGTTATTAAGTGAGTTACTGACTGGCTGGCAGAGGCATTCAACAGCTAAGCAGTAATTCTAGTTCCTTCTGGTTGAATGCAGCACAGAGCAGTGCAGTGGTAACTGAAGTCCATATAAATCAAAAATGTGCTGACGAGTCTAGGTTGGACACCTATTTCTGTAAGTAGTAGGGAAGTTATAGTTTATTTTTAAAGAGATTTAAAGATGAATTGCATTCGTATAAAAACATTCCTTTTTCTTGGAAACTTGTTGGGTCAATTGAAAAATCAATCGCTACCTTCAGCTGACCCTTTTAGAATTAGCAGGATTTTTTCTGGGACCATAACTTTAATATATTAAGTAAAAATTTACCTCAATATTATAAATAAGTCTTTTTACAACTGCAGCTATTGCCATCTGGTGGCCTTCAGATAGAATACAGGGTTAAGGTACTTCTGCATTGGCTTCAGTGAAGTAGCATCTGTATGATGTCTAATGTTGACAGAAACACATATTGGTACTCTCAATGTTTAATCTGTTTATTAAATTTCACTGGAGGAAAAACTTGAAAAAATGTTTTTGAGCATATTTTGGAAGGGTCAAAAACCTATGTGGAATAATGGTTGCTCAAAAAAAAGTAACAGCGTATGAAAGATCTCATCTGTTAGGCTCGTTTTGACACCAGGCTCGTCTTCTAGCTGTTGCTTTCTGGTCCATATTTATATTGTATTATCTTACATTATACATATGGACCAACAGGCGTTGTGATTTGCTGCTATATAAATAAAATTGAATTGTAAATTTAATCAAATTATTTCTGTATTATAATCACTTTCTAATCTAGTCCTTTTCTAACACACATAAATGTATCCTATAGCTGTGAAATGGAGAAACACACTGTTCTATGTAATAGTTTAGTTTAACTCCTTTCTTTTTAAAAATCTAATATGAACACACACATCACTGGGTGATCTGAGTATCAGCAAGGGACACTGAACTGAACACAGGGGCTGGATGTCCCCATTCAGAGTTGAGTGAAGTGAATATGCCAAAAAAAAAACATTGTCACAAACTGTGAGTCCACTGAAACCCCGAGACCCTCTGTGATCAAGCATGTAGGAGTTGATGTGAAACTGATTTGGTTACAGTCTTAAAATGTATTTTTCAGTCCTTTAGAAGTTATGACAGTTAAATAAAAATAAAAAACTGTACTCAAAAAATATTAATAATATTCAGGGTAGAATCTTGCATGTCTTTATTAAATACATTAAAGTTAATGAAGAGAAAATTATTCTCAGGGCATCAGGTGGAAACTTATATTAAGATGTTAGAACCTGTCATAAAACTAACCACAGTACATATTATTCAGTGAATTGAACACAAGATGTTTGAGGCGGAGTTATTAGAAGGAGACGTTGAAACCTAATGGTTTTACCTTTCAGGTTCAGTCTGCTTTGAAACTTCATCTTCAAAGCGTCTTTCTTTAGCTTTCTCATTCTCCTTGCAGCAAACTGTGCGCTCACCTTGTGCAGCGCTGCCTTACAGCATCAGAAGAGCATCTGCCTGTTAGATATCCACACATTATGTTTCTCCAAAGCTAATTCTGTTAGTGTGCAGGTAGATGTATATCTTATTGTTTTCATATCACTTATCCTCTAAATAGTAAATCTTTAGTGAGGACTCAAATTTCATGTGCAGGAGCCAAATTCTGGACTACATTATACATATCCGTGACACCTACCTACCCATGTTTTTGTCTCCACAGGGGACTTGTTTGGTCAGCTTATGAGGCAGGATCCCTCCACCATCAAAGGCGCAGAGACCTTAATGCTGGGAGAGATGCTCACATTACCACAGAACTTTGGGTAAAACACCAATCAGCTGTAACTCTTTAAAGTTAAAAACAGCAGCAAGTGCTTTTTTTTTTTTTTTTTAAAAAACAACAACGAATTCTTGTCTTCACATCATACAGAAATATATTCCTCGGCGAGACCTTCTCCAGTTACATAAGCGTGCATAATGACAGCAGCCAAGTTGTTAAAGACATTCTGGTGAAGGTACTGTAAAGAAGGAATACCTGCTCAGTTCAGATTGTGCGCTTTGTCTTCCATTCGCACGTAATCACGATGTGGTTCCCTATGTAGGCTGATCTACAGACGAGCTCGCAGAGGCTGAATCTCTCCGCATCAAACTCGGCAGTCGCAGAGCTCAAACCCGAATGCTGCATCGATGATGTCATTCACCACGAAGTCAAAGAAATTGGGACACACATGTGAGTGTTCCCACTCCCGAAATGTTTTCCCAACTCACCAGTAATAAAAAAATAAATAAAAATAATAATAATAATCCTGTTTGTTTGTTGCTGTTTTCACATTTCCAGCTTAGTTTGTGCAGTCAGTTACACCACCCAGCAAGGGGAGAAGCTCTATTTTAGGAAGTTCTTCAAGTTCCAGGTAAGTTATGGCTCAGTGTTCTAATTAGGAGATGGTTGTAAAGTCACGAGTAAGCTTAGAGATGAGTGGAGAAATGCCACAGAGCTACAACAGATTGCCTTCCTCTGTGTGGGTTTGGTGTCAGGCAATCTTCTGCCCTCAGTTCAATAACCAGCTGTAGCCTTGCTGCCTTTCCTTTAGATGAATTTCTGTCACTCTGATTCCCACTTTCAGTAAAACTCCAGTTGGACTAAACAGTACTGCATGGAAATATTATTTTCAGCTCGATGGCGGTATCTTATGAGAAAACTTCAGTGTTCAGCTTGCAATCTATTTTTAATCAGGTTTTGAAGCCGCTGGATGTGAAGACGAAGTTCTACAACGCAGAGGTAAATTAGCTCTTCTCAAGCAGCATTGCGAAGCTCTTGTTTCATTTTATAGTCAGGAACATTTACAATAGAGGCAGTTAGCATTAGTTAGGCCTCCATGAAAACCTGTGTGCCTCCAGGTGAATAAATGATCCTGGAGATAAGTGGTTTTCCTGGATAAAGGCATTAAGCTCCCCCCCCCCCCCCTTTTTTTTTTTTTTTTTTTTAAATACTCTCATTTTCATATCAGTAGCTTCGTGTATTGCAAATATTCATTGTCATCAACATTGGCATGTAACTCCATTTGTTTACTGTGTCTTGTCTTGTATTTTATTTTCTCCATTAGAGCGACCTCAGTTCTGTGGTAACTGTTTCTTCTGTTATCATCACTGAACATTAGCTTCTACTAATCATTTCTGGCGATGGACACTCTTTCTTTCTGAGCTCATACAAAGGTGCAAAGTAAAAGAATGGAAGAAAGTCTGAATATAGAAAAGATCTTCAGTGACTCAGTTGTTTGTTACCCCTTGACATAAACTTCCATTCTTTTTCTTTTGCCCTCTCTTTGTTTCCTCTTCTTTCAAACTGATCCTGCACGGTGTTTGTGGTGTCACATTGTTGTGAGTGGGTACGGCATTGATTGCGGTTAGCATCACAGAAGGTGCTATGATTAATCTCGTATCTATTCGTCTATATGTGAATGATTATGTAGTAGCGCAAGTTCAGCGCTGCTCGTTTTTAAAGTGGACCTATTACTCTTCATATGCAGTTCCTGTTAAACACCAACAAAAAACCTCTGCAAAAGCACACGCAACGTTAAACGGCTAATAGCAAGCATGTATCTACACTATGATATGAATCATGTGATTAAAGCGCATGTTACTTTACAGTGTTTTTCTGTTAGCTGGTGTTTCCTTAAGTTGCACTCCATTTGACCTTTCAGGGCTGCCAGTGTGCAAAGATCACAGGCTTTAACCTGCTTCAGTTTCACACAGGTTTTTTTCCTTTGTCATAGAGAGTGGACATCCCTAATGTGGCCATCTAATCAAACAGCTCAGACTATAAGCGCGGAAGCCCCACCCACCTGCTCTCCAACCTTCTGTTTGCAAGGGTCAGCCAATCAGAACAAAGTTACTTAATTTGTGCTGTGAATCACGAAACGCTGCCCTAGTGCAGTCTGAGAATAAAATATTGAGCTACAAAAAGCAATTTAATAGGTCCACTTTAACTTTTGTATCACTACAATTATGCTCTTAATAGTTAAACAGCCAACAATGACAGAAGTCTTTCACTATAAGCACTAAAATGTGAGGTTTGGCTGATTTCACACTAACTTCACTCAGAATGATCAAGTCACTTATGAATAACAGACACAAACTTATCCACGCTTCCTTCTTTTTGTTTCTCACTTTACAGTTGTGGCTGCACAGACAAGTTTACTGTTGTAAAGACATCTGAGTGTTGCTCAACCAGAACATCAAGTAGCTTCCTAATTAAAATAGGAAAGCAGAACATTCTCCACATTTCAGGCATCTAAATTCTTTCTATGTGACAACATAACTTTCTCAGGGATTAAGAAAATACTCTGATTCTACGTTTGAGATGCATTTATTATGCCTCTGCACAAGTAAATAACTGTACTCTTAACCGGTAATGATTGCTCTCGAATATTAATAAACTTATTGTTTTACTTACTGCTGAGCGACTGAGTAGCAGTATTGAATTTGGCCTGTTACTACACAATACCAATACTTTTCACCTTTCCAAATGGTTTCATTTTTGAGCCGACCAATTTTATATATTTATAAAATCGGTGTACACTTGCAAAAGTTTTATTTTTCTATTTTTTGGTTCTAGTTTAAGCTTTCTAAGAACCCATAACTAGGGTCGCTCAGTGGCCCCAGAAGTATAGTTGTACACCATAAGATCTAAACTGGTAGAGCCAGACATTTACTGCCTGGCGTTACCTTGCTCCACATTTCCTGTCTTGACAGTACTGAACAAATAAAGTCAAACATTTCTAAACATACTTTCATAAGCCAAACTGCTTGATGTTTGATAAACTAATGTTTCACTGTGCAGCCTGTACTGTGCACCTGCCGACCAACAATTGTACTAATATGTCCTCAAAGGTACACTGAGCAAACTTAATAGGATTCAGTTAAAGTTTTTCTTTTAATGCCAGTCTTCTCATTGACATTCAATGTATAACTCCTATATGACCAAAGAAATTTAAGGTTCACATTTAAGTCTGTCTTAAAACACCTCTCAGATGTCTGTAAGAGTTACAGCTTCCTGTGATCTGTGGTGTCCATGCTGGCTGTGAGAAACTTCCATACGTTTCCTAGAAGAAAACAGAAAAATCTGATTGCTCTCTGTCATTTTCAGTGAGTAGAACATTAATTGCTTTCGAGAGCAGCACTCGCAGCATCTGTGGTCTGTCTTTTCTTTTTACACGGCGTCAGAAGTTATATTTTTAGTATCATTCCTCAAAGTCTCAGAGCACATTTGTGACAACAACAGGCCACAGATGTGCTCCCCAGTAAAGAAGTAGCGCGTGCTGTGAGAACCAATGAAGCAAGTGTGCTTGCTGGATCAGGAGGTTTTACCCACTTCCCTCGGGGAAATAACCACGAGAAACTCTAACAGCCTCTGTGAGCATGTGAATATCGTTTTAAGACAAACTTTAAAATATGAGCTCATCCTTTTGAAGCTGGCACATTGGCAAAAGCCCTAACCCAGCTGTTAATACCTGACATGTTGCTCAGTTCACCTTGGAGATTATGTAGCTTGTTATAAAGGCTAACATCAAATAGCCTGTTAGTGTGACGCTGTGCTTCTGCGCTCAGACAGATGAAGTGTTCCTGGAAGCGCAGATTCAGAACATTACCACCTCGCCAATGTTCATGGAGAAAGTGTCTTTAGAGCCATCCATGATGTACAACGTTACAGAGCTCAACACGGTCACACAAGCAGACAAAGGGTAAAACAAGCACACATGTGTCCTTATTTTTGATAACATTTTACACTCAATACTCAGCTGTAACTTTTCCTCTGCAGAGAGTCCACATTTGGGAAAATGTCCTACCTGCAGCCTATGGACACACGGCAGTATTTGTATTGCCTGAAGCCAAAGCCGGAGTACGCAGAGAAGGCCGGCATCATCAAGGGAGTGACGGTCATAGGCAAGCTGGACATTGTATGGAAGACCAATCTTGGAGAAAGAGGGAGGCTACAGACCAGTCAGCTGCAAAGAATGGTATCTTGATCTGTTAGCCTACTGCTAGAACAGAGGCGCTCATTTCACTTACTGTATCCTCTTATGAACGAAAATACAGTTTAATCCCCACGTGTCCTCCAGGCTCCAGGGTATGGAGATATTCGGCTGTCTTTAGACCTGATTCCTGACACTGTCAACCTTGAAGAACCTTTTGACATCATCTGTAAAATCACCAACTGCAGGTAGAAACCCCTGAAAAATGAAATCGCCCTCATAATACAACCCTTAGTATTATTCAGTTCACTGAGGGGTTGAATTAGCCCATAATAACCAGCTTTTCTCTGCTTTTCTGATATTGCAGTGAAAGAACTATGGACCTGGTGCTAGAGATGTGTAATACTAGTTCTATCCATTGGTGTGGTATATCAGGGCGACAGCTGGGGAAACTTAGTCCTGGCGCCTTCCTCTCACTGCCCCTCACAGTCCTGTCTTCCGTCCAGGGTCTGCAGGTACGATCCAGACTTTACAATTGACCGTGTGCTCAGATCAAAGTGCTCTTTACCGACTTACTCGTGTGTTTGCCTCTTTGTTTCAGAGCATTTCTGGTTTGAGGCTCACAGATACATTTCTGAAGAGGACGTACGAATACGACGACATTGCACAAGTGTGTGTGGTCTGCCCGTTTACGAGCAACGAGTGCTAGGAGTTTTCTTTACCCCTTTTTTTTTTTTTTTTTTTTTTTTTTTTGCATTTTACATATGAATGGACCAACTGTGGCATTCTGCACATGACACTATGTTTTTTGCAACTTAATGGAAGAATATTGTATTTTACAATTAATTGTGAATAATATAAATCACTTTCTTTGAAAATAATGATGTAAATGTGCATAAATGTTAATAAATCTGTCATCTTTGATTTAATATTGCTTTTAAAAAGGTGCTTCGTGGCATCTGTGTTGGCTTTTGTTATTAAAACTCTTACAAAGGCACAGACATATTTACTGACTTGATCAATGAGTTTTTGGATATTTTTGTATTTAACTGAAAATTTCTAATTATATTTTTAATGTGTTGATTCATGTGGGAATAATCTCCACCCGTCATCTACTTGGAGCTGCTCATTTCTTGCGCAACTAGTCATATATTTAAAAAAAAAAGAATTAAATAAAATGTCAAGGCTAAGGTTCAGGTGTCACTGAATTCACTGAAAATATAAATATTCAGAATAAAAATAGAAGTTTTTAATGAAATATGACAAATTTATGTATAATTTGCTTCTCTTATATGTGTTAAAGCAACAGGGCACTTTCACGTCTTTAAAAGCGAAAGGTCAGCCTCTCCATCTGTGTAGGAGGCTAATTGAAACACTGTCAGTGTCCAAAGAAAAACAAGTCTTTAAATACACTGATCAACAAAATTAAAATAACTCTTTGAAAAGACATCAGATCTCAATGGGGAAAAATGCTGATGTGTGTGTAATGTTAGGAATGAAAGGACGCCACATTGTGTGATTGGAAAAAAAAAATTAACCTATGGAGGACTTGATTTAAAGATTACCCTCAGATGGAGCAAAACATATTTCTAATAATGGCCTGGTCATGTAGGCCCAGTCAGTAGTATCAATTCCTTCATCCTCCAGGAACTGGCTGCATACCTCACCACATGAGGAAGGCACCAGAAGGAATCTAGGACCCACTGTGCTAGCATAAGGTCTGTCACATGTGCTCTCCTGTGTTAAAAGCAAGGGCACCAGTGGTGGACCTGCCATTTCTAGTATTGTGGTATATACCAATCGGGCTTCACAGTGCCGGAAAGTGAACACAGTTAGTAGAGGATGTCGGACTCTCGGGCCACTCTCATGAAGTCTGCTTCTGATTGTTTGGTCAGACATTTACACCAATGTCCTGCTGGAGGTGATTTTGTAGGGCTATAGCAGAACTCACTCTGTTCCTCCTTGCACAAAGGAGCAAAAACCGATCCTGCTGATGACTTCAAGACCTTCTCTGGCCCTGTCAAGCAATCCTAGTAACAACCTGTTTCCTGGAATCTCCATGGTCTTGGGACTGTGCTGGGAGACACACAGCAAACTTTCTGGCAGTGGCACACACTAATGTGGCATCCTGGAGAAGTTGGACTACCTGTAGGGTCCAGGTATCCCCTCATGCTACCAGTGATGACACTGATCCTAGCAAAATGCAAAACTAGTAAAAAAATAAATAAATAAAACAGAAAAGATGAAGAAGAAAAAACATTCCTGTTTTGGGGGGTGTCTCATTTTTGCCCCTCTAGTTCTGCTACTGTTACTGTATTTAACACCAAAGCGGCTGAAACTTATTAACAACCGCCTCTCTTACTTAACTGATCACATCAGTATCCCACAAGTTCAACTGACTCGATGCTGTACTCTGATTAAAAAGTTCCCTTTATTTTTTTGATCACTATACTGTCCTGTTCCAGGTCTCACTCACTGTGGGGTCTCCTTTACCAAAGAGTCCTCAGAGTGGCCCCTGTAAATAATCCTACTCTTGCTTACCAACTCCAAATTCTTGTTGAAGTTCTCATGTTCCTAATAAAGACTATTAAACTTGTGACTGTGTCTGGGTCTTGATGTTCTGGTCTTTATGACTATGGATAACTTGAAAAGTGGTGGTTCATCCAAAATCTTGTATTTGTTTGCAAAAACTAAAGTTCTTTGTCAGTGAACAGTTTATTGAGCTCAAAAGGAAAACTTAATTTGAAATTATGTGAAGCAGATCAATCTGGTATGGTCTTTGGTCAGAATAACAGCTGATTTGAAGTGTGTCCTCATCTTTAATTTCCTTGCCTGACGTGATTTCACTGACACTGAACGGCCACTGTATCAAAGTCTGTTCTGTAACAACGTGAACACGACTCATCTGCTTATGTCAATAGCACAAGGTTCTGCAAAACACTGGCTTTTGCATGAATTGTGATGGTGGAGAGCATTTTTGGTCACACAACTAAAGTAAAAGAAAAATTACTGCAGAGAAGAAAACGTGTAAACACCAAAAAGCACATAGTGTGGAAAATGAGCCCAAGGGTATAGCAGTACTCATCCTGTTCCTCCTCACACAAAGGAGCGGATACCATTTCTGCTGATGGGTTAAGGACCTTTTACAGCCCTGTACAGCTTTCCTAATAACTGCCTGTTTTCTGAAATCTCCTCCATGCTCTTGCAGCATACAGCAATCTTTCTGGCAGTGGCACGTGATGATGTGGCATCCTGGACGAGTTTGACTACCTGTAGGGTCCAGGTATCACCTCATGCTACCAGTCAACACACAATAACACTGACCCTAGCAAAATGCAAAACTAGTGAAAAAACAGTGGCAAAAGATGAGGTGGAAAAACTGCACCTGTAGAACCATTGCTATTTTGGGGACTGTCTCACTGTTGCCTCTCTAGTGCACTTGTTAATTTCATTTACACCAAAGCAGCTGAAACACATTAACAACCCCCTTCTGTTAACTTCACAGACCCGATCAGTATCAAGTTCAAAACACTTGATCTTGAAGTATCCTTGGGCAAGATGCAGAACCCTGAGTTACAAGTTGGGTGTGTAAAGAAAAGTGCTCAGGCACTGAAAAATAGCACAGTATGAATATGTGTGTAATTACCTTCATGTAATAAAAAAGTGGTTCACTGACAGTAAACAATGATTCTTTTCATATAATAATGACATTAATTCAAAAACATAAAGGCGCATGTGAGTAGTTTCGTTTCAAGACATTTATTATTTATATGGTTTGACAAAACAATGTGCTGCCTTAGCATACCTGTGTTTCCATAAAGCATCTGATCTCAAATACCAGATTCAACAGCATGCAAACTGAACAATATGAATATGCTGTAAGTAGTTAATCAGAAATTAAATAGGCTTAAAGTTAGGATGTTAATTTTAGCTAAAGTGCTGTAACAACATAATGCAGGCGGCAAACACTGGTATACAATTAGACTGTTGTCTTAATTAAGTTAAGTAGTACTCACTGAAAACCACTGATGTGAGTCTCAGGAACGAACGGTGTTCATCACCCAATAAACAAGTACAGTGCATTCTGTCTACAAAAATAAGACTAAACAAATCATATAAACCCGATGTGTATTATTATGAGGGAAAGCCGAAGTGCTCTCCACAATGCTGTAAAAGTACATTCCTCTCAAACCCTCCATTTATCATGACTTGACAGAAGGAACCCCTAAAATCACAACATGAAGAGGGCGGTCATTTCAGCACACAGAAAACATGATCTCTGAAGGACGGAAAGAAGTTCTGAAGAAAATAGTTACTCGTATTCTGTCGGTAGGCTGAATGCATTCGTGGCTCTTTTTTATGGTTAGTGTTTACATGTGTTGTCCTAAATGTGTGAGATGCTTCACTTCATGGTCCAATCTCCAGGCTCTCATATCTCCACTCCAGAGCCTTTAGTCACAGTAAAGTGCCTAAAACCCCATCCTTGTCTCTTTATTCCAGCTATGCCGGGGGCCTGACTTTAAGAAATGGGTGTAGAGATTGTGATCGCGCCATATGGATGCCCTTCCTTGGAAAAACAAAAAAATCATGAGGCTGAAATAAAAACATTAAATGTTAATAAAACAAATATGATCCAAGTTTGTTTTTTTAGTTAGCTACAGGTTTGATTTTGAAATATTAAATAAATACCTAAATAGAACATGAATAGAACATTTTTTAAAAAGAAAATACCTGACTAGATCATGAGTGCTCCTCGGCGCTGCCGCTAAAGGAACGGCTCCGGATGTGGTTCCTCAGCTGTTCAATGAGCTCTGGGTTCTGCTGCTGGATCTGCTGGGCAAACTGTTGTCCTCTGAGAGAAAGATAACTTAGCTGAATTCTTTTCAACGAGAACAGGAACAGCACGACGAATTGTTCTGTTCTTAAAAAAAATAATGCCTGTTGCCTGGTCATGTCTCTTCACAATATGTATGATATTGTACCAATATGTGTATTGCACACTAAGTCAGCACCACTGTGCTGCCCTATAACACTATATTAGTATTATACTATTGTACTACAGTATTATGTTTGCCAACTTTCATATGTTTAACTAAAGAAGTGGGAACAAATTCTGTGTTTTTGTGACAGGCTGCTAGCAACAATCTTTCCTAAGTTATTTGTTGAGTGTTGACACAACACTAGTTTACCTCTTGAGCTACAAATTTTTTTTATGCTTGAAGGTCAGTGTTAAGTAGCTTGAAGGTGGTCAGGTACAAGGACGGGAAAGAAAATGAGTGAAAACACAGCCAAAGACCTTTAGGAGAACTACTGCTCAAAACCAATTTAAAAATTAAAAGAAAGTCTGGCTCGTTGGAAGCAAAATATAAAGAAATTAGGCGCGGCTCGAGGCTTTTGCACAGTACTGCAGTGCAGCTTTTTGATGCCGAGTTCCCAGTTAATGAGTGATACCTGTTTAGGATTCTGTAACATGAAAATATCACATCAGTTAGATTGTAGCAACTCTAACAGCTGCGCCTTCTGTCCCTGCTTTAAAATCCTTTCAATCATTCAGAATCTGCAAACAGGTACTTTAACAGAGTGGGTTTGCACATCCAGACAAGGCAACAGGGATAAAATATTACAACCAATATTGTCAAAACTGCAAGTATTGTTTCAGAAATGTTGAAATAAATCTCGGTACAATTTGCGGAATTTACTGCCCAGCTGTCCCTTGCCAAGAGTCAGATCAATATCAGTAGCTACAGTAGCTGACACAAAAAACACTCATAGGTAACAAGTTCTCCTTAAATCCTCTCTACAGCTGACAAGTAAACACATTTTATCCGGTTTGTTGAATGTGTCAAGTTGATATGGTTTATCTGGGGAACTGTACAGCGCATTACTCTACAGCGAGATGCAATATAAAGACTTTACAAAGAAACTGCCACATCTTTCAGTATAAAAAGTACATATAAAAAGGTCATTTAGCTCAACTAAATAATGGTGTAATTAAGCAATGCTTTTAATTTTTCATTCAGTGTACTTACGCTTCAATCAAGCTGGAAATGTCTGAGAGCCCTCCTACTCCTGCTGCAGGGCCTCCCACTGCATTAGACATCATTCCTGACATGCTGAGCACAGTGACACAGTTCGTCAGTTCACGGTGGGACTCGTATTTTGAAACTACACTTGAATGCTGGAGTAAATGCATAAAGTTCGACTTACAGCTGTTGTACCTGCTGGTTCTGCATCACGCTGGCAGCCTGCAAAGAGAAATCAACAGCAATTCTTGATGTGTTTCTCACGTACATAATAAAAGGGCAATTTTTTTTTTATCACACTGGCAATTTTGTCAGAAGAACAATCTACCATCTAGCGCTGTGGGGCCTGAATGCGCATACACAGCTATCGGATTTAGATGTGTCTTGTCCTTGATGCTGCAATAAAATCCTGGCGTGCTCGGAAAAAACATTCTCGGCCAAACGCACGCTCCCGTGTGTCATAATTTAATGAGCTCGGGTTGTCAGGCTCTCATTTCTACTAGACAATTACTGCGGTTGTTTAACAGGCTAACTATCACTCCTGGGACTAATCCAGTAAAAAATAAAAACAATCCTGAGGCTCCTGAATGGAAGCTGCGCCTGTTAGAACTCATGCTCTTACCATGCTGATGAAGGCTGGGTTGTTGATTAAACTAGCCATGTCAAATCCCAGTCCAGCTGCTATCTGTGGCAGAGATGTGTAAACGACAGTCCAATAAGAAAATATCAACATTAATCCCAATTACATTATGCTACACATGTGGAGAGGATTAAAAGCAAGAGGCTTGTTTCTACTCACAGGGCTGGTTGCTTCTTTCTGCTTCTGCTCTGCGATTTTCAGGTTGGATTTGTACGTGTCATTCTCGGGGTCCAATACCAAAGCTTTCTTGAAGTAGGTAATTGCCTCTGGATACTTGTTCATAGCTGTCAATGCCAACCTGAAACCACAGAGGAAACAGTGAGTAGTCATTTTTGGAAAATATTATGGAGAGAGCAGTTTATTTCAAAATGACTTGTTAATAGTAAATGACCCAACCCCATCCTCCCGTATGCTTTGCTGTAGGTCGGATCAATCCCAATGGCTCTCTCACAGTCACTAGTTGCTTCGGTATAATTCCCCAGCTTACTGTGAGCTGCAGCCCTGCAAGTAATAAATTCAGAGCGCTGTGTAATGTTTGTGTTCAGGTGGGTAATGAAAAAGGGAGGGAATCGGTCAGCAAGCACTTTCTCGAACAGTTCAAGCATTACATCACACTTGGCTCTGCTTTGTTTGTCTACTGTCTGCCATTATATACAAATGTGCAAATCATGATTAAAGGACAAAATTAAGTTCAGATAAGTAACAGCGTAAAATATCAGTTCAGTAAATACCTGTTGCAGTAGTACACAGCATTTCTTAGATCCAGATCAATGGCCTTTGTGTAGCACTCCACTGCACTCCTGTAGTTCTCCTCCTTCATGTGATTGTTTCCTAAAGAAACAAAGTGTGTAGTTATAACAACAAAGTTAACATAAAGCTCATGACTGGTTCAGTCAATCTTATGAAAAAATAGGATGACAATTCAGCTTTAGGGTGATAGATTATAATATAAGGTGTCTTTTTTTCCTTTTCTTGAGCTTTAGAAAAGCATTGGCAGGTTTTTAAATCTTGTAGGTGAAAGCAAATTGACATGTTTCATGTGCCACCAGCTACAGGTTCAGAAATCTGAACACCACCCTCCACCTTTTTTAAACTTGTGAACATACATGCATAATCCTCTCCAACATCCAACCACCAGAATAAAACCCCGAAACTAAACACTCAAGCAAGGACAGAGAAACAGCAGAAACATCAGAACACGCCTACTCCCAGCAAGGCCACCCAAATCATCAGAGAGCAAACACCCATACACACCCGCCCAGAAACCCCCAGTCGCCGCAACCAACAGCAAAGACAAAGTGGCAGTGGACGCCAACATGTCGACACAGAAACATGCAGGAAGGCCTCCACCAGTGTCTGGAGCCCTCACTATGACCCAACAGAGGCCAGACAGCACATTCCAGTCTCCGGGCAGCATGTACAGCCAGGAATAGGATCCCACTGCACTGATGAAGCCTGAGCTTTTGGCTCAATGAGGCCTTTTTAATATGAGCATCCATCACCTTAACAGTGTATATATGATAGATAATGAGGAAAATAACACAAAATTAGATTCAAATGCACTTGAGAAACATCAACTGAACTTGCACTGCTACAGAATCATTTACATCTCGACAAATAGAATTGAAACTAATCATGATGCCTCCAGTGATGATAAATGAAATCAGTGTGGTCCCCACCCACAACAATTTGACAGCACAATTCAATAAAACATTCCAAACCCTGTGGAGGATGAATTTACAAGAAACACTCAATCACTTCAACAAAATAGTAATAATAGGAAATTATAAATTAAGTACTAATAATACAAAATAAGATAATGCATACATGTCCACTGAAGCGCATCAGAGCTGATGCAAAACATTTAATATAGAAGCTCACCGTATTTATTTATGAACCTAATGTAATCAGATGTGAAGTGTTTCAAGATTACCTTCATTCTTAAGCAGCTCTGCTCGTTCGATGTCTTCAGGAGATGGGGAGCTCTCTGGTATTGTTAGATTGTCATTCTGTGAAAATGAAAAATAAAAGAGTCAGTGAATAAACACACAGGACATTCTGACTTGACACAAAAAAGCACCGGTGTAATTAAGTCGGCATAATTGTACTATGTATTTTACAGTACTTTAAAGTGTTCACTACCCACCTTGAGCAGGGCATTGAGGAATATCTCTCTAAGTGACTGTGGCACTGCAAGATGACAGTCACTGGAGCTGATCTTGAAGGTGGTCTCCAAGCACTGTATAGCAACTGTGGTGGAGAATCAGCCAACATATGACAGAGTAGTTTCGAGTTAACTGGACAATCATGTTGAGTCAGAACTTGGCTGTACGCTCAGAGCAAGTTATTTGAATAATTCTCTTCAACTGCACTGCTTATCAAAGCCTGATTTTGGTCATGTTTTCTTACTACCTTGACAGTTCTTAGCTTACTATCAAGAAAAGGGACATAATGTATGTACAGTTTGTGCAGATTCAGAACTCTGAAATGGATGAGACAAGGCAGAGTGCCCAGTGTTTGCACAGACACTTTCTAAGGCATAAGTGCAGTGAGTCGACCTACCTTCGAGGCTTTCCTGCTCATCAGAATTTAAAGTACCACAATGTGTTTGATCTCGTAGGAACTGCACAATAGAGAATGCTAAGCGCTTTTCCACAGCCATTTTTACCTAGAAACTGGTAGAGACAAGAAGGGGTTTGGAATCAAATGGAAAGGAAACCACTCAGTGGTGACTGAATTACTAATTCACGAGGTGCCATTTCATAATAAAAATAACAAACACATGCTTAAATAATGCATAAACTGATATATAAGTCAGTATAAAATACTGTAATTGTGCTTATTTAATCAAACTCAGACAGACTCTATGCAGTCCTCTGAAGTACACACCTACTGCTTCCATAGGAATTATGAGGGTAAGCAGCAGGCAGATGCGACTTATCAAATGCACTTGATTAACTTTTGCAGCTTGCTGGTCTGGAGCATTTAGATGAAGAACATGGCAGCATAGCTTTAGTTTGCAAACTTGCACATGAACAACCCACAAGACTTCTGGGACAATGTCCTTTGGACAGACAAGACCAGAGTGTCGAATTTAAAATGAGCACAAACACTTTTTACCAACTGTCTGGTGGTGGGCTGATGATTTCGGCTTGTTTTTGATTTGATTTGTTGAGCCAAAAAACCTCCACAGCAATGTGAGAGAGTGACACAGTTATACATTAAGGTGGTTCTACAACCTACTGAATTACAGCATGTACTTAGTTTTTCACTAGAGTGCATACAGTCCAGTGAAAACGTTCTTTTTCAAGACTGTATTTTCTGGCTGATATAGCAATCAGACAATTTTATTGAATGATGCTGTTCTGCCACAAGTATATAAATAATGTAGAATATTTAATAAAGATTAATAAAGAATAACCTTTTACTTTTTCCAGTTTAATTTCTGATTTATGAGTTACATGTTTATATTATTGAATATTTTTTACCCCCAAAAAGTCAATACGGGCATTACAATGCAAAAATTCAGTATCAGTGTGACTCTATTAAAAGTGGGCACTACTTCAAAACAAAGAAGCTGGCTTAGGGAGTAGATTTTTTTTATATAATATATGCATTTCATTTTTTATTCAACAATACATTGCTTTTTATATTCTCAGGTTTAGAAGAGGCTGAGATAGTAGTTATGACCTAATTATAAACCTGGGCTCAACTATCCCAGGTTATTTTTTGGGTGCCAGTAGTAATCTTGCATTTGTTAAGGACTCTGTAGCAGTGAAGGAGGATATCAAACGACTGCATTGCATTTTGATAGTAAATCTCTACAGCTACAAAGTTGCACTACAACTGATACTGGCGATCTGCAGTTTCGTGTCATTTTATTGCCTATAACAAAAAAAAAACTTGCCCCTCAGAAGGCTAGTTACTGCTTGATTTTTCCAAGTCGGACTGAGGCAAAAAGTCTGTGGGGAAACTGGGGCAAAAAAATAAAAACATGGCCACAGAATCACAGTGCGGGATGCTACAGACACAAACACTATTGCCTCATACGTCTATCACGTGCTGAAACCAAGCATTATGCTCATTTGAGTCTAGCTAGCACAGCTACTCCTCCCTTCGTGTGTTGACACACGTAAATGCAGTGATGCAGAAGCTGTGATGTAATAGCATAATGGGTGTTTTCATTCACTGCACTGACTTTATACATTTATTTCAAATAAATGCAAAAATAAAATTATAATTTAGCCAGTGGCGCTGGCAAGTGTTTGTCTTTAAAGGAAACCTACACCCTGACGGTCCGGACAAACAAGGCTCGCGCGGTGCTTGTGTGATGCTGGCTAAAACAATCACAACCCAAAAACAAAACAAGACAGGAAAACAGGAGGAGGAGAGAAAACAGAGGTCATCCTCGGAGCCCTACAAACAACACGAAGTCATATTAAAAATAACACTCTATTAAAGGATGCTGTTCAGTGTGTGTCCCCCTCCCGCCCACCTACCTGAGGTCTTATCCAGCTGTCTGCTGCTACCGCGTCATGAGGAGGGCTCGAGTCGGATCGATCGCGTCCTCCTCCTCTGCGCCTGCGCGTTAACAACGGAAATAAGAAGCGGTTCCCACGCGAGAAACGGGGAGAGATACCGTTCATTGCGGCGACTACAGGGACTGAGCCACCGTAAGGGAGGAAGAAAGGGGTTAATTTTTATTTTTATGTAATTATATTTTTTTTTTTTTGCTGAAAGAAATCGCACGATACTGCTGGCATGTATCTGCTAACAGCTATAGCTTTCCGAGCACATTTGAGGTATGCTAAACATAGTCCACTATGGACTAGTCCACTAAATTGAAGTTGTTTATTACGTATGTGTGACAGATTGGTAAACTACGTTCAACAACTTTAAATTTCTCTCTTCTGCTTCCACGGACACCGGTCCACAACTAAAAATAATTTAAATTGACAAAGTGTCATCTCCTGCTTATTGGCACTTTAAGGATAGCTGAGCTGTTTTGTACGTTTTGGCTGCTTGACAGTTATTCCACGCTTTTATGAACTTCGTTTGAAAGGCTTCCGCTCGCACTGCCATGGCATGAAACTCTACACTGATGGATGAGGGGAAAATATCACCGGTTATAACATTGAAAGAAGTGTGTCGAGTGTGTCCATGAAGATAGTGCTTACATTAATACCACCTATTCGAGCGGATCGTTTTCTTGACTATGGAGCAACAGAAAATATTGTACGTTTGGGGGGTGGCGGTGGGTATTAAAAGGTCCGGTTTTCTTACAGGGTCTGTAAACATCTGAGAATGACCATCGCTAGTGGGTCAGTGCTGTCTGCCAGACACTGCGCTCAGGCAGGACATGCAAGGAACACACTGAGGTGGGACCTGTCTCCAGATGAGATCAGGACTATGACAGACAGCTTGATTGCCAGAGTAAAGAAGGTCTATGACGACGTTGGATCCCTAAATATAGAAAATGTCTCTGTCGAAAACACCCTGATGACCTTGGCTAATGCTAAGATGGATTATGCATGTAAGTCTACTGGTGTATTCTGGTTTACAATTCCATGAAACCAACAAACCCAACAATGTTTGAATCCCAGTAATGAGTATACACAAGTTAACTATATGTTAATAACATCAGTAAGCTATACTAGGACAATGGAGAGCATGTTTCCTGATCCCTTCACTTTCAACTGAGTCAGTCAGTGTGGATCCATCTTTACAGGGAAAATGATCCCAGACAAGTACACACACACACACACACACACACACACACACCCCCCCCCACACACACACACACACACACACTGCTTATTCTTCTCATGGCATATGACCTGTCTGCAGCCCCAGCAACCACATGTAGGGTCTCAGGACATTTTAACAGATCTAGCCCCAACTTCTATATGTAACTTGTATGGAAGGAGTGTTGTCCTCACATCCTAGGCACAAAATTCAAACTATTTTCTGGTGTAATAAACAGACTAGAATAAGCTATGAGACTAAATTATCATCATCAGTGTATCTAATGACATTTCAAATCAACTTTCTGCGCTCCGGTGCTGTTGCAGTAAAATCCCTCAGTGAATTCAACTGATTAATTTAGTGTTTCTTTGCCGAGGAATTCATTCAAGTACAGTGTATCATTTCATTTTCAAAAGTTAGTCTCTTGCTCGTACTCATTTAATTCAAGTACCACTTTAGT
>NW_005187403.1:2723443-2734270 GCF_000239375.1 Pundamilia nyererei | reverse complement strand
ATATATATATATATAAATAATTTAACATGCAAAGTACTGCACATTACATGGACTCTGTATCAGGGTATTGGCAGGTAAAATGCATCAGGTATCGGTGATATCACAGAGAGTTATGCTGCACATGTGAAGATTCTTTACTTCTTGCAGCAATTTCTTTGCTTACATTACTCCTAGCACTGTCTGCAGCATAAGAGTAGCATCACACCTGAGCAGACTGTGGTGTGGAGTCAAGTTGTGTCTTCCTGTTACACTTCCTGAACTAATTAGTGACATTTCCTATCCAAGGCCTGATGAGTTTATATAATGGCGAGGCATCCATCCATCCATCCATAGCTCACATGAATGATTACTGCTCCCACAGTATTCAAAGTTACATGCAATGGTCAGCTAATAGAGCTTCACCCAATTTGTGCTCAAAGTCAAGGTCACGTTTGTGGGTTTACAGGCAGTAACATGCAAACTGTGATTGATCATGAACCTGATGAGCTACTACGTCACTCTGGCATGTATATGTGTTTACACATTTTTTAAAAAATTAATTGATATTGGAATATTTTACGCCCTTAAACTATGTACCATTATCAGAAATCTAATTTAGGTATTCTCTTCTATTTTTTGTCTTCATTAGGAAGGAGTACAAAGGCTTTTAGCTGAATAGAAACCAACCTATTCATGGATTTGAATTCTTGCATAAAATGTTGTTCTTGTTGTTGTTTTTTTATTGTTCTATTATTTTTGTAACGTTCACCGTTGCTTTTTTTTTTTTTTGTTGCTTTGCTCCCTTAGCATCACACCACGTTCTCGCCTTCCCTCAGTATGTTTGTCCTTCTAAGGAGCTGCGATCAGCAAGCACCGAAGCTGACAAGAGACTGTCTGAGTTGGACGTGGAGATAAACATGCGGGAAGATGTGTTCAAACGAATCACTGCCTTGCAGGTACGACTCGAGCCACATTCACTTCAAGTAAAGTGAGGACTTTTGTAAAAACTGATACCTTTATGGGGCCACACAGATAATGACGTGTTAAAGCAGTCTTAATCATAAGGCTAGTGTGTGAGGATTGGCTGCATTTAAGAAAATCTTAAACTATTTTCACACTTCATGTCAGCCAGAGGCCAACAGATCATAGAGGCGCAAGGACTACTGGTTCTTAATAGCCTGGAAATGAAATGTAATCTCATCTGATCAGTGGCAGCCAGTGCCATATGTTATTTCATGCTGTGCTGGCTCCCTGGCATGCAATATATAAATAGGTGAATAAATTTAGCAGAATGCCTGCTATTCTACCTGTATGAGAAGATGTTTAGTGTTATGATTGTGTTTTGGTAGAATAAACAGAAAGACAACCTTTCAGCTGAGGAAAAAAGATTCCTGGACAGACTTGTTACACTGGGCCAGAGGAAAGGATTGCACCTGTCTAAAGATATACAAGAGGTAATGTAATGTGTGATCTGATTATTAATATGGAAGTCGTTTGTTAAAGTTACAGGTTAAAAGAGTTTAGAGATTAATTCCAGTGTTTCATAATTGAAACGAAGAAGTAAGCAAATAGAATCACATAGAAAGTGCCTGTAAATCTTTGCTTATCTTATTAGATAGTAAAAAATTAAAATCTCTGTGATGTCTTTCGCTCTGTGTTCTCTCTCCTAAGGAAATAAAAAGAACTTCCAAGCTCATCAGTGAACTCTCCATCGAGTTTAACAAGAATCTGAACGAGGAGAGCAAATTTCTTATTTTTTCTGAGCACGAATTAGGTGTGTTTGATACGTGAAACTCATGAAACGCTGCCTTGAGAGCCACGCTTTAACCGTATTCACTGATTCTCTTGTGCCATACTTGCTCAGGTGGGCTAGCTGCCACTTTTCTCAGTGGACTGGATAAGACGGCTGAAGGACGGTATAAAGTGACCCTGGAATATCCCCATTACTATCCACTGATGAAGAGGTGCCATAATCCTGAAACAAGGAGAAAGATGGAAATGGCTTTTAACAGCAGGTGTAAAGAGGTAAACCGCAGGCTGATGATTAATATTTATACCGTGTAACGCCAAGCGGATCATATTTGATATATGAGTTTCTAAGACCTCTAACCATCTGATTCTTTGGCCACTTATAGGTTTTTGTTTGTTTAGGATAAGCATACTATGAGCAATAATGCTCATATACCAAAAATGATACAAACTCTTTCTTTTTTTTTTTTTTTTGAAGGTTCAATAAACACTCCAGTTTAAAAAAAATAAATAACTACAAGTCATGTTGATGTTGGACAGCTATGGATCCATACACATGTGCAGGTGAAATGAGAAAATGTGTGATATAAAAAGCTGCGGACAACAGGCCCTGGTGTTGTTGTGGTAACTACTCAAGCCACATTGGGAAGCTTTTTCCTTTCATTTGTCACCTGCTCGTATGTCTAAATGACATACAAGGATACAATCAGCGATTGCTGTCACTTTAGCACATTAATGAAACAAGCAATGTTGCATATCCCATGTCTTTAGTGGGCTGAAGTTGCAGCCCAGAGAACCTGCTCAGTGAAACCACAAATTACTGCTGGTTACCAAATGTGTCACAGAATCTACTCAGGCTGGAAACCCTAAACATTATCATTCATTTTAATAAGCCTAAATGATTTCACTGATCCGCGTCTCTTGTTTCCCCCCCCGGTAAACACGGCAATCTTAGAAGAGTTGATACAGCTGCGGGCGAAGGTTGCACGCTTACTTGGTTACGGTAGCCATGCTGAGTATGTGCTGGAGATTAACATGGCTAAAAATGCAAGCAACGTGTCTGACTTTCTGGGTATGGTCTCTTTGACATCTGACCTCGCTGGCACACACATCCACATGGAAACATTCCCTGTCATTTAAGATGAGCTCTCCCGCCTCCTGATAACTGCCTTAAAGTAGGAAAAGAAACTCAATAGGACAGATGAATGGCTGTGCAGCTCCACACGCAGTCACATAATATGCAAGGTGAAATGTAATCAGTTACTAATGACAAATTACACAACATCAGCTTTTTATAATTAGTAGTATAATCAACGGCTGTAATCAGGTTGAACAACTAAAAGCATGTCTTTAATCGCAAAAACCAGAGCCCACAAAAGGACCACAAGAAGCACTAAAATTCCAATCCAACAAAGGAAAAAGACAAGACTGTATACACGCACAGAGAGATGCTCAGTAAGAAGAAATCATAGAATAGGAACAAAAGCAAAAGGTTAAAGTACACGAGGCACAAGGAAACGTTTTTCCCACAGTAAAAACAGGAAGTGTAAATTAGAAAGACAAGGGAACTAACAAAGAGACAAAGACAAGGAAGCGGTGGGATACTACAGAAAGAAGAAGAATAGAAACATAAGAAATGACATAAATAGAATCAAAACAGGAACCAAAACTCAAAAAAATATCACACAGGAACCCAGAGCTGCAGAAATAGTTTTCAATGCAAACAACAAATTTTGAATATTCAGCATCTGCAGATTTGAAACAGATTTCCTCTACAAAAATGCTCAACTTTCATCTTCTTTTTTTTGAGTGTGCAAAGGGAGTTAGTTTGATTTGGGCTTTAAAAAGAAGATAAGAAAGTAGACAGCAAAAGGTTCAAAGAAATTGCATGCTTCACATTACGACTAAGGAGGTTTTCTTTTTCTGCCTTTATAGACAAGTTCCATGAAGCACTGAAGCCCGTGGGAATCAAAGAGAGGAAATACATTCTTGCGCTGAAGAAGAGGGAGTGCCTGATGAAGGGCTACCAGTTTGATGAGAAGATTAATGCCTGGGACTTGCCCTACTACATGAATCAAGTGGAGCAGCGCAAGTTTGCTGTGGACAAGGACAAACTGATCGAGTATTTCCCTCTTGATGTGGTGACAGAAGGGCTGTTTGGTATCTACCAGGAGCTGCTGGGTCTCACATTCACAGAGGTGGAACAGGCTGACGTGTGGCATGAAAATGTCAAGCTGTACTCAGCCCGGGACACTGAAACGGGGGAGGAGATTGGTCAGTTCTACCTGGATCTGCATCCAAGGTAGATTATGTGTCATTTTTTTCAGAGACAAGACAAGATCCTGTGTTTGATGTTTTTATGAAGTGTGAGCTCACTAACATTGACCAGAGCTCTTGATCTGTGTGATAGACTTCAGCCTGACTGTGACATTTCACCAGGGAAGGAAAATATGGCCACGCAGGTTGCTTTGGGCTCCAGCCTGGCTGCGGAGGCCCTGATGGAAAGCGCAGGCTACCGGTTGCAGCCATGGTGGCAAACTTCACCAAGCCCAGGAAAGATTGTCCTTCTCTCCTCCAACACCATGAAGTGGAGACCTATTTTCATGAGTTTGGTCATGTCATGCACGAAATCTGCTCAAATGTAAGTTGCTGTATTCAGTCAGGAAGTTAGTGATATTTGTATACTGTGTGCTAATGAATAAGAATGAGTTTTTCTGTGTATGCGTCAGACCGCTTTTTCAGAATTCAGCGGAACAATGGTGGAGACAGACTTTGTGGAGGTGCCGTCTCAAATGCTTGAGAACTGGGTTTGGGAAAAGGAGCCTCTGAGAAGAATGTCCCGTCACTACAAAGATGGCACCTCCATCCCAGACGAGCTGCTCGACAAACTGATTGCCTCCAGAGTTGCTAACACTGGTCAGACACTCAAACTTTGCACAAAGAAAGTCTGTGTAACATTTATGTGTAAGTGAAGAGCCTCTGTTGATGTGTTCACTTCAGGGCTTATGAACCTACGTCAGGTAGTCCTTAGTAAGGTGGACCAGTCGCTTCACACCAGCCCACGTGCAGACACTGCGGAGGTGTTTGCAAAGCACTGCCAGGACATCCTGGGTATTCCTGCTACACCAGGTCAGCTTTAGCTTCAGCTATTTAGAATATATTTGAGAAATTATTGCATTAAGCTTTCTATCAGTGATGAGGATTTACATTTTATAATAAACAGTCCACTGTGGGCATTAGCAGTTTGTATTCAGTTTTTTGTATGAAGCACATAGACAATATCATTTTTCTTTTTTGGAGTTTGTATTAGTGATTTGTAACAAAGATCTGCTCTCTGCAGGAACCAACATGACAGCCAGTTTTAGCCACTTAGCTGGTGGATATGATGGTCAGTACTATAGCTATCTATGGAGCGAAGTCTACTCCATGGACATTTTCTTCAGTCGTTTTAAAAAGGAAGGCATTATGAATCCAAAGGTTGGTTTTCTGGATGAACATTTCACTCTAATGATGTGTCTTATTTTCCTTGAAACTGTCTTTATATGTGCATTTATGCCCTAAACACAGGTTGGAAAAGAGTACAGAAGAGTGATACTGGAAGCTGGGGGCTCTGTGGATGGGATGGACATGGTGAAAACCTTCCTCGGACGTGCGCCGTGTCAGGATGCTTTTTTCCAATGCAAAGGACTGGTTAACTCACAAGAAGCATCAATGTAAACTGATGTTCTCTTTAACTGTTTTTGTCATTATTATATTATATCTGGATGCAGGTACATTTCAGTTGATAAATGGGGTATTATTACTATCTTCAGGATTTCACGCTAGAGTTCTGTCTGCCTTTGTTTAAATGTACAGTAGATCACGACAGGACCTCGTCATGACATGTTCAGTGTATTTTACAGCCTTTTTAATTCGTCCTGGTGTTACTAAAACAATAAACCAGGGATGTCAAACTCATTTTATTTCAAGGGCCACATACAACTTCATTTGATCTTAAGGGAGACAGACCAGTGAAACTTTCTGTCAGGGTAAAGAAGTTTAACTACACATTAAATCCATCAGATATCTTCATATATGAACAAGAAGTGCAGTTTATCTACATGATAAAAGAATTGTGCCGTAGGAAATAAAAGGCATCTGCCAGCACAATTCTTTGGGCTTAAATGGTAAGAAATGTATAAATTTACAGAAAAGGTTCTGGTTGCTCATTGCCAGGACTGTCCTGTAATTATAAGGCAGAAAGCTTTTGTTAGTTCAGAGAAAATTATCTGTTTCTCTTTATTTTGTCTTACTATGAACCCATTGAAAAAAAAACATTTCTACTGTAGATACTGAAAAATGGGAACTACTTTTTGTCATTTAAATGTTTTTCTTTTACATAATTACTTTGGTGTTGTATGGATGACCATGGTGGAGTTATTTATAAGTAGGAATTGCTGTAGAACTCATGTCCATAATTTAAGCCCCCCTTCACATTTTCCAAAGCCGTCCAGTGGGCAGAGTTGGAGTCCTTCCAACGATTCTGGCCCCTGGGCCTTATGTTTGACACTCGTGCAATGAAGAATGGACATTTCTTTATATTAAAGAATATGAATAATCTGGTTTCCACAATAGTTCTTTTTGGAAACATACATTGTCATCATTAATTTCATTACTTATGCCATCACTTAAGCTGTGACATGTCAGAATTTCCTTCAATGCAGTGATCAGATACTATGTCAGTGGTACAAAAATACTAACAGCAGGCTTTAGTTACAGGTATCCAAGCATAGAAGCTAACATACCCTTACTAGATTCACAATATAGTTAAAATCCTCTTTTCAACTGTTTCTTTCTGCTGCCTCATAATATTACATTTATCAGCTACCTACTCTTGGTGGCCTGACAATTTCATTAAGTCGTTTAGAGGGTTAACACTAGAAGTTAGACTGTTCAAGCCTTTTACATTGAACACACCTGTTTTTAAGTTTCAAACATTATGGGGAAAATTCTACGCTTGAAAGGCACTTGGCTATTTTAATGGATATATCTTTGGCTATCTTTAAATCTCCATTAAAAATAATTAGAAAAAAGGCCAATGTTATTCTATTTAATTTAAATTTCCAGTGAAATGCAAAAAACTTCTACTTACGCCAGAGGGCGCCACGACATAACAAGAACGACGAAGGCTGCTGCAAAGCGTACAAACACCTTTTTTTGTACGTTATATGTAAATGGGTTAATAAAATACCTTGTCGGTCTGGTTTGTATACGTGTTTGCAGTCTGTGTGAATATCCTGTAGCCTATTTGAAAGGGAAAACAGTGTCAATAAGTCAATGCACAGAGGAAGATAAGCGGAATCACTAGTAGTGTCTGGGTGAGATAGTGAAAGCGTCGTCCACGGGGCTCGGTGAGGCTGGAAAGGCGACTACTGGTGGACAGCTTTCTCCATGTACCCGCGGAGGTCACAGAGAAGAAACTCGCCACTTCGTGCTGTTCCCCACAGCCTCAATGTAGCTTCGTTCCAGTCTGTAGAGCTGCGCCTATTGTAAATGAGCAAAGACCTGGAAATTATGAGCGAAAACATCTGGGTGCGGCACACTTTAGAGGGAAAGGTTTCGCTGTGCCGGAGGTGGTTCGCAGTTTTGCCTTTTGTATTTCCTTGCTGAATGTAGTGGACATTTTGGATTTTTTTTAATGTTGTGTCATTAATTTGCATCAGTTAAGGACCATTTTTGCTCTTGTCTTCGTCGTCGGTCAGTCTGGCAGTGCCACAAGGCAATATTTTTATGTCTCAAAACAACTGAGAGGGACAACGTTAAACTTGAGGGCGGCTCGCTGAGGAGAATGTACGCACTGGGCCAGCTTCGAGTTGCTCTCTAAGTAAGGCAATATTAGCTAGCTGCTAACACTAGCCAGACCCAATTGAACTGCCGTGAAGCAAACCAGTGAAACCAGCTAATGCCCACTTCTCAAGGTGTTTGTTGGGTAGTATCAGCCTGCACATAAGCTGGATATCATTAAATGAGACGCTGACCCGACAGTAACTCAGGTAAGTGTCTTTGTTTGCGCAAGTTACTGCTTCTCTGCGGGGCCCCACACAGCATGCTAACGCTAGCTCTAGCGTTGTATCGCTGAGGTCCCATTCTCAGGTTGTCCCACTTGAAGTCTCGCATTAATGCGGTTGATTTTAAATGTGGAATTATACGATAATGTATTGTCTCAGTGCTTGTAGTTTAGTAATGGCTGTGAGAGCATTGTTGGTTTAAAACAACAGGTTTTGGACTGTATTAACAGACTTGAGCAGCTGTGTTTTCGGAAGGTTTCGCATCATATGCTTTTGCCCCTTTGCGATGTAGCTCGCTTGGCACTAATTTATTCGCTTTAGAAAGCGGTGTAGTACATTTCAAGCTGTCAGTCTATAAGTGTTGATACTATTCATAAAACCAGCCATTAATAACTGCACCGCAATAGCAACACTCGCATCTTTTGTTGCGCCTACACCGTATAGGACGGATTAGCGCGCCGTACTTATCAACATATTGGCGTTTTCATTTTCTCGCCGCTTCATTAATCAGATTAGTGTCCTCACTTAACTCCACTGTAATTTAATCCCGTCAAGATCCGGGATAAATTCAGGACTACTCTGAGGAATTTCAGCAGGTCTGTCCTAGCCTGTCGACTTGCTGTTAGTGTTCGTCATTCACCGCTCTGGGAAATGGTGTCAGGAGATGCAATCAGGTTGAGTCTCAGGGCACCATGAAGGCAACGCTCAGGTAGACAAGCAATAAGACCGGGATCGAGTGTCGTTAGTAAAATGCCCTAGATTAAATCCGCAACTTCTCACTGGAACGTAATTGACTATAAAGTACAGTTTAGAGGTGAATCGGAAATATTTATGCATCTGTGTAGATTATCTTAGATTTCATAACATAACTTTACAAACTTACTGAACCAGGTGGAGTGTTGTCAGAGATAATATTTAGTAGTAAGTTGAGATACTAACTATGGATGTCATGATAACAGATTTTTACTTAATGAAAAGTATTATTTAAACTCAAAATTCACGTGCGTGGAGGTGTCAAAGGCTACTGCAACCATAACTGTGCGAATACATACACAATTGCGGTACAATTACACGTTCATTTTCAATACTATACGTCCATTTCGGGCACAGTGTTTTGCAATTGAATTTTTCAATCTCACAGGTGGTGTCAGTGGCTGGCACATGAATGTCTTCCAGGGTGATTTAAAACTGAACCGTTGAATTAGGTATTTAGAGCTGTCAGTCAAGCAAACAGAAACCTTATCAGATCGGTCTTTAAAGGCTCTCCCAGCTGTAATAAAATGTAAACAAAGACTAGGCTCCATCTTCCCCTGCTTGTCAATGTTATGGGCCCTTTATCTACCAGCTGATATTCAGCTGTTTGGAGAAGATTATTCAGGTATTGGTAATGAAACTGACTCAAAGTATATATAGTGTAAGCAGAGAATTGCCAGAATTTTGGATGTTTTCCCAAAGGTGTTTGTGTACACTAATTTTGTATTCTTGTCGATACAGTTCCACTCATTGGGAGAAGCTGTGTATTGAGTATTTTGTATATCACTAACAGAAGTGTGTATAGTATTCTTACAGTACACTGGTTTCATGGAGGTATTGAAGGCCTGTCATGGCATTTTGGTTATCAAGTTCCTCATGTGATCATTTACAACAGACCTTATCTAGAACTGAAGATAAGGTTCACTGTAACAAAGGCTCTTTCCTTTACTGTTCTTTTCTCGCACTGGTGTCAAAGAAGTGTTGTTTCACTTGCCTGAAAGTTTGTTGTGTCAGTCGGAGACAAGACGCTGCCAAAAGCAGTAAAACTGTTTCTTATCTTATGGGTATATCATGTTAAAAGCTTTTCTTAAACAATGAGTGATCCTGCTAAACTCACAGTCAGTGGTATATCTACTGATGGAAAAGTGGCTGTACAGGCTTATCTATTTTTGTTTACATCTGGTGTTGGCTGTTAAACAAGTACGTAACATGGTGCTTTTCATTGTCACTGGATCTTAACGGGTGTCTTTTCTGATGACGCTTTATACCACGTAGGAAACTTTTTTTTTTTCTCCTCCCCCCTCCTTAATCTTCTGCTTCTTTGACCATACAAGTGCTCGTTTCCTCATCAGTGTGTCTAGCCTTGATCTGACTCGCATCCTTATTTCTACCTTTGTTGTTAGTAGGTAACATGTAGTGTGCTAGTCCAAAGAGCACATGTTCGGTGACTAACTGCGCATGTGATGTTGTTGACGAGTTGGTGGCTGACCAACGACTGAGACACCCTGTGAGAAGTGTTTACCACGTTAGGAAATTAGCTGATCCTTGCTGTGACAGACTTTCCTGTGTGAATGTGGTAGAATTTATGTTGTGTCTCTAATAAATTGCTCCTGGCAGGTGACTGAGTCATCATGTTAGAAATGTAGAGTATTGTTGGTATAGTTGAGGGGAAATAACTTTCCTTAATCTAAACTGTGTTTGTAGTGGTTACCCGAGAAGTGTTTTCACATTCCTCATCATTCATTTACATGCAGACTATATTGATTGATTCAGTGCTCTTGTACTTGTCCCATGTCTTCAGGCGTTTTGTGAAATAACAGAATGCAGGGAATACTTTGTCAGCATGTGCAAGGATTTCTCCAGTGTATTAAAAGTCCACTTGACCATTTTTAGACATAGAAAAGTTAGTAAAGAACTTGTCTAAAATTTGACTTAATGTTTCACCTGTTCAGCTCATAAACGGGCCCGACAATTTGTAAAAGAGGTTAAATATGAAGTGCTCGCCTTGTGGTATAGAGACATCTTACCTTGAATGCGGAAATTAGAAATGAGTGTCTGTCTCTCTCCGTCTCGCACTTCTGTCCTCCTGTGAGTAAAACTACACACACTCTTAGCAGCCTGTAGGTTTTGTGGTGGAAACCCTAATGTGGGAATCAGTGGCATCATTGCAGAGATGTGTTGAAAACAGTGTTAGAAACCAGTTAAGTTTTGGGATTGTAATATTAGATCAATATTAGAGCTGGGCGATAGAACGATAACGATATGTATCGCGATATAACTTTTTCTCGATAGAAAAATT
>NW_005187403.1:2714742-2722478 GCF_000239375.1 Pundamilia nyererei | reverse complement strand
AAATAAAAACAAGCTGCTGATTATTTCACATTTTACTTGTGAGCAACGGCACATTTAAATCTTACAAATATAGTTATTTGGCTTATATCGTGATAGATATCTTTATCGCCTGAAATGAAAAAAACATATCGTGATATGAAAAAATCTTATATCGCCCAGCTCTAATCAATATGTATATATTTTTAAACTAGTTGATGCAATTTATGTAGAAGTTGTTGTTAGGTTGGATGAAAAAGCTGAAGGAAAAAACGGGTAATGCTTACAACCTAAAATAACGAAAAAAGTAAATGTTAGACTTTAATTGTGATACTTTGGCAATTTAAGCTTGCTGATTTAAAAACGAAGACAAGGACACTGACAGATAGATAAATTAGTATAAATTGGTGGTTTCAGATCCACCAATCACATGATGAAATTCAAATGACTAATGACCCATCAGTTGTCAATTGTTTCCACCTGTGTCAGCTAAGTAGCAGTTGAAGTTGCTATGCTGATGGGCTTCTGTGTGACTAATTGTAACCAGCTGTGAAAATTTCTCTAATATGGGCTGCGTACACCACTTGTAAAATTGCTAATACACTCCAAAGCATAACTGTTATTGATCTAGACTAAAACTCATAGCACCCCAAGAAGTTGCTATACAGATGGTTATTTTTTTCTTTCTTTGTGTGTGTGTGTCTATGTATGTGTGTGTTCCTGGTGTTTAAACATGTAGTCACTTGAGCAGGATGGAGGTAGTTTCTGTGTCTTCTTCAGAAATCCTTGAGAAAGTTCTAATTGATCTCTGTGGGGTAGTTACATGGCTCTTCTCTCACTAAAATGCATACAAATGAAAAAAGTGTAAGCCTGCTGGCTTTAGAAAAGAAGTTGTTGAAAGAAGACAAAGTTCCTAGTCGTGGATGATAAGATGATAATTGTAAAGTCAGGTCAGAGAGAGAGTTTTTTGATTTTTCTGCTTCACACTCTCTTGCTTGAAACATTTTGCTTATAAAAATTAAGTAATTTATTTATTTATTTTTTCATTTCAGTTAATGTTTCAGAAATGGTAACAGTGCAGAAGAGTTGATAGCACACATTAGGGCTGTGCGATATGACCAAAATCTCATATCCCGATATAAGAATTCTATCGTCCCAATAACGATATAAATCACAAAAGTGTAACATTTTCTGTAAATTTTGTGAATCTCGGGCAGCTCGTTTTGCGGGACGTGTTTCCAGCTGCGCGTCATGTAGCTGGTGTCGAGTGTTTTAACTGATGCATGAAACTATACATTTTTAGACAGAAGTTGTAAAGGCCGCCGTTTTCTTTGAGTATTTATTACACGGCGCGCTGCGGGGAAAAGCCTGTTCTAACGTTTGAGTCTAAGGTTTATTTTTTAGCACCTGGCGGCTCTTTTTTTTAATTCTCATCCGTAAATAATCTGCTCTTTCACGTGATTCAGTTTATTTTGAAAAGTCTCAACAGGATCTTGAGCTTTATTGTGAAAGGTTTATGTGGAACATAAACAAGCGGACACGCGATGGTTTAACCATCGTTGTTGCTAACCACAACGCATGAAAACAGGCGCTTGTCCGTCTGTAGTGTGGTTATATTAAATATAAGAAAGAGAGAACTTTAAGAAATTAATATAGCCACTACAGTGACCATCAAAACGATGAAAAAATATTGCCGTAAACAGTTTATTTTGCGACATCACGAAACAAACGATAGCGTAAAATGAAACAATAGACGTTTTTATATCGTCATTCGATATATATCGTTATATCGAACAGCCCTAGTACACATCACGAGCTGGTTGTCTTGGTGTATTAAAAAAATGTTTTCATGGGAAGTGGTGCGAGGCTAGTTGAGTTGCATCCTTTAAGAACTTTTATTTTTTTGTAACATAGCGGGGCCTTTATTTTGCAGCAATCCCAATAAGGCCAGTTAAAACATGATGATCACAACATAGTAGTGATGAACTTAATTCCAGTAATTTGTTGAAATTGTTGTTTGTATCAACCGCTGTTTTGTTTTGCTATTGCATTATCCAGAGGCACCTTCACTGTTATGGCTTATAGAAGTGTTTTCACTTCCATGTGGAAGCTGAAGTTAAAGCTATAGGAGTCCTACAGCCAGAGTGTTAAATGTCATCTGTGTGTTTATTTTGCTTTAGACGTGACTGACAGGGAGACGAACCGCTTTCTATTTTTCATGTGGGTCACATATGTATGTGTTTTGTTTTGGTTTAGATTTTTTGTTTTATGACCATCAGCCTTTGGGCCTTTGCAGTTTTCCAGGATAACTGTGAATCCCTGAAAAGACCAGTGTTTTGTTGTTGTTGTTTTTTATTCTGCCAAGAAATGCAAGAAAAGCACGCGAAAGCTTGTACCAAAGTGGGACAAAAATGGTTGATTTGATTGAAAGCACGGACCACATGTTTGAGGTTAGAAGTGCAGTCACGTAACAATGCAAGATCATGGGATTCGTGCTACCGTATGTGAGCCAGTTGTGGTTAAACTGTTATCATACTTGTGCAGAATTAGAGGATGACAGTGAAAGAGACTATAGCTGCAGATGTTTCTTTTTCAAACATGGTAGAGGATGATTTTTATGGGGATGTGCATGTCTGTGCTGATGATTGCATGGGATTAATTGGAGGGAGTGTTATCTGTGACATGCTCTTCATACAGTAACTGAAGCAGCTAATTTGATGTGGAACAGGCTATATTAAGACTAGGGATGTCCCAAGCTGATATTTATAATTTATGCCAGCTTTTCAGTCCAACTGACCTAGGTCTAGCTGTATAAAAAAAACACATGCGCTTCTCTTCAAAATTAACTCTACAGTGATATAGAATTGGCTAATTTGTTATGATTGCTGTTGAAGATGTATCAAAGCGTTTAAGAAAGAAAGTTTTTTTTCCCCTTTGGGCACCTTATTTTGACATCCTAAGGAAGGATTTTGGGACAGTGGCAACATAGCATATATAGTCTACATTTATGGATTTCTTTTTTTTTCTCTCCCCTTGGTCTGATGCCCAGGGGTTGTTAAAAGCTGGCTTAATAAAATGGGAAGTAATGCAATGCCTCTAGACATCAATATTTAACGAATAGCCTATAAAGTAGAATGTAGGCTTCTCATAGAGTGGATGGATGGTCCATAACAAGTTCAGTGAGTCTGTGTATTGACTTGTTATGTGTGAAAAGTGTAAATTTGCATACCATTTGGCATGCTGGTGTGTTGGCTTTAAATACATCTGTGTATTCAACTTCTCCCCCAGTGATTTCTCTGCTTCTCTGACCCAGTTAGCACAGCGTATTTCTGCCTCATTCAGTCTTTGTGTTAATCGGCACAGGTATGTTTAGTGAAATGCATCTTTAGTCATTGGTACCTAACCATTAAATGCTCCAAGTTGCCCTAAAAATATATGGGGGGGAAATGGCATCAGACTTCTTAGTGGTGTGAAAATGTGACATTCTTTGTAGAGGAACTTGTGTAATGGAAACATTATGAAAGGGGTTTGTTTATCAAATGGAAAAGAGGAAAGAAAGAGGTTCTTAGAAGTAAGTCCTGCCATGCATGGTCTGTTGTAATAATAGCTACAAATAAGCTTGGTATTATTGCCATAAGCTGCCTTTATAATGTACAGTATAACTGATGTGCAGTAGGCAGAGCAACGCATTGTTTTCAGAATGTCTGCATATGATAAGATCCTTTGCGTTTGGTTGAGGAAGCTGTACGGCTAGTGTCATGCATTAAATATATCTTCCACACAAGACGCTGAAATATTAATGCGCTAGAAAAGTATGATATAAGGATTAACGATTGGTCGATTTCAAGGCACACAAAAGTATTAGACACTATTAAAAATGGTTAATATATACAATTATTTGTGGATAGGAAAGTCAAATGTTGTGTACCCTTTCAAAATACACTCACTGAGATTTTTTGTGTGGCTTGAAAACCCGATTAGGCTCTTTGCAGCTTGGCACATTCGTATTCATGAATGAGTAATGCTGCAATGCATGAAGACAGGAAAAAGAAAGAAATTATACACTTATAGGTTCTCGTGAGTTTTTCTCCAGTAATCCTTACTCGGGGGGTAGAATGTGTTTCTTTTGCACACCTCTTTCTCAGCTAATCACGTTGGTTTTGTAACTTTAATTAGGGACTTCTCCCAAGTGACCAATTTAGACTTCTCCAAATTATTCACTGTATGTTGCCAAATAGCTTCCACATATAATCCAAAGTTTTCTCAACATTGAATCGGGATACACTGCAGCTCATTGGGTATACAGCTCATGCAGCTCAAATGACTTAATGTTATCGCTTCTTTTTCCCTAATTAATATTCAGAGTAGTGCATATATTATCACTTATGTTTCTTGTGCCACAGCTGGGTATTAAAGATAAACTAATGTGCACTGTCAGTATTGTAAATAGAATACAGTTTGTCTTGTTTATTAATCATGTAATGGAATGGTAATGATAATACAATAATGACTCACCTGCTTACAAATACTACAGAATTATTGTTTTTGATCCATTTATATCTATATTAACTGCACACATCTGTATTTTAATAATGTACAGTTAACAAATTCTGATATGATGACCTAACTGCTCGGTCTCAGATGAGATATCAATAATGTGAAACTCAGTTTTATTTGTTTGCACAGGCAACGTTTGGAAACGAGAGAAACTGAGTGTATGGGTTCCAGTCACCTCACTGTTTTGTTATTTAAGAACACAGCAGAGGCTGACTTTGATCACTGACCCTAATACACTATAGTCTGCCTACAATGTCATATGTCCAGCTATAATTTTAGTTGTTCTTTTTGCCAGTTAAGCACACACTAATTAACCAGCAGTGCATTCTCAAATCTTTGTGTTCGGTCACAGTGTCATATTTGACAGCAGGCTGAGGACCTGCTAAATTTGATTTTGGGTTAGTTCTCCTTAGGCTGATAACAAATTAGACCAGCAGTCAGATCTAATGATATTATTTCCACAGTAAACAAAACAAAAAAGTGTCTCTGTAAATGGACTCTGGCTGTGTGATTGACTTCCCATGGAACTGCCCTCTGTAAGTCTAATGGGGAAGTGAGACAGTTTGTGAGACAGTAAACTTTTTATTGTACTACTGGATACTGTTATAGTGTTTCCTGTAATATCTTGACAAAGCTTTACAGAACATAAATATATAAATGGTTTTTCTGAGGAACAGTTTGAGGGTCCACTATTATTTGCAGTATTTTATTTGAATTGAAAAATGTAGGTTAGAGCAGGAAGAGATTAGTGTGAGAAAGTCAAAGCCACCCATTGCTAATCGTTTGCCAAATGTACTCTCATGATGTATCTCATATTTATTAATCAAACCTAATCGTATGCTCAATAGGACTTCAGGAACTTCAGCATAAAGTTTTAGATCTCAATATATGAACTGATGCATTTAAGTATTTCCTCATTTGCAGGTGATTTCCTAAACCCACAGTGGCACCAATGGCAATGTTGCTTTCTGAATGAAAAGTAAAGGGGGATGGAAAAATGCCCAGACACGCCCCCTCGATCCCCCACCCCCCACCCCAGCCAACACCCCCAATTTGAAACTGATGCTTCCTTTGCTTTATTAAAATGTGTGACAGTGGGAACTTTTTTGTTTAGCAGGCTTCAGTATCTCTTATAGATGTAATGAGGATAAAGGCACCCAAAGGGGAAGTGGAGCAGAAACTAATGAGTGTCAGTGCAGTCCAATGTGTTTGCAGCTGATTGGGAGATGCTATGAATAAGTCAAAATCCCCCTCCTTTTCCTCCCTCTTTCCTGCTCTATAGCTCTGTTGTGCTCAATGAAGATAGCGGCGGGATGATCCGATCTTTCTAGCTGGCTCAGTTTGTCTCAGATCAGCTGGCAAGGCTAATACTTTTCCAGCCATGCATATACAACAGTGTTGTGTTCTGACCTGAGAAGCAAGATCATGTTACATTTGTTTTTATTGTTAGTCATACAGGTTTTCCCTAGTTAAAGAAGAGTATTTTCAATGAATCTTACAGTGTGTTATTACCTTAACATGAAAACAGTTGCATCGTTCTTTTATTAAGACTTTAAGATTATTGTGACAAAACATTGTGCAAATGGTTTTTTAAATATTATTTTATCATCTGATCTAAAATTGAGTTGTGTGTTGCTGTCTCTCATATGAGTCCCAAGGCAGGAAGAACCTCTTCAATATGTCCTTTTACTAAGTTAATAAAATGTTACAAAAACATTTGCTGAGGAAGCTGCTTACCCCCCCCCCAAAATGAATATGATGAACATCACTTCCACTGCTGCTAAGGCAACCCCTACCAAGCATGGTTCAACATAATGACTGAAAAAAAGAGGTTCTGTTAACCTGAATTTGGTTACTTAAAATGCACCATGATGCCCCTTTTAACAAGCCTGGCTGTTTCCAATAAACCTTTAAAAAGTGTTAGACAAATAATAAACACAGCAGTGGTACTTATATAAGAAGTCGTCTGGTGTGCACACATTGTGATGCTAAATAGATGATTGCCTCAACGTGTTAAAGGGTACCTTACTGCCTCATAAGGATGTAACCGTTTTTAATTCCAATGCCTATAAATCTAAGAAGCTTCTCGTATCTACTGCTATTGGCTAAAAAGTTATTGCAAGATTGTTTCACAGTTATTCTGATGGTTAAATCACAAAAGGAACAGTTCACTGTCGGACCATTTATTTACTTTTTTCAGTCTTTTATTTATCGTGAAAGTCATTGCATGTTATATAGTAGTTTGTAGTGTTTTCACCTGCTTTATGTCAGCGTGGTGGCATTCCTGTCCATTGTTATAGGCAAAGTTCTGACAATGTCAGAAATCTCTGTAGGATAGGAGACGTGATACACCTGCCAGACTAGCTCTGTGTGCATTTAGCATTCCCAACTCAAAAAGGTCAGAAAATATACCAATCTTAGGTTATTAAACAGACACATTTAAGCTAAGATGCTTATATATTACCCTGCAGCAAAACATCTGTTTTGGGTTTTTTTATAGTCAAGTGTATGGCAAGTGTTTAAAAAAAATAAATAAAAAATAATAGCTTCAATTATCATCGTGTACCTAATGTTCTGTTAATTTGGTGGCAAATTGACTTTGAAATGGCCCCACTGTGATGTCATGGGTACAGGTTTCACTTACTCTGTGCTGAGAGTAAATCCCACCAGCAAACATTGTAAAGATGCCTTTACAGTGATTGTTAACAAACAACTGTCTTTTTTTTTCTTTCCATGAAATTCATCCAGTTTCACAGGCTTGACGAAGGTCTGACTTTGACCAACAGTAGAGCTTCTTCTATGTTTTAAATACAATAAATTGAATTTGTATTTTTTTTTTTAGGTGCTCCATAAACGATTATTCAGTTTGTCTCAAGGACACTATGAATGTACAAGTCTTGCGACCTGAATAGTGATGACAGGTGACACTTCGTAGCTGGTTTCTGTATGAGAACAGGTTTGACGTTCAGGGCTTTGTCCGAAGTGCAACATTTACTTGTTTGAGTGCTTGGTTTTTCCCACTCTGTTTGCGTGCAGGGCTTTTCTTGAATGTGCATTTGATACCTGTAACCTAAACCGAGGTCAGCAAACAAGTGTCTAATTTCCGTGGTCATTTTCTATCCATGATAAGTACATCAAATCAAATTCAAATTTTATTTGTGACGAACACAGTCATACACAGTACGATATGCAGTGAAATGCTT
>NW_005187403.1:2703579-2712920 GCF_000239375.1 Pundamilia nyererei | reverse complement strand
TATCTTCCTGTCTGCAGCCGTTAGCGCCGCTAGCACTAGCATTGTTGGAGTCTTTAGCTGCAGCCTCGAAGCGAGCATTTACAAGGGACAGAAGGCTATTGATGTAGAGCTGCATAATGATGATGGAGCTACTGTTTAAGCAGCCTTTCAGCACTGTGATAAATGCATGGTATGTCAAAGTTTGCTGAGGACTGAAACTATTGTTCAGTAACTAATTAGAAACGGCTGCTTACTGCTTTTAAAGGCACATCTACTAAGTTCTTTCACTGTGTATGATAACACCTTAAGGAGTATAACATATTTTGCAGAAATTATATAGGCATTGATTGACAACTTTTAATATTATATAATTTTTTTATAATCTATATTTTGATGTACAGCTTCTTTGGCATTATCTTTTCACTTACAAATGTGTTTATTTGAAATATGATGTGAACAAAGTAGAAGTACCATTCTTCTGTGAATTCAACTTGTTTGGCAAAATTCACTTAAATTTGAGTTTCTTATAGAAAGAACAGCTGTAAATGGTGAACTACAGTTGCATTTGTCCTTCAGCATGTGATCCGGTATCTTGTAGAGCATCTTCTTAGTTGTGCTGTTTTCTTTGAGGCCACTTTTAGACCATCAAATTTGTCTGCAGGATCCTGTACAGTACTGGATTTGCAAGATAAATCAACTAGATGCAAAACGCCAGGCTTTTGCTTGACAGTGTGTTTCAACAGCTTGGTCTTTTGTGGTTTTTATATTGTAGGTAGAAATGTTTGAAAAGGAAGTCTACAGCTAGTCTGTTCTAGTAACTTTGATATTCTGTATTTTGCAATCTCACCTTTATACATGATCTCATAGTTGTTTGTTTTTTTTCAAGGGGGAAATGAGCTATTTTCTTTTTCTTCTGTACAAGATAAACTGATAACAGTGCTTTGCACAAGGTTAAGCTGAGCTAATGAGAGTAGGGGAAGCATGTATGTTTCATTTTAGTCTATCCTCAGTTTCATAGTTTACTGGGTTTCTGTTTTTTTGGGGTTTTTTTGTTTTTAATGGCATTTAATGATCAGACTTTTTGACTTTTAAAAAGACAAAGGGGAATGTTATCCACTTCCATGCTTTGCAGAAGGAAAATGCGGCAGTTGTCTACATGGATACATGGCTCTGACCTGAATGTGTCTGACCTGGTTATTGAGACTTGGCAGACTGTATCACCCTCCCCTTTTCCCCCCTCCCTCTCACATGGCTAAATACAAACAAAGAAGTGACTATAGTGGATACTTACCTTGCCTTAGCCATGTATCTGTATTTACTGTGGAAGTACCATTTTTCACTAAGTTGTTTAAAAAAAAAATTGCCATAGATGTTCTCAGTTACTGTGATTGTTATCACTGCATTAAAGAATAATAATTCACTAATTCACAGCTGCCTAGTATATGAGCAGATAGCCCTCCTGCTTTTCATGAGTTGAGCACAAGCCAATGTTGGTCCCATAGCACTTGAACTCCTTGTTCAGTCAACATGCTAACTCTAAGCATCTGCCTGTACCTCATTGTAAACCAGATAAGCTAGTGTAGAGAAAAAGGTAGCCGTATGTATTCAGAGTGTCATGTGAGATTTATCTTTGAGTACAATAGATAGTTGGCATAAAAAGCCCAATACGTTGGGCCAGAGCGCCGTGTGTCTCCTGCTGTTGATGTCTGTTCTTGTGTGTCACATGCTGTTCTACAGAAAAATGGTACTTAAGCCAATCCAATATACATAAAAGAAATTCCAATTTTTAAAATGTACGTTTGACTCGCATTAAGTGTATTTTGCATGAAGAAAAAGACGAACATGCATAGGTTTGGTTTTTTTTGTTTTTGTTGTCAAGAGAGTTTGTATCAGTATTTCCTCTGTGCAAAGGATCTCAAAGGTTCATATTTAGCTGGATATCATATTTAATTAAATACTTACCGGCAGACAGTATGTTGGAGCAGGCAGCTATTTATAACCATAAGGATTATCTTCACATGCAAATGCATTGATCTTTGTAAGAGTTTTCACATGCTGTGCACAGGAAAGAATTACCTCTGTTGTCCAGTTTGGATTGTATTACATTTATGCAGCCATCTAGGCAAAACCTTTAAGCAGGTCAGCGGTGGACCTTTTTATCTTGCAGCTCTTTGCTAATCTCATTCTGGTCTTAAAATTGAGTAGTTCTTGCTGATTTGTGACACAGCCACATCATAAATGATCCTGTAATTGTTTTTAACAGAGTTATAGGCTCCAGTAGAGCAAACATTAAAAGGAGAGATGATCTAGAAAGTGCTTCTTCTCATTCTGGTTTCTTTGCTTGGGGTTAGACCTCTCAGATATTATGTGTATTGTAGAAATGGGGTATCAAGTAATAAGTGGGGATACAAAAATAATATGTTTAAAAAAATAACAATTACAAGCAATTAGATGGAATGTCATGCAGGTGATGCTTAAGAATAAGCTGTATTTAACTATTTTTTTACTTTATTACATTTGTGTACTAGTATACAGATGTGACTCAGAAATAGTCTTTGTTCTCATTTTAACAGTAACAGTTAGCTGCAGTTAAAACACTTTGTAGTTTTAGTTTACTTATTGTATTAGACAAGTCTGCTGTAGAACCTTTGCAAATGGCGCTCACTAGGAAATCTTGCACTCCGTGGGCTGGTATTGCGTATACGGTGAAATAGAAACCTGACGTCAATTAACGACTGTGGTGAACCCATCTCACAGGATACCCACGTTGTTGCACATCTCAGCAGAAATGTTGTCAGTCTTTATGTTGCCAGGAAGTGGCTTCCAAAGACACAACAAGGTAGTTCTTAAAAGGTTGAGGCTTTTGTTCTGATTTTGCAACTTGCATAATTAACTCAAGAATTGTTAGATTGTAATGTAACATGTCCATATTTTGAACTTGTTAAAATAATACAGCTACAACAACATGAAGAAACAAACAAAAATACACATTTAAAAAGAAAAAAAAGACTTGTGATGTTAGCTACTCAATTACTATTGCTTATCATTCAGATGCTCTATCCGGGGTTGTCGTTGATTTGCTGATACATGGCCACATCATGTTTCATCTTGTACTCGGTCAGAGCAGAATTACAGTTCTCTGTAGAGGACACTTTTAAAGGAGAGATGGTGTAAAAGAGTGTCCATTTTCTCATTTGTTGTCTTTTAATCTCCTTAAAGATCTCAGCTTATATATGAAAACACATTTTCAAATTCCGGTCATACCGTCTCCTTTCATTCATTTATTTATAACTCTTGTTTTCTTCATGTGCCCACACCTAACTGATGCCACGCCTTCCAGTTCTTTCAGTTGCACAGTTAAGCCATATCTTAAGACTGTATGACATCACCTGATGAGTGTCCCAGAAAAAATGGGAGGGTAAACAACAAAGTTGTCTGGCAAAATCACCATGCACACAACTTAAAGAAGTCTGGGATTTGCTGTATTTATTTGATCACTTTTACACTCCGTTGGCAACAAATTGTATTACTTTCTACACAACGGCTTCATACTAAACTACACTGAATATCTTCTCAGGGGCAATAAGATTTTAGGACTTGTCATTGTTTAATTCTAAAACATCTTCATACATTTTGTGTATTGTTATAAATTTTTAAAGACTTGGAAGCGCAATAAGGCAGCACGGTGGCACGGTGGTTAGCACTGTTGCCGCACAGCAAGAAGGTCCTGAGTTCAATTCCACCATCAGGCCGGGGTCTTTCTGTGTGGAGTTTGCATGTTCTCCCCGTGTTTGTGTGGGTTCTCTCCGGGTACTCCGGCTTCCTCCCACCGTCCAAAGACATGCAGCTTGTGGGGATAGGTTAATTGGATAATCCAAATTGCCACTAGGTGTGAATGTGAGTGCGAATGGTTGTCTGTCCCTTTGTGTTAGCCCTGCGACAGACTGGCGACCTGTCCAGGGTGTACCCTGCCTCTCGCCCTATGACAGCTGGGATAGGCTCCAGCACCCCCTGCGACCCTGAAAAGGATAAGCGGAAGCGAATGGATGGATGGATGGAAGCGCAATAATCATGATGATGATATGTCAAACAACCTGCTAATGCAGTGAAACCATACCTGGGCCTAAAAACACACAATCAAACAATTTTTTTTAGTCATGGATTGGCCTCCCAAGAGCCCAAACATCAACTGTATTAAAGCAACGTGGGATAATCTGAACAGAACAAAACCCAGCTCACATCTGAAAGAAGCTTTGGACACTGGAGGGCTATTCCTGAAGACTACTAAAGAAATGACAGGAAAGAGTTAAACAAAGGTGGTCATACCAAACAACATTGTTAGAATTGTTTTCGCCTTAGATATTGTATTCTAATGTATGAAAGCACATTTCAAAAAGTCACTGCACCGTTTTCAATTTTCCGAGCAAAATATAATGAAATGAGGGAGGAATTGAGACACACTACTTGACATTCTAACATTTAAAGTGAAAAAAAGCAAATTGTAGGACAGATTGTTAGTAGCTTACACAGAAGGCAAGTTTCTGAACATGCTTCTCCCCTGTGTAAGGCAGAGAAGACGCCATCTTTGGACGCGAGTTACCTTTTCCCTGATTGTCATCATTCTTCTGGAGATCCCGCCATCTCTTTAGTTCTCAGTGTCTGAATAATTGAGTTGAAAATAAGACTACCTCAAGTACATCTCCATTTGTATATTTAAAGTATTTTTTTGCGTGTGTGCATGTGTCATTTAAAAAAATAAAATAAATAAACTTAAATCGACACACGGGGCACTAAATGAGGATGAAACTTGAAGGGATTTGCCATCCCAGAATGACACCCATTAAAATCAACTTAAATGCTTTCTGAGTAAATATCCTAGTGGACTTAGCTGGGGTGGAGGCATATAGCTGTGTAACATAGCATGTGGGAGGATTGCATATTTAAACAGTGTGTTGTTAGTCAATAGTGCAAATTGTTGGGATGGTTGAAGCAAATAATGGCCTGAGTTTGTGCAGATTTTTGTCCACTGCAGTCATTACATATATTTAAATTCTTTAGTTTTCTTGAGCAGTTTTGTGTCGTTTACTATAAGCACGTTGTTTTAACAGCTGATTCACAGCTAAGTGTTCCCATTGAGTGTTTTCCTTCTAGAGCTTCAGCATGTTTAGCAGTGATAATGGACTGTTACATTTCCAAAGCCTTCCAGTATTCTAATTTTGAGGAGTTTTTGTTGGGCGCATGCAAGTGTTGAGATTGATATGCTTCTCGTTAGTATGAGTCAGAGCCAATCTGTTTAGAGGAGAAAATTGGGAAGATGTTGTAAAAGCTCTTTGTTGGAGATCAGGTTGCACTGCCTCATTTCACCAGAAATTCAAAGAAAACAATCACGGTTTTGTTTTCAGTTGTCACGCAAGACCACTGAGACCTAAGATCGCTGGTGAGAACCAAAAGCAAAGAGGGAGCAAAACTGGAAGTTCAGGTTCCACTTAGCTGCTACAGATACTGACAACAGGCTTGCCTTTCTACCTGTCTCAGCTGTATTTCTAGTCTGTTGTAGTTTTGTGATTTGGGGGAAAAAATTACACTTTTTCTTGGATTAAGAATATGTGGGGTAGAAAAACTTGACTGTGTGTCTTAGTCAGCAGCTTGATTTTTGTTGTCTTAACTCATAGGTGTCAAACTCTGGCCCGCGGGCCAAATGTAATTAGGCTGCAGGCCAAATTTGGCCCGCGGGCCAGAGTTTGACACCTATGAAGCCATACCAAATTACTATTAGAGCTGGCCTACTGCTATTATACAGCTAATATATATATTGTTTAGTATTAAGCTTTGCTTGTTCCATATTCAGTTTTTCAGCAAAACTTGTTTGAGTCCATAAGAAAAGATTCATTCTTATATCTGGAGGAAGATTTTTTTTTTTTTTTTTCAATAAATATTAACGTTAGCCCGCGACTTTGTTCCAGTTTTGAATTTTGGCCCACTGTGTATTTGAGTTTGACACCCCTGTCTTAACTCAACATCTATCTGCATTATTGACAAGCAACACTTCTCCTGTTGTGCCTGCTGGATTTAAATGTAATGTTGTTAATGAGGTGGCCTGAGGAAAGGAAATCTCGAGGGATTTTATTGTGGTGTTTCTTCAGTAAAGAACACAGTTTTACCGTACCAACTTTAATCTCAGCTGTACTTCATAATATAAGTTCATTGTAATTTCAAATTTACAGCTAACAGAGGTTTGGGGTTTACAGAATTAAAATTGAAAGGAGTCTTGCTAGATCTTAGATCAAGTTTCACCGTATTTTGCAAAAATTGTGAACTAAAAATTTTTCTTTGATGGTGTTGTAAATATCAATATTAGTGATCATCTTGTTTATGTGTCTATATTTATACAAGCATGAGATCATGACTACAAATCTGAGTAGTCTGCATTTAGTCTACAGATGTAGAAATGTTTTAAGTGTGGTTTGAATACTGAAGTTGAATTTCACCACAATTTGTCTCATGCTAGTATGTGCTTGTTCATGTTGAAATATACAAGGATTGTAGTTCTTTTAAAGGTTGTGCAACTTGACATTTGGGAAAATAAGCATTGTGTAAATCTCGCAACTTGCGTTCTGCACTTTGTTTTTCCACTGACAAATCGAATGGTAAAGAATAGGATTCAGTTTTAAAAGGAGTTAAAGTGGCATTTTAGAAACACATCTATAAATGACTAGCACTCCTCCCCAAATTAAGGAAGTTACTTTTTCCCTTTCCTTTTCCATCACAGTGAGAAGCAGTTCAAATGTATCCCATGGGGTCTGCGGGTCATTATGTGCCTCTTTTCCTCGCTGCTGTATTGTTTCTGTCGCCATAATCTCTAATGTAAAATTTCAGCTGTGGCTCAGAAATCATGTAACAGTTCCCTGCAATCTGGATCAAAAGCTCCTTTCATAAGGCAAGAGCTACCCCATACTAATCACATTCTGCCATATCAACCAGACAAGTACTATAAATAACACAAGCCGTTTGCTGCCGTCAAACACTATACTTGCACTTCAATTTAACCCACGATACCTACAAATGCACACGAAGGTGCATCAACAATACCTGCTGTGTCTATTTTGAGAGTTGATGTGCTTACAATTAATTTGATCTCCTATTGTTGTTTAATTTCTCTAGAAACTCCAACAATGACTAAGGGCTTTAAAAGCTCAAAAAGCATTGCTTCACTTAAATGAAAAGAAAGAAAAACCTTTTTGGAAAAATATAAAATGATGAGAATTGGTCCGAGTGAAAGTTGAAAGTTAGTACGTGAATTATAAATCATAAATGCTTTATTTTCTAATTATATTTTCAATAGAATATCTAAGTGCAGGTGCACAACCTCCATTTCAGCTGCCATTGTGTTTGTGTTCCTGTAGGCGTGGCAGGAGTGGAGCTTCCGTGATTGGCCCTAGGTTGTTTTCCATAGACACGTACTGAGTGAGGCTTGCTGAGTAACAAAGTAGTGAGGATGACTCATTGAGTCTTGAGCATCAGCATCTTTGGTTATGATAATGATTTCAAAATGTCCATCATCAAATCATTTTTCTTAGAAAACTTGTGAGAGTGTTCTTGTTGTTTCTGTGTGAAAAGAATGAGGATTTCATCCCATACTGTGTACTAGCTGAGCTGTGAAGCCTCTGTTTCCCAATCTTAGAGTGTGATGTACTTGTCAGCCTATTTCTCTTTTTATTCCTGTTAAAGCTAGTTACGCATTTCTGTGAGAACCGTATTTCCGTACATACAGTTGGGTGACGTTCAGCTTTCTGGCAGTGTTTTGCAGAATAGCCTTTATGTCACAACAGGAACAGTCTGAATTTCAGAATAAACTCATCAGATGTTTTGCAGTTTCATTTTCAACACTACAGTGTTAATATTGAAATGAAGTTAAGGATTACATTAATGTTCACGATCCTTAAGCAACGATTCAAAGACAGCTTTTGGGCTGACTGGCACATAATGTAGCTGTGCCTCAAAGTTTGAAGTGAGCTGCTCAGTTTGTAAAATGGGTAGAGATGGTAATTTGACAGAGGACAAGAAATGAACAGAGCATGCCATGGAGGTGAGAAAAGTTAGTCACCAAAACAAAGACAGACGGAGCACAAGTTACTACAGTGTGGGTACTATATCTGAGCTTAACTGCTGGTTACCTCAGAGAGTATAAATCCTTTCTGCGGAAAGCATTTGATGGGCAATTACCCCAATTATTTTCAATTGGGACTTATTAGTCACTAAAGCAAACTACTGCTACTACTGGATAAACTAGAAGTTGGCCATTGAATACTTGTTGGCCACAGTGGAAGACCTTGGTGACCTTTTACAGAATTCACACAGATATTTCTGGCATGAAATGGATGGTAAAAACTGAAAATGTGCCATTTTCACAGTTTCATTGTACAGGTCTCTTGCATAGACCTCTTTCTGTACAGCCTTTTCTGTATTTTATTAGTGAGACGCGTTCCACATACGCAGTTAATAAGTGAGTTCAGCTGTGTGTTTTGTGAATGACTTTTTATGTCTGAGAGCTGCTTCTACAATTCACTGTAGTATCTATAGCAACACCACTGACCCGGGAGGCACTTAAGTTGCAGGGAAAGGGTTGTGACAGGGAAGTGGGGTTTTTTTTTTGGCTCTGAGTGGGAGAACTAAGTGGGATTCTGTGACTGGCTTGCCCTCTAGATTGTTTCATTTACTGTTACACAGAAAGTGTGCCTGCAAAGTCACATGCTGACTATTCACACACACCCACACAGTTTGAAAATCTATGAATAAATATAGCTAGTGTTTTGTTCTTTTTAAGTTTTTTGGGTTTTTTTTTTAAAACTTTTTAACCTTTTCCGTCCCATCAGCCTAAGCACTTACTAGCACGATGGTTCAAGTAAATACTTTGCCGAAATAAGTAGGCTAAGAAAGAAAATGTCAGTCAGCCAAGAGCTTAACATGTCTGGAAATCTCCGTTGCATGTCTTGAATTTTCTTAGTTAAGAAGTCAAAAGCTCCTGATCGACTGAAGTTGGGTGAGTGTGGTCAGTCATCTGTCCCGTAACATGTAGGTCAGTGGATAAACCGATCTGTTGTAGACAGTACGGTTCTCATTAGTGTGCTGCTTTCCAGATTACTCTTTGGGCCAGCCAGCCCTGCAGTGCAGCATATCTTGTCCATTTCTGTTCGTCTTCACATCGAAGCAGCGCACCACCTTGAATAATAGTGTTATTAAAAAAAACTGTTTTTACGTGGCAGTAGGGCTGGGCCATATTATACCGTTCACGGTAATACCGGTATAATGTTAGGCAACGATAGGAAAATGAAATATCGCGATAGAATGGGAGTAAAACGCGC
>NW_005187403.1:2681307-2702406 GCF_000239375.1 Pundamilia nyererei | reverse complement strand
CGCAAATTTTCAAATATATATCGTGATAAATATTTTTGGCCATATCGCCCTGCTCTACGTGGCAGTACAGCTCTTCGGCTCTGATGACTAACACTCAGGATCCATTAAAAAAAAAAAAGGTTTTGTTTAAGATACAAAACAAAGTTTTTCAGGTATGTTGTCATAAATTCAAATACTGTAAATACCGGTATTAAGTAAAAAGTCTCACTGATTGCCTGACCTTTTTGTTTGTTTTTTGCATACCTTACATTAACTCATAATAAGATAAGATAAGATAAGATAAGATAGAACTTTATTAATCCCTCGGGTGGGTTCCTCTGGGAAATTCGACAATTACTACACCTTCTCTGTTAATTCATGCTGCATTCCCTCCTCCCTCTCTGACCACTCTTAATAGCATGCATCATACATGTGTTTATTTCTTCTTGCTTGGGTTGAATGGAGGCAGGCCCTCTGTCGTCTCCTCTGCTGATGGCCCAGATTACTCTAAGTACTTATACATGAGCTGGCCTCTTCCATAGAGAAGATTGTGTGGGAGGCTGACAGCCTTTTACATGTGCATACTTCATGTGAGTGTGGGTGAGTGCATACATGCAGCCATTATTAATGAGTGGGAAATGGAAGAATAGCTGACTGGTTCTGCATTTGGGACAATTGTGGACTGAATTGTCACAAAAGCTGTGGCAAACAAGTAGATCATACTGCCGTCTCTACTACTTTGCACTCTCTAGAAAAAGAGGTCTGTGTTTTACTTTTTATTGGCCCAATATCACCCCTAAAATAAGTATGCTGTTGCTGTTTGTAGCAAAGTCTAACGGAAATACTTGCTCTCACCCACATAAAGCATGCAACGAAAATTTAAAGTCTACCACACTTCGGCGGCTCTGTCAGCCAGACAAGATACAGAGCGGATGAAGTATTCTGAGATGATTTTCTATGACAATACTCAGATTAAGATTAAGGGGGAGGGAAAGTCGCAGTCTCTGCATGGTCCAAACAAAGCCCCTGTTGACCAAAGTCACATTCAATAGTGTGTACTGCACTTTGATGAAAAATTGTGTAGATTTGATCTATAGAAAACATGCATTTAATTTCCAGCAGTGCTTAACAACACCCCTCCTATCCACCTTTTAATCTGTTCATCCACATTGAGAGCAGAAAAGATTTTCTGTCTTATCGATATCAGTTTATTTTGGTGTAGAGAGCTTTGCATGAAACCAGTCAAGGACAAGGATTTGCAAAATAATGGCTGACTCATGGCTTACTTTTTGAATTTATATCCTCCACTTCATTGAACAGCATCACATTTGGCATATTTATGGAAAGTTAGATGTGAAAATTGGCTTTTCCCAAATGGTAAACAGAAAGAGTCTGTCTTTTCCAGGATATTTACTGAAGACCTAAATTAAAAAGTTATTTTTGTTCAGTAAAAATCTGTGTGGATTGATTCACTGGCAGTGATTATGTGCAGTGTATGCAAATTTGAGGAAAAAACTGGCAGCCCATTCCCTTGGAAGAAATAATAGTATTGAGTGTGCATGGTGCAGCTTGCCAACTGCTTTGAGAGGTCCGTCTGCAAAAGTGCCTGGAGAGCCGTTACACACCAGACAGTGTACTGTGCTTTGGGACAGATTTTGGGCTGCATTATTATTTTTAAGTGTAATTCTCTAGTAACAAGTATTTCCATTTAAATTCCAGTGTTTGTTTGCCTTGTCCATTGTGACAGTTTTACCCTCCTCCTCAGATGTGGAGATGAGATTTACAGACTAGCAAGAGACAGCCTCCTACAGCTTTCCGGGGAGGTTAAATTTATCCGATATCGCAGACTAAAGTAAGACGACCAAAAGTAAACATAGCCGGCAGCCCCGTGGCTATTGAAGGAAACAGAATTGTAAATCAAATGGGTACTACTTCCTCCTACTTCTGTGCTTTATTAGAAACTGTGAGAAACAATAATGACTAATAGTCATATTGGATTTAAATGTGAGAGCAAAGGTTGACAAATGTTGAATTTTCCCTTTTATGATGATCTGAGTGATTTGTGGAAGTCGCACCAGAAGCTAAACATGACCGTTGTTTCACATCCATTTTTCTAATCTATTTAAGTCTTGATTGTTACTCTACGGGCTGATGCTGCTTTTTTGTTGTCATACTTATTCAAATTAAATGTGCGATTTTAATCATTTCCATTTCATTAAAGTTGATCAAATGTCAACATCCTTGTGTTACACAGGAAGTGAAATGTGAAAGTAGCACTAGTCACCAGTCTGCCTCCTTATCGTCCTAGTCTCCTTCTTCATATCTCTCCATTTTCCCTCCATAGTGCCTCAGGATGTCCAAGCGGAGCCTGTTTGTTCGTCTGGTACCATGCCGCTGCTTGCGGGGCGAGGAGGAGATCGTAACATCGCTGGACTACTCCCACTGCAGCCTGGAGACTGTTCCTAAGGAGATCTTTAACTTCGAGAAGACCCTGCAAGAACTCTACCTCGATGCCAACCAGATCGAGGAGCTGCCTAAAGTAAGGCATGCATTGTGATGTATAGAAACCTTCAGTGTTTGTACATCTTTGTTGCTAGGAGTCTTTGAGGGATACAGTTGAGCTTTATTAAAAGTCGGGACATTTGTACATTTCTCATGAGACTGTATAGGTGAACCACATGTTAAACCACATGGTGTTTATAATTTCTTTTTTCCCCCCCTCCTCATTCTACAAGCAACTGTTTAACTGCCAGTTACTCAACCGACTGAGCATGCCAGATAACGACCTGGCAGTGTTGCCAGCAGCGATCGCAAACCTCATCAATCTCAGGGAGCTTGATGTCAGCAAAAACAGTAAGCAGGATGATTCCTTTGTAGAACCTTTTTGCTTTAAAGCCTGAAAACTTTCCTTTGAAATTTCAAACGTCGAAACTGTCTTTTTGTTGTCATGACGGCAAGAAAATATATGAACGCATTAATACCTTGTTTAGATTTGCTTTTTCAAAGATGAGACAAGGCGAAATGCCACAGCATGTTTAATTTGCTGTGTTTACGTCACAACATGACTCAAAAAACTGATCAATAGAGCAAGTGGACAAGCCCAGACCTGCAAGCAGCTAGAAACTCTCTCTCAAGTGAAATGGAAAAAACTGAAAGGGCGATATAAAGCTTCTTTGAGCTGGTTCTCTCACACACACACTGTAACAAAATATCTACAGGGTGAATTGTCAACTGTTTTGTAGAGTCGGAAGCAGCGGCATTTGTCAAAGTTTAACATTTACTGCTTTGATATTAAACATTTGCACTGTTGAACATGACAGGGCTTTGTACTTGAAGCCCTTTAAATGTTGCCTGTTTGATGAAAGCTTTCCACAGACACACTTGGTGCTCTTCTAGGGTGACATTTAGAACAAAAAACAGGTGCAGAACAAAGTGTGTGAGGCTGCACACCGAATCAGTCAGATGACTCTGCTGTTTAAATAATTTCTGCCTTTTTAAAAAAACAACAACAAAATGTATATTCAGTTTTTATATCAAATACATCTGCAATAAATTGACACAGTTTTAGCCTCCGTATCACAATCATTATTTGTAAAGTAGACTTTTGTAAATTGAAAGAAAACCAGTACCATGCAGTAGAAAAATTTAAAAGTATGATATTAAACAAGGACAAATGAACAACAACAAAATAACTCTGACAGTTTTTAAAAAACATAATGGATGACTTCCAGTTTTAATTCAAAGAATGTAACAAAAATATTGCATTAATTGTCCATTCACTTTCTACATTTATCCATTGAAGCGGGGCTGGAGCCTATCCCAGCTGTTATAGGGTGAGAGGTGGGGAAGGACAGATTGACAACCCTGGACAGGTTGTCAAGCTGTCAGCCAATTAACAGAGAGACAGATGGCCACCCACACTCATGTGTGTGTGAGCTCCATGGTGGTGTTAGCACTATTGCCTCACAATAAGAAGGTCCTGAGTTCTAAACCAGTCTGTGTGGAGTTTACATGTCCATGTCTCCCTGTCTCCTCTGGGTACCAGCTTCCTCCCACAGTCCAAAGACATGAATGGATTTGGGTTAATTAGTGTTTCAAAACTGACCACAAGGCGTGATTTAGACTTCTGTGGGGAATCCTGCAGTGGCTACAATGTAACCTAGTAAGTGGCAGACGTTGTTGCCAGTATTTATGCTTGTGCTGGACAATTATATTTTTTCCCTCCTTGGACACTTTGTGGCGGTGGGGTTTTGGGGGGCAAACATATTTGTCCTTCTTGTTTTTCCGTTTCTTAGTACATTCACTAATATCCATTACAAAAGTTTCAGCAGTCTCCCTCTAGGAATTTGCTGATGTTTATAGGTCCTTAGATCGGTGTTATTATTTTTCCTCCCTATATTGAGGCAATGGTCATCCCTCGATCACTAATAAATTCAAAAACTGCCAAGAAAAAGCCAATAAATGCACAGCAGTAATCAGTCATTGTGTAGTTATATTTCTAGTTAGGATGTAACAGAGGCTGGTAATTGTAATAACCATCTGTCCTCTCTGTCCAAAATTTGAACATTGGCATCCTCGAAAGAGTGTCCTTTATCCTTAAGATGCAGATGGACTGCTGAGTCTTGTCCTGTGGAGGTGGCTCTTCTGTGTTGTGCCATGCGCTTGTGAAGTGGCTGTTTGGTCTCTCCAATGTAGAGGTCTGGGCATTCCTCGGTGCACTGTACAGCATGCTGTACAGTGCAGCGAGGAATGCTCACATTTTGGACAGAGAGGACAGATGGTTTGAAAGAGGAGTGAAAGAAGCCATCTATGTCCACTGTGAGCGACCATCTTTGAACAGAGGCGGTGGTTTACGACACCAACTCTCTGCCATCTATAATCCAGTTTTGAGATCCCTTCCCAGACGCCTTAACACCCACTCACATCCTGGGCCATCTGATCTCAGGAATTCGCATGATAAGGTGGGGCCAGGTTTCACAATGAACTCACCCGAAACTCGGGCTGATTGGGACCCACACCCAGTTTCACACCTTGCCTCAGGCGATTAGAGGATCATCAGGGGGTCCTTTTGTCCCCCTGTGGGGGGAAACTCCCACTAGGTTTATATCTGGGACTCTCCACCATTTGACCTTAGAACTGAAGAAGCTTCTCGGATGAGAGGTGAAACGTCTTCAAGTAACTTAAAGAAGTCCAGACGCTTTTCTTTGCAAGCTCCTTTGATTCATATGAACTCTTAACTAGACCAAGGTGTGGTCAGTGTAATTTGAAAGGAAAACAAAAGGCCTTCCAGTTCTGGTATACCCAATTTGTACCAGGAAGATGTTAAGAGAAAAAAAACATATACAAAAGGCAAGGAAGAGCTCATACTACATCCTCTTTCAAAATGACATGGCATGTACTGTATGTTTGCCAGAGGAACTGGTTCACTAGTGTTTCTAGATGAAGTGACTGTTGAAGCAACAGGATGGATTTTTAAAACTTATAGCTTACACTGTGCTGAAAAGCTGCAAGACTAAAAGGCTGGTGCTTTACAGTGCAGATGGATAATGACCCCAAAACCCCAAAAGTTGTTTAAGGCAATGAAAGGGAATGTTCTTAAATGGCAGAGTCACTCACATGACCTCAGCTGAGTTGAGATGCCTTTTAGTGAAAGCAAAGCTGAAAGCAGAGAGACTCACAAACAAGCAGCAAAAGCCTGGCAGAGCATCTCGAGGGAGGACATGCAGCATTTAATGATGTCTGTGGAAAGGATTGCTACAGATTCCCATTTAAGTAATAATAATAATTATATTTATAATAATGCTAGTTTGTCCAATTACTTTGGCCTGTGTAAAAGACAGGACTGTAAATTATTAACGGTGAATGCAAAAAATTGATTTGCATCTTGACTGCTTCATTTTAAATCCATGAGTGTTGTACAGATCCAAAGTTAGGGAAAATAGCCTGACTGTCCATACGCTTCTCTACCTGCACAGTCGGCAAAACCCTTTCAGGAACAGAGAGGTTAAAAAGGTACTTGGACTATAAACGAGTGTAAAAGCAGCCTTGATTAAACAGACATTAAAGGATGTAGTGGCATTTTCATGAACCGGAGCTTCATGTCCCGTGTTTACATTAAATGGAGCTTATCCTTCCACACAAAGCACTTTAGCCTAAGTGTTGTGGGCATAAAAGAAAGTAGGTGCAGAGACTTGGTCACAATGCTCACCTTGCTGTGAAGGTTTGGTGAGAAGTTGCAGACTTCAAAATAGATCCCTCACCTTCTATTTTTGTTTTTGCTCTTTGTTTCCTGCTCTTTTATTATGTAACCGCATGCAGTTCTGCACTTTTCTTCTCTCTTTTCAGTGAAGACAAAAAATAAGGGCGAAGAAAGGTGCAGAGCTGCTCTTATTATACCACGATCACACTCTGTTCAGTCAGAGAACCTTTCTGGTTGTTTATTTGTGTTAAATAAGATGTCTTTCATTATGTTTTATCTTTTTTTCATTTGACGGGAGTTATTCATTTTGTGTCAGCAGTAACAAAGCAGCTGAGATACACTGAGCAGATGTAGCTTTGTAGTCGTACTCCTGCCCTGCTGATGATAATTTTTGATGACTTCTGTTTCTCTCCAGGCATCCAGGACTTTCCAGAGAACATCAAGAACTGCAAAGGCCTAGCAATTGTAGAAGCCAGTGTGAATCCCATATCCAAGTGAGTTTGGCTTTCCCTCACTTAACACATTTTAGTTTAATGTTCCCTATAAAGTTTGGGTTCCTAGTGTTCTTGCAGAGGCTTACGAGGCTGCTTGTGTGTTCTCATTCGTGTTCTTGCCTTTGCATGTGTTATCAGGCTCCCTGAAGGCTTCACTCAGCTTCTGAGTCTGACGCAGCTCTACCTGAACGATGCCTTTCTGGAGTTCCTACCAGCCAGCTTCGGCAGGTCGGTTTCTTCCCTGGTTTGTCACACGCTGGACTTGATGGAGTCATGATACTGACATTTGAATTTTCTAAATGCAGTCAAGTCATTAACAACTGCAGAAATGCAACACAAAATGATGCTAGCTCGATAAGATGACCCAGTAGAAGTGATTTTGATTCATACTGTGGGCTACACTTGTGCTGTGTGGCACCAGGACCAAGTACTACTTATGTCATGTCAACAGCACAAAAGTGATGCAGCGAGCATTCACAGAACTATTATATCTCTCAGACCTGGCTTACCATTAATTCTTTAGCATTTACATTTAAGTCATACTGGAGAAACACACAGCTTTAAAAAATGATCACTTTATTTAAAATGATCATGTTGTCTTCTTAACATTTACTTACTATACTTTTCAATATATAGTTAGGCTACACAGATTATTAATCACTTTCATTACTTGCGCGTTACACAAAAGTTTGTGTTGAGCCTTCTGAATGCAGAAAACGTGATGTGATCTGGTGCTGATTCCATCTTTATATTTCTTCCTTTTAGTACTAGTTCTATACAAGAGAAGATTACATCAGACTTTTTTTGCTGTCATGTAACTGCACATCATAGCTGCTTAGTGAAAGATAAGCCGGCTGAGAAAATCATGGCCGCTAAGCTTCAAAAGCCATTTCACATAATATCCCTTTTGGGGAAAATCAACTAATTATGACAATGATTTTTTTCCTGCTTGCAGGTTGACTAAGCTACAAATCCTGGAGCTGAGGGAGAATCAGTTAAAGATGTTGCCAAAGTAGGTGGTTTTTATTTAGCAAACCTTCCAAATGTGAAATATGAAGAATGTTCATTTTAATTAAAAATAATAATAAAAGCAGAGTCTCTCTGAAATTAAGTCGCTTTATGAACTGCGACAAGATTTATTTTTTATTTTTTTTAATCCCTACTTCCTCATTGTCCTCTTCCTCTTGCACCCCCTGCAATGTCTGTCCTTTATCCTTTGTTTTAATCATAGACTCTTTCTCTAAACCTCTAACTGTAGTATTAAATTCCACTGTGTTACATAAGAGTCCCCTTTACTTGGCCACTTGCGCTGACAGGTTTTATAATCCTCTACTGAGACAGTGGTGAAGGTCTTTTTGCTATTTGAGAAGTGTGCTGTGAGACTGAATGTCCCACAGATATTAGAGAAAGCTCCAGGTGATTTTTGGGGGAAGTCACCGTCTCCCTGGTTTCTCTTTAATTTCTGTCACACTTGACTAGCTTTACCATCTTACCATGCTTAACGATACTTGCCTTTTTTTCCCTTCCCCCCTCTGTCTGAGTTTCCTTTTATAATCTCCCCTTTATTATTATTATTATTTTTTGCATTTATTTTTCACTGACTGATGTTCCAGCCGGTGTATAAAGTGCAGTACAGTCAGTGCCACAGCTCGGAGCGGATCCCTTTTTTCTGGCTGTGTTTATGTGACAGAGGCCAGACCTGTTAAAGTCTGGAGGCCTGACAAAGAAAGGGACTAATGATTGGGAGCGTTGCCAGTGCAACACACAAGCATTTCAGAGATGTAAACAATGTGTGCAAAGGGGTGCAATAGAAGTCTTCTCAGGGCTTTCATGTAGAAGCTGCTGCCTCTATTCTCCATCTCTCTCCTCTGGTGCACAGACACACACTGAGCACATGCATAAACCAAGTGTTTTAAAGAAGGCTGCAGTGTTCCTCGCTCAGGGTCATAAGCCCCTTAGTGCTGTTTTTTTAACTGGTGAACTCACTTTCTAGATTAGCCAAAACAGCTCTTTCTCACCCTTTTTTAGCTGTTTGGTTTGGTGTGGGGTTTTTTGTGGTGTGGGGAGAAACACTGTTCGTTCTTTGGTATCATTTCTGTCCCACAAGTACATTTCCACTAACACAGTTTTCACGGTGTCTTGATTTGCTTTAGGGTTGGGATTGTACTTTTTAATCAACTTTTATATTCACATTGTGAAATTGACAGTCAATGGAAATGTTTTATTTTTATTTTGCTTTTATTTGTGCGTGCGTGTGTCTGTGTACGTGCTACGTTTTTGTTTTTTGCTGCTGGCAGTAAAGGACAAATGTCCTCAAAGGTGTCTGTGAGGAAAGAGTTGTTCTTAATCACTAATAATAAGCCTCTGTGAAAATATTTTCTCTCCAGTTGTCTGTTGTGCTGTGGTCAGTTAAATCAGTGTTGTAAGCAGTGCGTGTTTACAGTGTAGGGGAGAATGTGAGCCTGTGGCCTGAATGTGAGAGAAAATTTGGAGCAAGGCTTAGGGCACATTTTCCATTATTTAGAGCATATTTCTATCACGCCTAAGCTCTAAAAGGTATTTATTTCCACATAAAATTATTCAGTGACAGGAGCGAAGGCGGAGCATGTGTGCTTTCCAAATCGAACAGCATGAAAACTGACTGACAGTGGCATAGAGGAGGAATTTTCTTATGGCTGTTTTTTTCTTCTTCTTTAATATGTAAACCATGAAATTCATGTGTTTTTGTTGTTGTTGTTGTTGTTGTTGTTGTTGTTGTTTTTTATGTTTCCTTCTTGTGTGTCTGCAGAAGCATGCAGAAGCTCACACAGCTGGAGAGGTTGGACCTGGGGAGTAATGAGTTCACTGAAGTGGTGAGTATCTTTCAGTCAGTCTGTCACTGCTCGGGGCTCTCACCTCCTCCTTCCTTAATCTGTTCCCTGTCCTATTTTGGTTTTTTAAGCACGTATGTTGAAATTTTTCTTTTCCTTACACTCTGAACCGTCATTTATACATGATAATGTGATTCATTTTTTTTAGCTTGCTCACAACTACGTGCTTTCTCTTTTCTACATGTGCAGCCTGAGGTGGTGGAGTGGCTGACTGGACTCAAGGAGCTGTGGATGGACGGGAACAAACTGACCTTTTTACCTGGGGTATCATATACGCTCATATTCCCGTTCAGTGACTGCTGCGTCTTAACACATCATCTTGAGATTATTTCCCTCGATTCTCCCCCAACCCCCCAAAACTGTGTGTCTCCTCAAGTCTTCATCAAAACGAGCTGCAGTCAGTTTACATCAGACTTTGAGCTCTCTGAAACCAGCAGAGAGGGCTGCGCTTTGAACGCGATTCTGTCGTAGGATGAACTCGCACAACAAAATGCATAGTTTTGGGTTTGCATATGTCCCCCACAAAAAAATCAGCTATGAATGAATTCTTATGTCGGTGTGTTGACAGTCAGGATTTGTTAAATGAGGCTCTTCTTTCATCCAAATGACCAGCTTGTTTGTAAGTGGGTCATAATTAAAGCATTAGTTCTGCTGCCAGCATTTCAGTAGCATCAGCTGTAATCACAATCTGGCCTTTTATAAGCCATGACGTCTGTGGAGTATGAAACAAACCATTAAGTGTTACTCATTTTATTAGCAGAACAGTGTTTTCAACCTAAAATAAGTGTGATATTGTCTCCCACTGTGGGATTATATCATGTCTGCATATATAGTTATTTACTTCGCTGCAGAAAATGTTAGTTAACTGCTTGTTTGTGATCATTTTAATTTACTGCCACAGTTTGCATCTCATACTGCTGCATAAATTAAGGGTGACTTTTTATTTTATTTTGTGCAGATGTTGGGGACACTAAAACAACTGGTGTATCTAGACGTGTCGAAGAACAACTTGGAGCTGGTGGATGAACAAATCCGCGGCTGTGAGAATCTACAGGACCTTCTGCTCTCCAACAATGCTCTCACACAGCTGCCAGGCTCCATCGGTAAAGATCTGACACACACACACACACACACACCGTATTAGAAGACCTGTTATGAAACACCTTAACTCTCTTTTAGCTGTTGCCAGCTTTTAAATCTTTCCAAGCCCTTCATCAGTGAAAAAGCCTCTCTTGTCTCTTTCTATGTCTCTTTTAGCACTTGCAGTGTGAGCCGACGGGACAGTACTACCACAAGACTTTTATTTTTCTGTGTCATTTTCTCTAATAGAGACTGATCTATATATAATTGCAACAGAGCATGAAACTGATGTGCTGCATAATAACCTTTTTCTTATTTTTCAGTATTCAGTGTTATTTTTGGTTTTTGATGAAACCAAATTATGCTAACAATATAAAACTGTAGTGAAGTACACAGTGAGATACTCATAACATATTGTTATGTCTGTAACAGAAGAAATACAATTATTCAGATATTTCTACAGCTCAGGATTGCTTTTACCCAACCCTTATTAATCTCTAATGAATTAGGTTCCAATTACTCATGTATTCAAATGTCACGGGTATGAAACATTTAGCAATATCAATGCAGCTTACTCATTTATGATTCACTGCGTCTTTTTGTTTTTCTTTGTGGACAAATAGAAATAAAACACCATATTCAATTTGGGTTACATTTGTGACAAGTTGTTAAGTGACCAGTAAAAATAAATAAATTGCTCAAAAATTAAGAAACTGATATTTAGTATTATACATATTAAGAATAAAGTTATTTGTGTAAAAAAACAAAACTCCACAGGTTTTAAACCAGTGTAAAGACAGACACATTGGCTCACAAAGGTAAATATGATTTAAACATGAAGTTAAAAGTTCTGTAAAATAAAATCATTGAGTACAATAATGTAGACTTATATTAGATGTTCTGGGCAAGCCTAAAAAAAAGCAACCTGGATCAGCAGTTTTCTTCCAGCCATGAGGGACACAGTTAACTCAGCATTAAGGCCTCCGTCGCACAGACCTACAGACCAGCTAGCAACCATCTGGAAAATGTATGCGCCAGTTGGTGGAGGTTGCTGCCAATTGCTATGAAACCAATGAACCCCATTCCATTCGATTTCAATTCAGTTTTATTTGTATAGCACCAAATCATAACAACATTCACCTCAAGGTTATTTATAAAGATAAAGACCCTACAATAATAGGGAGAAACCCCAACAGTCAGATCACCCCCTATAAGCAAGTAGTTGGCGACAGTAGGAAGGAAAATCTCCCAAACAGAACGTGTCAGTGGCAGCGATGCTGCCTCATTAACCCTCAGCAGTGCAGAGCCCGACAACTTCTCTGTGCGACTGGGTGACAGACAGCTGACAATTGTGTTGGCTACTTTTTTTCCCCCTTTTTCAAATGTTAATTTTGACAAATAGGTGCCTATTTTTCGAAATAAATTGTAAAGCTACATTTATAATATTTATTGACAGTCATAATTTTGAATGGCATACTTACTCCCATCCCTTTTGCAAAAAACAAGACTAATAAAATCCTTTAAATTCATGCAAACACTGCTGTTGAAATCATGGTTGATGACGACTGCTATAGCCATTACTGTATTGACAGTATGAATGAATCTAATTAACTGGTGTGTAATGGATCTTCCTCTTTGCTGCGTACCAGCAAGTGATAGTCAATAACTGATCTGAGCTGTTGTCGACGCCTTCCTGATCCTAGCTCTCTGTTCCTTTTTTTTAAAGGCACCCTGAAGAAACTGACTGCACTGAAAGTGGATGAAAATCAGCTGATGTACTTGCCAGATTCCATTGGAGGGTGAGCATCACAGCAATAGATTTGATAACAGCAGAGTAAACCCTGAGCTCAGTGGATTATTGTGTCGTTTTTTTTTTATATCTGGAATCCATTGATCTGATAACATGTTTTCTGGAAAAAGTAAATATCCCCATTAAAGAGAATGCAACCCCTGCTCGGTTTGTTTTGGTCTCGCGCTGATGATTGGTAGCTTAGTAATGGCTATGGCTATAAAGAGTGGTTATGAATGTCAAGTCTTTGAATCTGCCATAGCGATTTAAGGACAGTTCATCCATTTGCTTCAGTGTGGAAGGGCTGCTGGTAAACACTGGTCTCATGACCCTCATAGGCAGTAATGATATGAAATCCTGTGTTACTATTCAGAGGTTTTTCCGTCTAATGTATACAGGTAAACCCTCAGTCGCCAGCTGCTGAGTACCGAGCCAGGTCCACACGCTGATCCTCTTTCTACTCTGAATCATTGACACACAGTTGACAAAGATTAGGTTCCATTTAATCCATGCTTTTATTTTTTTAATCCATCCCCTCCAACATCCATGAGAAAGACAAATCTACATTACCTGATAAAAACAATTGTATCTGTGCAGTTTTTTATTACTGTTTTCAAACACCTTCAATTGCCCCTTATGTTAGAATGTGCCGCCTTATGTACTTTGACGTAGATTATGTGACAAAGCCTATGGTTTAGCTTAATCCCATGCAAGGGTTTTAGTTTAAGCAAGCTCATTTCCTCCCCCATTTATATGTAGCTGGTTTCGTTTTACTTCGCCACTTGTCCACTGGGGGTTTTTTTGTTTCCCTGGTGTATTTTTAGTAGACAGGCGTCAGATCCTTGTGGCGTTTCATGGTACTGTAGCATATGAGCTTTCTGGACGTGGGGCTGCTTTGCATTAATATGAAACCCAGCGTGCATTTACATTTTTCACTCAGCAAAATTCCGCTTAAAGGATGTCCCATGAAATATTTGAGATTTGCATTTGCATCAGTCTATTTGTGTTTCACCGTCACTGTACAGTAACATTGATCAGAGCTTTTCTTATTTAGTTACTTAGCTGTTCATTATTTAATAGTCTCTGTGAAGAATTTAAAGAGATCAGAATGCACTGACGGTTGTAAGCAATGAAACCAGATGCATGTTAGTATGCTTAACAAAAAGAGCCACCTAAATGTGGTAGCAGCGCTGTGTTCAGTTTCTTCTGCATGTGTTTGAAGCCCAGCAGCTGCCGTCTGAAAGAGCTTTTTCAGAAAGAGCAAAACTCCAAGTGAATCTTGTGCTAACATCCTAGACATTACATGGCTGTCTGCTTAACATCCTTCAGCCATCCTGAGCTTTCTAGTAAGTAATAGCTTGCTTAGCTACAAATCTTAATATTGTTATTGAAGCCCTGTCCATTGGCCGTTCCTTTGGAGTTGATGTTGCTCTTGGTAATCTTCTTAAATATTTCCCACCCTGTTATGACTGTCTGTGGCAGTTTAGAGCTAAGATGATCTTAATTTAGTACCTGCCCACTTGGTGGTGTTAATGGCTTTTTCACCTGTTAACAAATTGATATTGCAACCAGAGAGCAAAGAAATTGTAGCACGTAGGAACAATAATGTACCACAGTCAGATGTCCAATCAGAGATGAGCAAAAACGAAATTAAATTTAAAAAATGTATTGGTGTTCTCCATTGCAGCAGTATGTTCAGTATTTCTTTGTTTGTAAGTGTCTGGCTGCTGGTGGTAACTTCTTGGCAATTTAACTGCAAAAAAACTGCCATTAAAGTGGATTTTTGCCATGTCTCTCTGCATCAGGCTGACATGCATTGATGAGCTGGATTGCAGTTTCAATGAGATTGAAGCGTTGCCAGCCACCATTGGCCAGTGTGTCAATATGCGCACCTTTGCTGCAGATCACAACTTCCTTGCCCAGCTTCCACCCGAGGTGAGTGTGCGCATCGGTTTGTAGATTTTAATCCGTGTGTTCACTGTCTGCAGTGAGAGTCATTGGTGTGCTCGCTTCACAGATGGGCAACTGGAAGAGGGCAACTGTGCTGTTTCTACATTCCAACAAGCTGGAGTCTTTGCCCGAGGAGATGGGCGACATGCAAAAGCTCAAAGTCGTCAACCTCAGCAACAACAAGTGAGCCTTCTCTGCTTGTTGTATTTTTATTTTTTTTTGTATTTTTTAGAAACTCTGGCCTGATTTTAAATATTATCTAAATCCAAACACGCAATTGCTGTAGTCTTCTGTTTTTTGTTGTGCATCAGATCTATTTGCAATTATTTACTTTGTTCAGACTAAACAAGGTGTTAACTATGAAATCTACACATTTTGTTCCAGATTTTATCAGAATTACACAACATAACTGACAAAACAATTGTTAGATTAGTTGATAAAATTAAATATATATAATCAATTTTACGTACTTTAAATCCAGGACATTTTAAAAGCAGTGATTCCTTCACTATGTAAAGCTACCAGTTAATAAAAGCAATCAAATGTCTTGTCTTACGCTTATTTTCAAATGTGGAGTTTGAAATTGTACCTGCTGATTACAGTATTGTGATGAAGGCTTATTAGAATGAAAAAAGGGTAAGGTCTTGATCGTTTCCTTTTTTAAGAAAAAAGGGACATTTTCCAGGCTTCTCTTTTATAGTCGGCCTGCTTAGATCAAATTTGCCTGACAAAATGAATTAAATTGATTTTTTTTTTTTTTTTACTCGCCCAGGAAAGCAGTTTTAAGCGTTTTGGTGACTGAGTTTTGTTTTTTTGTTTTTTGTTCTACTTCAGGTTGAAGAATCTTCCGTACAGTTTCACCAAACTGACTGAGCTGACTGCAATGTGGCTGTCTGAAAATCAGGTAAGACTGCACAAGTATTTGGCATAAAACAATAAGGCCTCTGGGTTCAGAGGTGTCAGATGGGGACAGCAATAGCAGGAGCGTCTGTGACTCGCACTAAAAATTCAGCTGTAAATCAAGAAGCCTTCCCGGTAGCTCGCAGGAAGGTACATCTAACCACTTCCAGGACATCTGATCTAATGCAGGTCAGATTGTATGACCAGTCTTTCAAACAGAGTAGAGGTTTCTGGCACAAGTTCATTTACAGCTAAAGAGGTTGAAGCACCAGTAACACTTGTATTATAAAGAACCTCTGTATTGCTTGATCAACACATTTGGGTCATTCTGTATTTCAAATTTAAAAGGATCCTAATGATTCTCAGAAAATGCCCCCTTAATGGTTATTTGAGTGGCAATCTAGACAAGAAACCTTGACCACTGAATGTGTAAATCTGAATGACAAGGAGGGCATTTGTAAGACGAGACTGCTGCAGCCAGACGGAATTAAAGTGGTCTTCAAAATTACCAGGCAAGTTGAGGTGCATGAAATTTGGACTTCTTAACAGGAAATGTCTGGTCGGCTCACATGAGAGCAAAAGGTTTATAATCCCAATTTGTCACAGCAGGGTGACTTTCTATTGTAAAGGAATACTTGACCTGGTCATATTGTCAGTATACAGAGGCAACGAAAGGATGGAGAACACTCTGTGGGACACTGTGGATTCAGTGTGTTGGCTTTTGTTCAGCTTATTTCCAAATTACAGTCTGACTCTGACTGCATTCTCAAATCAATTATTCATGGCTTTTCCCCTCTCCTGGCTAGACTGTCCCAAGGTTCTGTTTGGGTGCCTTAACAAATTGTCCCCAGGAAACTGCAGCTGTTTGAGAATGCTGCAGAGAGAAGATGTAGAGTCATCCACACAGCATCCATCACTGCTGTCCTGCTCTTATATAAACTGTCTGATTTGTAATGAATAAAATCTCTAAAATTTTGTGGTCCTTATATCTTTCCACAATCACTTTCCTACCTAAATAACTCCTAACAAGGACACTGCGAAGACAGGCAGTCTGCAACAGCTACATCAACACTAAGACACATGGATGCAGTTGGACAGGTGCAACAATGCAGACGGGGGCCTAAGGCAAGCTTAGAGCAGCCTCATCAACGAATGGATGACAGGAAGAGGCACCCAGATGTGTTAAAGTAATGTGAAGGCAAATTAGAAGTGAAGAAAGTCGGCGTGAAATAGCTGTGTAGAATTCGGGGAAGACGGGTTGAATTTATCACGGCTCCATCTTGTGATGTGTTATTTTCCCCTGCGGTTAAGTGTTCTCTTCCATATTTACGTTTTTGATGTCCCATGTATTTGTCAAAGAGCTCCTGATTTTACATGGCACTCAACCCCATATTTTGTCCACACAGTCAAAACCCCTGATCCCACTCCAGAAAGAGGAAGATCCAGAGACTCAGAAAACAGTGCTGACCAACTACATGTTCCCGCAGCAAATTAGGATTGAGGAATGTGAGTAACTGCTCTTTGTTTGATATACATTTCCAAGCTGTAAGTGGCAGACTATCAAACACTTCACTCACCCACCTGGGTTTCAGCATCAGGAATAAGTACTACTAGCACTGACATAAACCCTAAATTCTCATGGGCATTCTTAGGTGTTAAGAAGACTATATTATGTTGCCCTCACAAAGTTTGATGACCTACAAGGATCCCTAAATGCATATTTTATAAAAGACCTTGTTATCTGAGACTGAAGCAGGGGAAACACTAGCCATCGTCTTCCTGTCAAGCACCTGTTTGTTTGGTTTCCTTTTACAGCAGACGGCTCACACTGACAGTGTTGTATCTTTACTTTAGAGTAATTAGTGGTTCGTGGTCGGCGTGCTTGAGCTACTGAAATGGTCACGAGTCTTTTTTGAGACGTCGGGGATTTCTGTCACAGCCTGAACAGTTACGGCCCTGTGGCGGGCTTTACACCATTTGCCGTGTTTATTAGCTAGGGCTTGTTTCCGATCAAGTCTTTTCTTTTGCTTGGAAGCTGGAAGTATTCACAGCCTGACTGCAGTTAACATGTTTTACAACTTGTTGATATGGAGAGTACACAGCAGGTGACTCAGCGGGTTCACTGTGACTTCACGCTGTGGGGTGTTGTCAAGTGAGCTACAGTTGTGTGTGTAATCTTTTGAGCTGATGTTGTCAGAGAATTAGTCAAATGGGATCTCTTATCAGAAAATTCTACTACACTGAAGGTGTGTAGTAGAATCACACTTAGTCTCTCTATTGCTAAATCGAGAGCAGTAAGCTTTTTACAACAGGAAAACCACACTGATTGACACCTTCACAAATATTTCACAGCGTCTAATTGTCTGCTTGCTTCATTTCAGGCAAGTCGTACAGGAGTTATGGTGAAACAGAGAGACTGAGTTGAATCTTTCATGCTTTTTTTCATTACCGATTATCCACAAACTTGCTTCTTTGCGTTTACGGTGGAGTATTCATACTGAAGATTAGTACATAGTAGCAAAATATTCTCTTGGAATTTTTGGATGCCATCATAGAAAAGGAATTTATTGCAACATCGGTTGCAGGGTTTAACAGCATTGTTTGGTTCTTTTGGAGTTTTTTGGGTTAACTCCCGATTTTGAAGTTCCTCCACAGCTCCCTTCAGTTTATTGGCGTTCCTCGTGTTTCCTTTGCGCCATCTTGTGGTCACATTTATTATGTGACAGATTTAGGTTGAATTAAAAAGTCCTCATTTGGGTGGGGGAAAAATTCAAAAGACAAATTTTGATTCACTGCCTGGCATTTTTATTTTTCCCCACAGACATTCCAAACTCTGACTCTGAGAGCTTTAATCCAACTCTGTGGGAGGAGCAACGCAAGCACCGAGCTCAGGTGGCCTTCGAATGTGACGAGGACAAAGATGAGAGAGAAACGCCCCCGAGGGTTAGTGCTGCACATTTGTTACTGCTTATATAATTGGAAAAGGAAAAACAACCGTGGCGACACGAATTACCGCAGCAGCAGGGGCTTTTTTGGACACAAATCTTCACTTTGTTTCGTCCTCTGCGGGGATGGGGTCTTATAAAATGGGATGTAATTTCTGCTTAACCCTGTCATCTCTAGCATGAAATCAGTCTTATTTATTTCAGCGTGTTACCATTTTTGGTCAGCTTTAATTTTAAACTCTGTGTATTCAAACTGTTGTAGGAGGGAAACCTGAAGCGCTACCCTACACCATACCCAGACGAGCTGAAGAACATGGTGAAAACAGCCCAGTCGGTGGCTCACAGGCTCAAGGAGGATGAGTCGAGTGATGAGTCCAGCAAAGAAGCAAAACCTGTTGAGAGAAACCACATTGGAGTGCAGGATGTGGGGGTAAAGGTCAGTGAAGGGCTCCACTTGGAAAGAAACCAGCCTCTTTCATTTCTGGTGTCATGTTGTTGGATTCATTTAAATTCCCTTTTTAACCTCTCCATAAGGTTTTAATGCATAACTAATCACCTGGACTGTTTTTGTGCAGGTGATTGAAGCCCCCTGTCCCAATGGTGTAGCGTCAAACATGGAGGCCCAAGTGTCTGCCGACGTGTGTGGCCAAAATCTCTCTGCACCCGAAGCAAAGGACACTTCTGAGTCTTACAGCTCCCAGAAAATCCCCCTCAAGTCTTCAGAGGACTCGATGATGAACCACGAGGACACACTAGAGGTAGTCCAAATAATTCAGTACTTCAGATTTTTAGGACTTCTCACAGTTACGCAAACAAGAAGTACAAAGTGCTTCCTCTGTCTTTAGGATTCTGAGGAGCTGTCAGATGAAGAAGACGAGATGAAGATTGCAGAGCTCAGACCCCCTCTTATTGAGATTTCCATCAACCAGCCTAAAGTAGTGACTCTAAGTAAGGATAAAAAAGGTAACTATGAAGGATCTAAAGTGAAAATTGAAATGTCTGGATGCAGAACACTGACAGTAATTTCTGATTAACAGATGATGGGAAAGATGCAGATTCTTTGCTGGATGACACCGTGGCTAACAGTAACCAGAACAACAGTAACTGCTCATCTCCATCACGCATGTCAGACTCTGTGTCTCTGACCACAGACAGCAGCCAGGACAACTCTTTGTGCACACCTGAGAGAGAGGCAAAGATGCCTTTCCTACCAAAAAGCCGGTTAGTGCTTTTCCGTATGGTAATATACACTAAAGAGGGGAGTGCTCCCCCTGATCTTATTTTACTATTTCAGTATTTGTCCTCATTTCAGGCAAGAAGATGAGAATATGAACCAGCCTAAAGACACCACCCCTCTCCTCCATAATGGCAATGGCTCTGAAACGTCCCTCCAGGCCCTCTTAAAAACCCAGCAGGCACCACCAGGGAAAATGGGAGACTACGACCTGTCCATGGAAGCCAGACTGGCCTTCATTGAGAAGGAAATAAACAATGGTATGGGAGACACGTACACCAAGTGGGACCAGATTAATATGAATGTGACCAAGCTGCCAACTGACAACATGGTTCAGCTGGATGAGCTGGATAAAGGCAAGAATGGTTCGTTAGCTCAGGAGGAAGTGGACAGCAAAGAGGGTTACGATAACATGGATCATTTACAGAATGGAAATCGACAGGCAGGTGACTGCAACGATAGTCTGGGGAATAAAAGCCTAGGGATGAGAGGAGAAACAGCTGCTGTGCACGTGGCCTCGACAGGCGTGACAGCCTGCAGTGACATGTCTCTATCTCACAGCACTGAGGAACTGTCTCCAGAGAAAAGGTGCCATCCCCCGCAGGTGTTGAAGTCTCACAGCATCAGCAACATAGAAACAGGGGCCGTGAGGTTGTACTCCTTTGATGGAGATGATGACTCAGTGGGGACTAGGGTGGCAGGGGCCGGGCCAGGGCCAGGAGCTCAGGGCCAGAGCATAGTCAGGAGCAAGTCAGCCGGCCAGTTGCTCAATGATCAGACTCTCCTGGTCTACCCCAACTCCTCTGCGTCCTCTTCTGACCTGCTCTCCTCTTCTAAGCTTCCTGCCAACACAAGCAGACATCCTGTCTCCTCCAGCATGGCCATGGGAATCCCTCCTCCTCAGTACAACATACAATACACAAACAGTGACATGTCTAAAGAGGGTCTCTGGGGGCAGAGGACAGCCATGGCTTCAGAGCAACAAGGCTACCATCCTGCTCCTCCTCCACACTCACTAGCCAACACAAATTACTCAAACCGTAATCAGGCGCCTCCTTACCCTCTGCAGCCCCAGCAGAGAGGCCCTGCGATGGCTTCCAAACCTTCTGGGGAGATGTGGGCTATGGAGAGACTTCATTCTGCTGCAGGCCAGCCTAGAAGCAGCACCCTGCAGAGGCAAGGCAGCACTAGCTCCACAGCTTCCATGTCTGACCCAAGGCGTATGCAGTTGTCCGAAGGAGACTACATGACATACAGGGACATTCACACCCTCGCCAGAGGGCCACTAGCAATGAGTCACGCCATGCAGAGGCCCCTCTCAGCTCGCACTTACAGCATCGATGTACCCGGAGCTTCCAGGCCTCACAGCAGCAGGCCACCGGCCCATGAGCTTCCAGAACGGACCATGTCTGTTAGCGATTTTAATTACCAGCACAGCAGCCCCAGCAAGAGGCCCAACACCAGGGTGAAGTCTGAGCACTCACTCCTCGACGGGCCAGGACAGATGCAGGGAGGAATGGGAGCAGGGAGGGTTCCAGTAGACTGGAGAGACCAGGTGATGCGGCACATCGAGGCCAAGAAGATGGAAAAGGTAAAGAGTTTTATTATGAAAAAAGAACTGCTTGGTGTGTGTGTGTGTGTGTGTGTGTGTGTGTGTGT
>NW_005187403.1:2654968-2681248 GCF_000239375.1 Pundamilia nyererei | reverse complement strand
TTTGGGAGGGAGGGGTTAAAAGTTTATGTTCATCCATAAAAGCCCACCAGCATAACATGACCACAAATGAACTCCTAATATTCTTTAGGTGGAAGACACTTTAAACAACAGGATCTCACTCTGCACATAGTTTTGGTTTTTGTTGGTGCTTCTGAATGCAAACAGAATTTAAGACTGTAGTGTCAAATAGAGGCAAAGAATACATAAATGAAAGCAACCACCATCACCATAAAGAGCCCATCCCTACTTTGAGTCACCTCAAAACCTGCTGAAACAAACCAAAACCTAAATGTTTGTGTGAATCAGCTATTTAGGTGTAGCCTACTAACCCAGCTATATGCAAACTATACGTGATTCACTGCATGTTTGTCTGTATATGCTTTAAACCTCTTTGTTGTGTTTTTTATTATGTCATCACTCATTTGGTGCGTTGCATGGCCACCACTGACTTGTTGGTGCTGGATGTTCCGTGTCATCAGAACGCGCTGTCTCGCTCCTATAATTCCAATAACGCTCCGCTGAGCTGGTCTCACTACGGCAGCTGTAGGGATATGCATGCCAGCCAAGGGTCCCTGGTCTTTAGTGTCAGGGACGGACAGCCCTACGGAGCTCTGGGCTTCTGTGTGAGTACTGTCAACTCGTAGATCGCTCCTGCAGCTCATACTAAAGCCAGGGTATCCAGTTCCTGCAAGTTTCACATCCTTTACAAGAGAAGGAAATGTCTGTTTCCTTCTCTCGCCAATGTTGAAGTGATCACAGATGCTCGGAAGCCATGTTTCACTTGTCCTTTTATAGGCAAGGGAAAATATCATTCCTAACATATGATTTTCATGACCATGTGCCTAAAATATCAGAGTGAAACATGGATGAATTCTGGTTTTTGTGTTGTTTTTTGTGGTTAAATACAAGTAGAGCTGTTTAAAAGGGGTCTCCTTCTTTATTTGTACCATCATTAGTTGGTTTACTTGGTTTCTCATTTAGAAACTTTACTACATCTGTGGTAGAATGAGATTAGTGTGATTTCATACTGAATTTTGATAAAAATTATTTGGACGTAATCAAAGGTGAAACTGCTTCCTAACAAAATTTTTAGGAAGAAAATATCGGACGACATGAAAACAAACTTTGTTTTGTTCTCTCTAAGAAAAGTCTACTTTCATTTATTCATGAATATTAAGTATGGTACAAAGCAGCTCCTTTTAAACCTACCAGGCTCTTGTACATCAGAATCAATATCGCCGTGCGTCATCTGTCTTCCTTGTTGCTCTTGCATTTCACAAACCATTCATTTTCTTCTCCTTTAATTGCACTTCAAATGCTTCTTTTGCTCGTCTGCCACCTTCTTCAATCCAAACTTTTGATCACTTCAGAATCGCTTCATAACCTCTCACGGTGTGTGTGTGGGGGGATGAAAGCTATGTTTGTGGAAGGTAAGTAGTCAATGTGTGTGTCTAAATGATTTAGAAAGGGGGTATTAGATCTGTAGAGGCAAAACTAAAGCTGTCTGAGAGTGTTGTGTAACCACTTTACTGCTTAACATTCAAGATTCATCTCATCTCCTGGTGGCTAATGTTCCAAATTATATTCTGCTTGGTGTTTAAATAGAAGCTATGCAGACTTTAATCTCAGTTTTTCGTGTCTTAGTTGGTGTGTTGATCGCTCTGTGGTGTCTTCTAAATCAACAGCTTGTGTGATCCCAGAGTCTCAGTAATCGATGTTTTTTGTTATCCTTGATTGCAAATGGGGGTTAAAGTGGGCAAGTCCCTAATGGTGTCCCAGCACCTTAAATCCAATAGGCATGTCCTTCCAGCTGACTGCATGGAGATACTTGCTCAAGAAGAAAACAATGACATCCCTCCTACACCTTCGACACATCCTTTTTTCTTCACATCCTTGTGATGTGTTCAGGGTGCAGATGTAAAGTTGTGGCCAAGGTACTTTAGTGTCTAGTAAGTCATGTAGAAGAAGAGTGTGCATAAATGGACGGGCTGGGGGGGGCGGCATGCTAGTGTGGACAAGAGAGGAAGATGAAGTATTATTTTCAAAGGTAAGGACTGCCCAGCAAGTGAAATTTTATAAGAGAAAAATTGGAATTTTACTTGTCATTTTCTAAAATCATAATTTTGAGAAAGGATAATCGTCATATTGGCTAAATCCACAAAGTGAGCGAATATCAGAGTAGCAGTTGATCAGTGTGTACACACAAAGAAATCAGCTGGAGCTCACAGAGCTAAAGTAAGTCTTTCTACCATGCTGCACGGCTGCTGCACCCAATCTTAGGGTTTCCACTTTTGCCAAATCTCCACTTTAACCCCTGGTTGCAAATCGATTTCAGTGGATTGAGGTTGAGTGCAATGTTGGTAATCGTTCCTTTCTTCCCATCCAGGATGATGTTTTTGGTCCCCAAGGGATGCAAAACTACACTTTGGACCCTGCCAGAAAAGTAAGTCTACTACCGCCAGACTGTGGTTAGCAAATACAAGTTTGTTTAGAGTAAACAAGATGTTATGCATCTTCTATTCATCCAAACTGATAGTTTTGCTACATGGGAATTAGGGATAGAAATTCCAAGCAATAAAACCTGCTGATTGTGTGTGATTATTTCTTAGGTGCCTTTGATGAATGGTCAGATGGGTCCTTCGGCTCGTCCTCCGATGAGCCAGTCGTCCATGGCACGTCACCCTTCCAGAGAGCAGCTCATCGATTACCTGATGCTCAAAGTCTCCCAGCAGCCCCAGGGGCCTTCACGAATTCCACTTGAACCCATCCAACAAGAGGTGAAGGATGGATTATTACTCAAAGAAATATGCGATTCAGTATTTAAGGGAATGACGTATTTTCTTAGAGAAGCCTCTTTCCATTAGCTGATGTGTTGTCATTATGCCTCATCGTGACTGGCCCAGACATTTAAGAATATCAGACCGATTTGATGACTGGCTAAATTCCATATTGAGCTTGTGCCAGCCCCTTTTTTTGCAATTTACACTGCTGTTCCAAGTTAAGCTTGTTCCTACTCCCGCAAGTCTGAACTTGGCGTTCTCAACCAGAGGCGGTCCAGTAAAAATCCAACTGTAGAGCCTCAGGTTATCGTTTCAGTTTTATTTAGTTTCTCCTTCATCCTTTGTGGTAAACTAAGCTAACCACTAGCTGCCTGCTGAATTGCATTAAATAGGCCAGATGTTATTACACTCAAAGAGTCTATGTTAACCTTTTTAGCATATTGCAGTTGATGTGGTCTGAAAGTGACCTAGACTTCTGCACCTCCTCTGAGCTGTGATGGTAGACTCTGACTGTACTCGTCTGGTGGTTTCATTAGTTCTTTCCCTGCCACTTGAAATTAGTTCAATGTTCACTGACATTGAGAACCTGATATTCTTGTTCACGCCAACGGAATTTTAGTAGCTTTCTTTCGTTTACATTTATCGTAGCTGACACTTTAAGTCGAGAAAACTTTCTCCTTTAATTTTACGACTAATGTCAATATATTGTATCGTAAGAGTGATCATGCGTAATGAAAGTGTGTGGGTGTGTTTCAGATCCGTGTGAAAGTGGAGAAGAATCCTGAGCTGGGTTTCAGTATATCAGGAGGAATCGGAGGCCGGGGAAACCCCTTTCGTCCTGATGACAATGTAAATTAATACCTTGATTTTTTTTTTTTTTTGTCCCCCTCTTGCAAAGAAGTCAGTTCTTTTCTAAGATTGTATATCTTATTGTTATAATTTCAGGGTATATTTGTAACAAGGGTTCAACCTGAAGGACCGGCATCAAAAATTCTTCAGCCTGGGGATAAAATCATCCAGGTACTCTGCTGTCTGTAGGAATCAGTGTTTTGAGATTAATGTCTTTGGAATATTAACCAATAATCTAATCTACCGTTTTCTTCTCCCTCCTCAGGCAAACGGATATAGCTTTGTAAATATCGATCACGGGAACGCAGTGTCCCTTCTGAAGACTTTCCCAAACACTGTGGACTTGATTATCGTAAGAGGAATCCAAGCATAGACTGAAACTGACCTCAAATAGAGTGTGACATATGGGAGAAGAACTGAAAAGCATACGTTGACTTGTCATATTTTTGTACTCAGAAACTGATCCATTGCTACCTATCGGGACTATTTATAGTAGAGATCATGGGAGCCTTGATTAAATGGGGAAAAAACCACTGAATGTAGTGGATCAAAGTGAGACAGCAGAAGAACATCTGCAAGTACGAGTCCGAGTCCTCAAAAGGCCATCACTGTGGAATATATATATACATATATATATATTCTTTTTTTTTTTTTACAAAGGAAGCTGAAGATATGACGTCACTTACTGTGGTCTCTGTACAGGTCATCTTTTTTTTTTTTTAAACCCCAAAACTCGTCATGAGTGGATCAGGAGTTTGATTTCACTTCTGCAGATGGATATTAATCTGACCACTAGGGGGCAGAGCTCCTTCTTTTCTGCCATCCAGTTTGCCTTTTTTCTTTTCTTTCTTTTTACTTAAGATGTTGAAACCATTTTCCAGTCTGCTTGCGATCTTAACTGGAGGACAGTGTTACGTGCTTGCTATGTAGAGACGAATGTGGATCAAGGAGGCGTTTGGCTTTGTTTTTTGTGGGAGAGATGCCCCCCACCCCCCATCCCGTTTTTATTTTGTTCTTGCAAGATCAAACAGTTTGCTTCCACAAACCTGCGAATCTCCACCATCATACAGACACTTCACTATTTCAGCTCATCCCTGACCTCATCACTCCAACTGGGCATATCACATTGCCACATTGGATTGTGGAAATCTGCAATATAAATGGAGCTGAAGAAATGCACCCTGCATGCGATCACATAATGGGACAGGAAATTGAAGGCATATAATAGTTGGGTTTGGTTAATCTGCTTTGCTAGTCTTTCATTTAAAATACAGAAAAACACAGATTATTGGGAAATATTCATATTTGGTTAGTAGGTAGATTGCTGCAGATGGATACATCGAAGTTGTTTCCTTGTTTTTAGGTGCATTTCTTGAATCATGAGAGCTGTTTGACTCTGAGGACGATGTGGCGGTTATGCTAGTTTAACCAAAGCAAGTTTAGAAACCGTGGACAGACGGTAAAGAAAAGCAGGAGGTATCTTAAGAGAGACTTGAGTCATGTTTTTAATTTTTATTTTTAGGGGCTTCCTCTTTCAGGCAGCCGACAGTGAGCTGAGAGGGTTTCAACATCGGGCAGTTTTATTATAATTTTTTATTTTATTTTATTTTTTTAATGGACCATAGGTTGCCTTGTGTGTCTATAAAAATGTTTAGCCATTGTTTTAATCACCTTTTTGTTTTGGGGATTTTCTTCACTGTACAGAGAATAGATTTAGGAGAAACCAGTTGTCAAGTGCCATAGACCTTGAACTGTTTGAACAGGGTGGTGGGGGGACCTTTGACGCCAGAACCCAAGCAATACTCACATATTCACAACCTCCTGAGTACGTTTGCAGCATAATGGCTTAGAAGCAATATTTAAAGCCTTTATTTTCATTCACACAAAAAAAATCTTCTTTTTTTTAAACAACACAACCTTTTAGTATTCCCTGATGATTTTACATGATTTTTTTATATTGTGAAAAGAATCTTTTTGTAATGAAATGGCACAGGAAATAAATATATGGTAGTGTTTCAAAAAAAGATTAAAAAAACAAACAAAAACTCTGCGTTGTGTAAGAGCAGGTTTTAGCGTGTGTTGCGTAGCATACCGTGTCTTCTAATGTTTTAATGTAGGTCGAAACATTTGTAATGTTCGTCACCGAAGGAAAATTGTGGTTTTTAAAGCATTGTCGTCAGCGTAAAAAACTAGACTCTGATTGGGACAGTGAATGCCTCATTTGCAGCCGCACATTTGTGACCACTGAGTTGTACAATATAAATTGCATTTTAACAATGTTCTTGTTCTTGTTTGAACAAGAAGCATCCCCTCGACTCACGACGGCCAATTAGATTAGGAGCTCTTCTTGTACGTGGCAACAGTGGGAAAGTATTTGATTCATGTGGCACTGACAAACCAAAATGACAACACTGTGGAAATTGACGACATTTTTATCCCTTTTAATAAAATAATATTTAGAATATCACGCTGACCTAAATGAAGCTGTACCATTTTAGTTTTTAAATTCAGTCTAGTTTGGGCAACTTTTGTTTTCAGGAAAGTGACAACATAATGTGCTTCTGACATTTTTAGTTTCTCACAACCTGTTTTTTGTTTTCACACTGATGAGATTATTGATTTTGTTTGTTTTAATTTTGTGGGTTGTTTTCTGTACTGTCTCTGACTTTTAATGGGAAATGGTTAATGGTCACTTTATAATCATGGCAAAAAATAAAAAATAAAGTCTGACATTGTAGACAATCTAGGGAGATCAAGCTTGTTTTCATGCTTTCTTCATCCATGTTGGTTTGTTTCTCACGCTCCCGTTTTATTTATTTAGCAGCCTTCTTTGGATTTCAGACCTTCCTAATCAAACTGTAAATACCCTTAAAAAGTTTTAGAAAAGAGGTCATAATGGCATTAGTGACTTGCGATTGTAAAACCAGCAATAAATTGCAATTCAGAGGCACCAGTTTTAATGTATAGCTACTCTTTCTAAATGGTCACGGTGAGATGATGATGATCATGACGATGATTGATATGCATTTATCCAACATTCCAGATTTTGTACATAATTACCTGTTTCTGAAGTAACCTGTGGAAAATAAACTAATGCTGTTTAACACAGATTTTTGTGTCGTTTTCTTTTATTATACTGTGAGCTTATATAAAAGGATGAATGCAAAACTAGGATTAGATTAACTGGATCACTACATAAATAACAGACTGTACTGTTAAGTTTTTGGGGAGTAATTTTGCCTCTGTTTAAAATCCACTGGGATGGTAAACAATCGGTATCATTAAAGTACAGACCTTTGGCTTACATTGAGTAGGTGTAACAAAAGTATTGCCTGACATTTTTAGTGCAAGTCCAACGTAACTAATAACTTCTTTTTTTGTAGTCAGTGGTAAATGGCCTGTATTTATATAGCGCTTTACTAGTCCCTAAGGACCCCAAAGCGCTTTACATATCCAGTCATCCACCCATTCACACACACATTCACACACTGGTGATGGCAGCTACATTGTAGCCACAGCCACCCTGGGGCGCACTGACAGAGGCGAGGCTGCCGGACACTGGCGCCACCGGGCCCTCTGACCACCACCAGTAGGCAACAGGTGAAGTGTCTTGCCCAAGGACACAACGACCGAGACTGTCCAAGCCGGGGCTCGAACCGGCAACCTTCCAAGGCGAACTCCCAACTCTTGAGCCACGATCGTCCCCCAGTGCTCCATTTTCAAAAGGCTCAGAAGTAATTGGACAGTTGATAAACTGCTTCATGGCCACATGAGGCTCATTATTTAATGACAAATTAAGCAGATAAAAGTTTAAGTTGATTCCATTTGTTGAACTTGTATCTGACAACTCTTGGTAAATGGACTGGTTCTTGTATAGCGCTTTACACAACTTACCTCATACATACAAGCACTTTTCTTCCTATGCTCTATGTAAGTGCTTCTATCTACCATTCACACGCATTCATAATCTGATAGATTCATCTGTGAGCAACTTGGGGTTAGTATGTTGCCCAATATTTGGCATGCAGACTGGAGCAGACAAGGATGGAACCACCACCTTTCCAATCAGTAGGTGACCTGCTCTAGCACCTAAGCTACAGCCACCCCACCCACTCAATATGGGGTCCAAAGAGATACCTATACAAGTGAAGGAGGCCATCTTTAGACCAAAAAACCTAACAGAATTTTTTTTGTTACTTTATTAAAACTGAGAAATGCACTGGCCAGAAAGACCACCGAAGACACCTGGTTACAATCGAAAACAAGAAGGTCCGATTAGATTTTGTAAGAAAGCATCTAAAAGAGTCAGCACAGTTCTGGAAACTGTTCTTTGGATAGATGAAAACAACATAACTTGTACCAGAATGATGGGAAGAGCTCATGATCCAAAGAAGATCACATCATCTAGCAGAGCGGATGTTTGCTGATGATGTGACTGCTGACACAAGCAGCAGGATCACGTTGCAAAACTAGTGGGATGGCAGCACAAGCCAGGATTTTCCCATTCAAAGCCGCTTCAGTGACCGAGCGTGTCACCAAATGTCGGCCCAGTATAGCATGCTTTCCAGTAACTGAAGGCAGCTGCAGTAAGAGCCTGGCAGCATCTCAAGGGAGGATGTGGCAAAATCTGTGGCTTCTACACTTCAGGATTTTTATCCAAGTATTAAAAACAATCTTTATATTAAAAATGATGTCAAAGTTGTCCTCTGGGTGCAGTGTATCAAAGTGTCATCCATAAAGAGTCAATGTAGATTTTTTTGTAAAAGCCATTGAATTAACGGTAAAAATCTGCAGTTCACTCACATCTTGACTGTGGACCTCACTGTACAGTATAAATACATGTGTGTGTGTGCGGACCTCACACGTCATGTCAATTACACACACAATGACATAAATATATGCTTCTTTAATGCTTTTGTACAGATATAGATTCGGACTTCATGAAAACAAAATTGCCAAACATGTTTATTTTTTGAAGGTTATGTTTTTGGTTGCACTTGGGTGCATTAATGTCTTTAAACACAATAGCTCGAAAAGTTTTTAATGAATTCTGAAGATGTATACAATCACACTATCTGCATTTAAGTTGTGTTTCAAACGTTTAACTTCATCTGTTACCCAGTGGATACTAATATTCAGTACTTTCTAATTTAATTATTGCTGTGGCGATCTCGGCACAATATTCGACATAATTTCATTAGGGATAAAGTATTCTGATTGTGGTTATAGAATATTTTGAGAAGCCCTGGCTTCACTGAGAAAGTTAAAAAATGGAAATACAAATTTCAGTCGTTCAGTATGCACAGAGATGCTATGACGTTTGGTTTAAAGATGGTGGAATTTAAAATGTTTCGATTTTCACTGGGAGTGACCAGAATGGACAGATTTAGAAATGAGTACATCAGAGGGACGGCTCAGTTTGGAGAAAACGTTAGAGAGACTCGGCTGACGTGGTTTGGACGTGTGTAGAGGAGGGATTGTGGATATGCTGGACAAGAGATGTTGAAAATGGAGCTGTCAGGCGGGAGTAAAAAAGGAAGACCTCGGAGGAGGTTCACTGATGTAGAGAAGGAGGGCATGGAGAGGGTTGGTGTGACAGAAAAGTATGCTAGGAAAAGGTTGTGAAGGAGGCAGGTGATCCACTGTGGTGACCCCTTAAGGAAGCATCCAGAAGAAGAAGAAGAAAAAGATAAATGAGTAACTAACTAACATGGACACATACATTCAAATTTGTTGGCTGTATTAAGTAAATGTCATAGTCTCGTGTTATTGAAGTGACCCATGAACTTCACTAAAGTCTATAAGTCCTGTCGATGACCAAGTCATTGTGATATATATTCTGCTTGGCCCTAAATATTTTACTCCTGTGGATGAATAACTTGAGCATATCGGATCCAACATGCTGTGCTACTTCCACTTTGAAGATCAGTTGCTTGATTCCTTTTCTTCTTTTCACAGCCTGCAAGGTTTAATTTTCCTAGGTACAATTATGCTAAAAATTGTTATCATTGACATTTACTTTATTTATTGAGGTGAGCAATAAAAGTTAATTTTGAACCAGGCCAGTATTGTCCTAAAATAGTGACTTCTATATATAATCCCTTATACTGGTAACTATAATCAAAAGGATTTGCGAAGGACTTACATATAAATGACAGATAAAACCTAAAAAGACCTGTTTTTGCAACTATCTTTAAGATTATTTTATATTTTATCATTATTATGCATTATTTACCTATATTAGAATCAATCCTGTCCTTTTTGGCCACTTAAAATATCTTAATAGGACTGTAATGTTATATTCCTTCTGCTACCTTCTTCGCCAGTTGACAGAAATGACTAATGTTTTTTTTTTTCCTGGCTTGATATCGACCATGAGCGATATGGCCAACGAATCATTTTAAACTGATTAAATGCAGTGTACTATACAATGCACCAGGGGGCGGTAGCGGACCTCAAAGCGTACTGTTTACTCCTGTTGGGAATAAAGAGGAAGAACCCCTGTCGCTTCGCCTTCTTGGATGCTCTGTGTATTTAACACAGTAGGGTAACTGAAAAATAAAAATATTTTTAATTTTTTTTTAAAAAACAAAAAACGTTATTTATTGCGTCGCGTTTAGTAGTTTGCATAATGAGCGGGATACCGGGGACACCCGTCGTCCAGATAACCAACCTGTCCTCGGCCGTGAGCAGCGAGCAGATGCGCACTCTCTTCGGTTTCCTGGGAGACATCGAGGAGTTGCGGCTCTACCCGCCCGAGTAAGAGCAGTCTGCCTCGGCATGGCTAGTCAAGCAACTCTGCGGACCTGCGGCCTTGTCGCGGTTCTTAAATTATAAACTAAAAAGTCCCAGATGAAACAAAATGAAATGACTAACCCGCGTTCCCACGCTTCTTTCTCTCCTTTCTTTCCCTTTTCCGTTTTTTTTGTTTACAGCAACGCCCCCCTCTCTTTCTCGTCCAAAGTGTGCTACATAAAGTACCGAGACCCCTCCAGTGTTGGTGTGGCGCAACATCTCACTAATACTGTGTTTATTGACAGAGCTTTGATAGTAGTACCATGTGCGGAAGGTGAGTGCAGGCCTTTACGTTTAAAGAAACAACCTTGACTTTGTTATGACCTCCTTCCTCTGAATTCAGTTGTTGTGGTTGAATTCTGGGTTATTTTTATGTAATTGTGATTATTTTATTTAATTTTTTTAACCTACATGAAAAATTGTCGAGTTGTGCCACTGGTTAGGTCTTTTTTTTTCTTTTTTTTTTTAACTGTCTGTGTACAATTATTTGGTACAGGTTAGTGGTTGTATCGCCACAGCATTTACAAAAAAAGAAATTCCCATAGCACCGAGCTAGGGTCTCTTGTATGGTTTCACAAAATGGTTTCCACACAGGCCATTAAAGCTAGGTTGAATGTTTTTGAAGCTGAATCCACACTAAACACTGGACTGCCTGCAGAAAATAGTTTTATGCATATTTTAAATATTGTTTGATGGATATTACTCAATAACTCACCCTTTTCTCTCTTCATTAAAAAAAACATAGATACATATTTTTATTTGTTTTTGTTTCGGTGCTTCTTTTCATTAAATCTCCCTCCCTCTTTGGTGCCACTGTTGTTCCTTGTGTACAGTCAAAATGATATCACCTCTGACTTGATGCTTTTTGTCCACGTGACTTGGTGCTGGATGGCTACTGAGTTTATTAATTTGGTTTTGTATGTTTTTTCTGTGTGATTATGTGTGCATATCAGATGACTAGAGTGGCCCAGCTGTTACACTACTACACTAGCCTGAGTCAGGCATTGTTTTCCAAGCCACTATCCCCGATCGGGCCAACGCAGCCTTCAAGGGGGGAATGTGACCAGGAGAATAGCCCGCTGAACCTTCCAAGATGGACACCTTGTCTCTTTTTTTTTTTTTTTTTTTTTTTTTTTTCCTTTTGAATTTTTTTTTCTTTTGGTTTGTTTCCTTTCATACTTTCCCATGTTGTCCACTCTCTACTGTCTCTATCCAGAATACTACAATATTGCTTATCTCTAGCGTTGTGTTTATATTTGTTATTTTGGTTTGTTGTTTTGATTATTGTCCAACCCCCCCACCCCCCTCTCTCTTTCCGCTACAGCTGCAGCTTGTGTGTGATTGAGTTCTGTCCAGGTTGCTACGGCATACCGATGGGGATGTGTGTCACACATGGGATGCTAGGAGGATCCCTAACACTTTACTCTCCTGTCCACTACGCCTCGTTGTAGTGAGGGGCTAGTCTTTGTGAAAAAGTGAGAGTCGGCAGTGAAAACTTTACCTCATCGGAGCATAAAATTCTTCAAGCTATAAGTGCACTTCACATCTGTAATTCAAGTGTGTTGTAAAAGGCAGCAGTTAGGGCTTTTTCCTCATATTCGTGCTCTACGACTCTAATGTGGATGTTTAGTATTTAGCAGTGAGTCAAACGCATTAATGCTTGGTGACATTAATGCTCCTTTTTTTCCCCTTCTAACATTAGAAGGGGAAATGTGTCATTTCTATGCTCAGTGCCACCAGCTATGATGTGATAAACCTGTAGCTGTTTTTTTTTTATTAACTTCTGCAGCAAGGAAGCAGATTAGAATGCAGAGAGGAAAAAAATAAAATTCTAATTAGGTGTTTTTTATAGCTAAGTTTTGGCTAACCTTTCCTACAGTTCTTAAAATTGTTGTTCTTTTCTGTATCTGATGTTCTGTGTGCTATTAGTGATGCAGCCATTGGGGTTGTCTTGTGTTGCACACCTTTCCGACACTCCGAAACGATCGCCCCCTCCCCCCACGGAAAAGCGTCCATGCTTGATATCGTATGGTTCATGACCAATATGTTTCCAGTACAGGTGACCCATACATCAAAGTGTTGACTCATTCTCTGCATTATTTTGTTTCTCCTTTCTTCCTTTCTTTATGTTTTTGAAAAGAGACCAAGGACAAAATAAGTTTTCTTTTTGTTTTTGAGAAAGTAAGGATTTTCATTGAGAATAATTCAGATTCACTGAGAGAAATGTTTTTTTTTTCTTTGTTTTATTTTTTTTAATAAAAGCAAAGTAAGGATGCTCGGTCTCCAGCATATCATGAGTAGACAGTAGAAGATTTGTAGGCTGTATGGGAAGTGTATGCTCTCTTTCTCTCTAGAGTACAGTGGGCTAATTGTGCAGACATAGAGGAGACAAAGAGGAGAGTTTTTCTATTGCCTTCACTAATATCTGCTTTTGTCCTGCAGGGAAAATCCCAGAAGAGGCCAAGGCTTTGTCACTTTTGGCACCTGCCACTCCAGTACCCAGTCTGATTCCTGGTGGGGGATTGCTGCCAATTCCTACTCCAGCTCCACTTCAGAATGTAAGTCTGGCCACTGTCATAATTCGTGTCTGCCTGTTATTCATGCAAGTAAATCATAATATACAGTTGCATGTCATCAGGTAGTGATTTAGGGAGTGCCTCATTCGGTTTTGCTTTGTGGTCTACTGGTGAAGCATCCATTTTCATTATCACACAGTAGCAGTCAAGAAGTCAGAATTTTGATTGAGATTAACACTAGGAAGTGTCATTTTGACCCCATCCTACAACAACAGCAGAGAGGACAAAGATGTCAAAGTTGTTAATTTTCATCTAATTTTAACTAAAATTGGACAATGCGAGTATTTCAGATTAATGGTTGGCGTGCCATGAAAATGTGAGAGGGTGGGGTTTATTTTACCAGAGTTGTATGATTTTTAAAATTTCACGAGGTCAGAATGATCCATTCTAGTGTAAATCATGATCACGGTTTTACTTCGCACTGTTGAATAACTATTACCAACTGATGTTTAAAATGTGTGCTTCACCAATAGAACACAAAGCAAAAACAAATCAGGCACTCTCTAAATGATACGTCATGATACTTTCCCGCAGCGTGCAGCTTTAAGTTTCCTGAAATAATGTGGATGAGTAACTATGCTAAAAGACAGATGTGCAACATAATTCATATGTGGAGCCGAGTAGAAGAGCTTGTCTCCTGAAGCAGATCATCATCTGCTGTTTAGAAATACTTTGGCTTTACTGAAAACTCACCACAAACTGCAGGATAAAGAATGCATGACTTAAAGACAACAGCGCTGTGGTTGCTAACGTGGATCACCTGCAGTCGGATGTCCGTAAAAGCGAGCCTATGCAAGGGTGCGATGGTGTGGCTAACAATGCATTGAAATCGCCAATTTGATGTCATTCTGTGTGGTCAAACATGTGAACTAAACATCGTAGAGTCACCGCGGATTTAAGAAAATAGTAAATGGAACAATAATTGCACGTGTGAATAACGGCTCTCTGGTCCGAAGTGTCAAAACCTTTGCAAAGGTGTTAATGTGATGATGATCTTAGTTTTAGTTTTAGTCACATCCTCCGTGTAGGAAACAGTAAATTGAGTTATTTTGTTTAAATGTGTTTCTAGGTGATACACTTAAGTCATGCTAACAAACACCTTTTGTTGTTTGCAAAGGTTAACTAACAGGAACTGTAGCAGTGGTTGATTTTGGTACTTTTATACTTTTACTGTATTTTATTTGTGTTGTGGGGGGCAAATTTTATTTTGCTGCAGATATTTGTACATTAGCAGAAATGTGGCACAGCATGGATGTGAAAGCAGCTTTAAGTTTACATGACAGTATAATAAAATGATCATGCCTTTCACCATAATCGTGCAGTACTAACAAAACCTGTGTCTTCGTTTCACACACCTGCAGCTGAACCTTCCCTTATTGAATCGACTTCCAGCCAATCTCGACCCCTCGTCGTCAGTACTCGCCCAGCCGCCGCTCATGGGAAATGTGGATCCCTCAAAAATTGATGAGATCAGGAGGACAGTGTATGTTGGCAACTTGAACTCACAGGTAACATAAAAGTCTTCGTATATTTAAAGGCCATGTGACCTCATTCTACAGGCTCATGATAATATTATTACTTACTTGTTTGGGTTTGGCTTGTACCACCTTCACCATATTGAGGAAACTATAAGCTCAGTTGTAAAATTCTGGGCCAATACTGTTGTTTTAAACATCTGTGAAACATCTGTAAATTGATGACATGTACAGCCCCAGTTCTAAAAAAGTTGGTTTGCTTTTTTAAATGTAGATAAAAACAGAATGCAGTGATGAGTGCAGACATCCGAAGGTTAAACAGAGAAAATAAAAATTAAGAAAAAGATGTGACAAAATCTGAGAGCATTGACAACAGTTTCTACCAGTTAAATTGCCCAGTTCTAGGTTCAGCAGTTTTTAAAAAGCTTTGTATTTTGGGGCTTGTATGTTTCTTTAAACTGAGTTGATCTTTTCTTTCCGCAGACCACCACTGCAGAGCAGCTGTTGGAATTCTTTAAACAGGTGGGAGATGTGAAGTTTGTCCGAATGGCCGGAGATGAGACCCAGCCAACTCGTTTTGCCTTTGTAGAGTTTGTTGAGCAAGAGTCTGTTGCCAGAGCCCTCACATTAAATGGAGTCATGTTTGGAGACAGACCGCTGAAGTATGCATTTAGTTAAAATTGTAAAATGGGAAAATGCGTAAAATAACGTGGTTTTAAGAGCCGGTTGATACTTTTGTCTTTCAGGGTTAATCATTCCAATAACGCTATTGTGAAACCCCCAGAGCTGACGCCTCAGGCTGCTGCTAAAGAGTTAGAAAATGTGATGAAGAGGGTGCGTGAAGCACAGTCTACCATTGCTGCTGCCATTGAACCTGGTACGATATTTGGTCTTCCTGCATGAAGACTTGATTAAAGTTGCTGAAGTAATTGTCGTGTACTGAGATTACTGCTTGTTCCTCTCACAGAAACAAAGAAGCGTTCCTCCAGCCAGTCTCAAAGGTCACGCCGGTCACATTCACGTTCACGCTCCCGTTCACACTCAAAGGCACGCCGGAAAAGATCCCACTCAAAACACAGGTGACTGGCTTTTTTAGCATCAGGGTTTTAGTGTTGCGTTACAATTTAGTTGTTGACACTTTTCCCCTTTTGCTTCTGTTTGAAGCAGAACATCACAGAGGTTGCTGCCGGGCAGTGACTCACACAGTTCCCGAAGCAGTCACAGGAGACGCTCTCGCTCCAGAGACAGGAGACGCAGTCGGAGTCGCTCGAGGTATGCAGTGAGGCAAAAACCTCATTGATTTTTTCTTCCCAAGAGTCTGAATGTCTTTGTTATACTGTCGTTTAGCTCAGCACATGGGACCACCTACAACATACTCCTGGAATATTTCTGGATTATTACGTGTTTAATAATAACAATAATAAAAGAATCTGATCAGCTGTAATAAGACCTGTGATTCTTGCCTTTGGCAGTAGAGGGCACCAGATTCTTAATCTTCATATCTCCCTAAATTTGCTGCTGTTTGTATGTTATTGTGGTGCAAAAAAGGATGTTGATCGTTTAACTAAAATAAGATGTGTTATTTATAACACCTTTATCTCCATGCACTTAATAAAGTGTTGTTACCAGGGGGCACAAGCGCAGGAGTAAGGATCGGTCAAGAAGCCCTCGAAGGAAAGCCAAATCACCGTCACCAAAAAGGTAAATCCAACCATCTCATGCTGCCAAACATTTTTTGTAGGTAAGTTTTTTACTGTGTTATACAATTGTAGGTTCAGTTATGTTTGCTTGAAGGTTGGTTCTTACTTTTAGAAGTAAAAGAGAGAAGAAGAGAGAACGCAGCAGGGACAGAAGGGACGGGTCCACGTCCAGAAAAAGGAGCCGCAAAGACGAGGACAGGATAAGGAGCAAAGCCAAGCCAGGGAAGGTATTACAGATTACGCTTCAGTCACAAAGCTAATAATTTACAAATAAGGAATGACTCAGTTATGTGCACATTATGTTGCTTATACTTGGAGTTATCTAATTATTCCAGATCCATAGACCTGGAAGCATTTAATAATACAACTTGCATGCACGAGCTTCGTCTTTCTGGTATGTGACATCAATCTTTTGCTGTATGGTTTAGTTCTCAGCACACTTTGGTTTGCAGATCACTCTGAAAGTCCCATTCTGAATAGTTTCTACCTCAAAAGTAGTGGCATTGTTGCATGTCATTCACACCAGCACAAGTGAATGTTTCCATTCGTCTCCAACTTGAGTATCAAACCACACGACTGTCCTACTTCTGAAGTTTACTACATAGATCCCCCAAATGATAGCCAAGAGATAAAAGGTGATTTAGATTTTGTGACACTTGAGCCTTTCTGTTGATAACAATCTGAACATTTGTTTGACAAGTAACAGCCAAACAAATGTTCTCCTCAAAAACCACCATCATTTCTGCAAGACGAGCTGCAGCATCCGTATGGGTTTGTCACGTATTTTGGTTAACAGCTTTTTACATGAAACTGCAACCAGAATCAACACAGTCACTGTTAATTTAATATACAGTGAAGCTGGTACAAATATATAAAAAAAAAAAAAGAGAAAACTTGTTATAAAAATACAATGCATCTTGATTAACATTTCTGCTCTTCCTCCCTTTGACCTATGTGTTCCAAGTAACATCAGAGCTCTTAGCTCTGGTGCTGATTGCTGCAAAGTTACGCAAACCAGATTTAAACCAGTATTCCAGATGATATGCAGGCTGTTACAGGAGTGAAATATTGATTTTTAGCAAGCAGACATAATAACAAGAAGCACAAGAATCAGAATAGTTTAATGAAATTATTTATTTACAGTTGCTCCAAGACAATAAGAACAGTAACAGACTGAACTAAATGTAATATATTACAAAGTTACAAAATCTAAGAAACAGCTCTAATATATACGGAAAGCTCAATTATAAATATGCAGAATATTACAGAGATTCAATATATATGATTGACATTTTACTGTAAACTGTAAAACATTGTTATTTTCACTGTAGAGCATGTGCAAAAGGGTGTAATTATAGATGGAGTTGTATAGGGAGAGAGCCACAGGCAGGAATCATTTCTTGTGTCTTTCAGTGGTGCATTTGGGTAAATCAGTCTTTCACTGAGCATGCTCCTGTGGCTGTCCAGCATGTTGGGTGGGAGGTATTGTCCAAAATTGTCCTTATCTTGGACAACATGAGGGGATGCCTCAGCTTATTCCAGATACTAATTTTTATTATCAATTAGTATGAGATTAGGTACATATTTGTACTATAAGCTTAAGTACTTGATGTTTACAACTGTCAGATAAACTCCTGTTTGAAAAAGATGGAAGTATCAAATAATTGTTAATGTGCACAGCATAGTTTTCCTGCACTTGAGCGTTTTTCTCTTTGAATATTTTTGTTGGTCAAAGTTGATCGTTCATTGTTGCCATTTCAGGCTGAAGCGAGGTATGTCAGAGAAGGAAAGGAAGAAAGTGACAGAGAAGGCTCAGCCACACCAAGTGAGGACATGACGTCATCACCCTGCGCCCAGCATAACGGCAGCTACAAGACTAACCACGAGGAGGAAGCATATGTTGGTGCAAAGTGACTTCAGCAACACCATGGACACTAATATTGTTCATCCAGGTATCTTATTGCCCATTGTGTACGTGCGTGAGTGTGTGCGTGAGTGTGTACATACAGAAGCACTGAATGGCATCTTACTTTTTTTTCTTTCCTATTATCATCCCCTGACTGGTGACACACATGGCTCCTCTAAATCAGCCTAATCTCACTATCAAACCTTAAGGGCAAGTGAGTGCTCAGCATCATAGAGAAGGCCACACTTTTTCTGCTTAGCTATTCCACTGACAACTTCTTCTTCTTCTTCTGCTTTTATGTCCTTATGGTATAGGTTCGTAAACTTTTGACAGCTAGTATAGTAGTACTGTAATGTTCCCGCATTTCCAGGAAGGTTGGTCACATTCCAGATACACAGATGAGGAATAGAGGTCATACTCATTTATCGATTCATTTAAAGCTAGATATGTTATTTGTGACTGTCACATATTTACATATTTATTAACTGTAAAGTTGAGTACTTCAAAAACGTTTTGAAGTAAAAATAAGCAGCAACAATCTGCAGCAGGAGTCAAATGTTTGTCTTAAATTGTTTAGTGAGGAACATAAAGGGTTCGTTGCATGCCTGTCCTGTGTGAGAGCCAGAGTGAAAGCAGGGTTCCCATAATCTGAATATTAAAAAAAAAAATAGCGTGAAATCCCATCTTAGACCCTCAACCTGAGTCTTTCTGTCATCATCATGTTGGTGTTGTTAAACAGGACATGGTGAGCAAGAAGGCGATGCAAGTAAGAAACTGAAGGTTACACTCCTACACTAGAGACTGGTTAATTAGAAGCTAGGCCTACCTTAAAGCAGCTAACTCTAATTCTTTTCCCCCACAGACTTGTACACAGTCTGGCTTGTTTTTCCCATTATTTTTAATGCGCTGGCTGTGGTCACACAATGGCTGTGCGAGAAACTTCCCATATTTGGGTTTTCTTTTGCCTTTTCACTAAGTGAAGCAATGGCACATTATATATGTGATGTTTCAGGAAATGGATAAACACAAAGTCCCTTAGAGGAATATTGAGTTTAAAATAACATTTCTGCTTATGCTGAAAAGTTCATTTGCCCCTTTGTATGTTGGTGAAGGAAAATGTGGGCTGTGATGTCAGTGAAGTTACCTTTAAGTCCCCTTTTTGCACCATATTTGTTTTATGGTCCGGGAACGGTTGCATCCTGCAAACTGCATTTTAATTTTATGGCTTGAAGTGGCATAGTGACAAGATTAGAGAACGGTGTTATCTTATGCTGTGAACAGTGAACTCATTTGGTTGTACATCATTGAATCACTTTTTTTTATTTCTGGTTAGCAGTTGCAACAAGGTCACAAAGTATCACGTCCTGCTATTGTTCTAATACTGTGTGAGGAGAAAAAAAGTTATATACTGTTTTATACTGTATATAAGTCACATGCCTATACTGTAAAATAATGGTGATGTGCTATAAATGTCTGTCAGCTGATGTTACTGGAGAAAGTGGGGCGATTAAAGTTCTCAGAAGCAGCCAAGAAGAGACTGAACAGGAAACGTCAAAGGTCCACAAACTGCATGTAAGCACATTAGGGCCAAAAAGTGCCTACACTAAGAAAAAATATGGAGACTTGTTTAGGATGTTGAAAACTATCGAGACATTATAATAAAGTTTTAGCTGTCCTCATTAATTCGTTACAGAGTATACTAATAATTAAGTAGACCTAGACCTATTTTTCTCAATTTTTACTATTTCAGTTTATTCGGTTGAGTGTTTGCAAGCTGGCCCCAGATTGAGATCTATTTGACTTTGTGTATGTGTGTTTTCTGTTTTTTGAACGTGTTTTTAAAAGGATACTTTATGGCTGTGTGTGGCCAAATTCCTCTTTGCTGGATTTTACAGACCTGATTTTATGATTGCTTGTATTTTGTTGTCCTGCCTTCTGCCTTTTTTTTTTCTTACTTTGTTTTTACAATTTAAAAAAACAAAACAAATCTTCAGTCTGAAGTGGTCATCTTAAAATGTAGTTTTAAAAATCCAAGTATTTCAGTATGTGAAGAATTTTATTTTTATAAACATTTACCCACTTCTGAAGGTATATTATGTATAAACATGTTTGACGGTTCAGTCCATGAGGAGTGGTCCTTTGATGCTGGATTTTGGACTCTATGTAAAAGTGTGGTGCCACTGTTTTTGAAGAGCTTTCATGTATAAATCCTCTTCATTTCCAATCTAACAGTACATCCGTTTCCAAAAACACTCAATAAAAGAGATTTTTCATTGACTAATTTTGTTTGATTTTGTAACTTGGGCTTTGTGTTGACTGTGGTGCACCACCAGTTCTCGATATGGGTCCAGTTGTATTATTATCTGTGCTTTGAAAGAGTAGCAACAATTCATATTTACGGATAACACTTTCACTCATCTGTGTGTGCGATATATGATCTGCTTTTAGAAATCTCTGTTAATTGAACAGTGTCTGACCAAAGTGAACACCTTGAGCTTCAACCATTTGTCTTCCGGTCAAACGTCTGACCTCTGCTGTGACATACCCCAACTTCAATGAGATAAAAAGGCACAAAATTTGTTAGACATTCATGCTCCTCAAAAGATGTCGGGCAAGAGAGCTCTTTATTTCCAAGTAAAAGTAATCTGTTCACATGATGAAAACCGCATAAGCCACAGTCATACCTTCCATTTATTGTGGTTTACAAAAGGTCGGCATGGCTAAGACAAGCATTTCAAGTAACGCCTTATGGTTTCAGACCAGCTGACAATGAACAGCCTTCAAAAAGTTTGAAAATGTTTTTGTGTGTTAAACTGGTGAATGGTGCCTTTTTTCCCCATGACTTAAGGCCACAAGATTTTGCACAACTACCTCTATTCGGTCTTTAAGTGATGACGTCATGAATCCTGCTTCCGGGCCCAAACGACTCTGCGTTTAATAAGGCCTTTGTGTTTTTTACATGTTTTAATGCTTTGTATCTTGTTATATTTAATCTCAACAAGCCCCTAAAAACAGTCAGTAATCACTGTCGGCCTCTCTCTGTTTTTTATTGCCGCTAATCATTTTAAAGCTCAGTTTTTAAAACCTTACCATGTAACTTCAGCTCAGCCCATGCAGCAGTATATCGATAGCTAATTCATTGACCGTGGTAATGGTTAAGTGCACTTTTTGGGAGGATGTTTTGTCTTTTTACTCCAATTCTAACAACTGGCATGCCATTCTTTTGGTTAAGTTTTTTACATAAATGTGATGTAAACACTGTCTTGGTAATTCTGCTGATTTTATTAGCCAAATGAATACATGTTGTTGGTAAACTGAATTGTTGTTCTTCATAAGCCACAGCAGAAACAGTCAGGGGCAGCAGTTCTTACTTTGGCCTTTTAGACTAAGTTGTTCACATAGTGATTTTTCCTCTTTATGCTCTGCAGTTTGACCTTCATCACAAAATAGTGGACAAGTGGTCACTGTCCGAGACTGGACTGGTGCTAAATTGTCTTACATAGTCCAGTCCTGGCTTAGGATTGAATACAGTCAGGTCTGCGTCCTCTGGGTCACTTTCCATGTCTTGAGTAACGGCAGTGATGCTCTGTGGCATTACCTGCTGAAACATTTCCATCGTGGTATAGCCACTTGGAAAGGGAAAAGGAAAACTTTGTAGGTCTGTCTGCTGGGTTTCCAACAATGTGTCTGTAGTATTGTTGGGAGATATATTGCCAGTTGCATCATCTGTCTCTGTTTGGATCCAGTTACAAGTAATTCCTGGTGAATCTCCCCGTTTGTCTAAACCACAAAGAAGCGGTAGCATTGCTGGCAATATCGTGGCAGGGGCGACAGCTTCTTTCTCAATTATATGGAGACTTTTTGTTTCCCATTCTTCAGCCTTCAGAGTATTGATTACCTCAAGGAGTTCCTATGTAACCAAATGACACACTGATGTATTTAATTTTATACAACATATTTCATCTGATGCACTGGGACTATAATAGCAGTCCCCTAAAATAAGTTTCAGGTTGTTTTAGGTTTCCACAACATTAAAACTGTGTGCTTTGTCACAGCTGACACTTACCAGTTCACAGGGCCTGTCTATTTTCTGCATTGTATTGCTCTTTCCAGGATTAGGTATGCTTGGCCAGAGGACAACTTTTGCTCTAAAAAGGATTAAAGGAATGGTTAAGGTAAAGCTTGTGCACAGTGGTAGACATAGCTAATTAGCGACTTTGGTGGAATCCTGTTCCAGCTATTGGTTGACAAGTTTTACCTTTTTATTATTGGTGGTCCAAATATCAGTCCAGCAGCCAAAACTGCAATGGCTGCAATAATACTAGTGAATTTAAAACTTCCTGTGCAAATAAATAAATAAAGGCACAAATAAAAAATTAGAAATTTAATTATATGTACAGTTGATGGTTGAAATATTACTTGACTGACCTTCTTGAGTCGTTGTAAAAAAGTTGGGTTCACTTCGTTTTCCTGTTCCTTTAGAGGTGAAACCTGATATCTGGACTTGGTATGTTGTGCCACTTGTAAGATCCTTTAGTTCATACTTGTTAACATTTGGATCCACTGTAATGTCTGCAATCAAAATCATCATTTATCATCATTTATTTATTTATATAGCACTTTAAAAACACACCTGGTAGACCAAAGTGCTGTACAATACTAATAAATGATAGTTTTTGTCATAATTAGCATGTTAGCATTGTCTTTATGAGCATGTTAGCATTGACATTACAAGCATGTTAGCATCGTCATTATGCGCATGTTAGCAGTGACATTAAAAGCATGTTAGTACTGACATTATAAGCATGTTAGCGTTAGCATTATGAACATGTTAGCATTGACGTTATGAACATATTAGCATTATCATTATGAGCATAGCATATTAGCAGTGTCATGGTGAACATGTTAGTGTTGTCTTTATGAGTATGTTAGTATTATCATATGAAAATATTGTCATCATGAGCATATTCACTTGCTGAAATAGCAGCAGCGGTGTTAGAATGGCTTTCCTGTCAAATGATTTTGGAGTATTTTAATACGTGAGTGGAAGACTTTTGAAAGAAATAATGTAACAGTAACATTTGATAGTAGATTATCTTTAGGTTGCTCAGCCATCTTGACAAACTAGTCCTATCCAGAGAGTTAATTAGGTTATGATGTCATAGCTACATCAAGTAGTGTATGAGGTCATTAAAATCAAGACTAAAAACTGCAGTGTGATTACAGCATTCATTAACTTCAGGAAAACTGAGAAGAGTAAACAAAGTAGCTGACAAACAGGAAATTCAGTGAGGATGATGCATGTGCTGTAGAGCAACCAGTGGATGTGATGCCAGTGCTATTATTATATTCAACAAAATTCAGCAGTTTATGAATAAGCTTATGGAGTAAGTGGAGGTGTCTTACTGTTCTCAGATTCTGTTCCCCTCAGGTGGTTCTCAGTGTAGTGGATTGTGTAACCCAGTAGGAAGCCTCTGGTGTCTTCTTCTGGGATGGATGACCACTGCAGCACCATTGAATTCTGTGTCAAATTGTAACTGCTGATGTTTGCGGGACCACTCACAGGAGCTTTAAGAATGACACGGGAAAGCAGTTTCAAGAGGTCAGAGTGTTTTGTTGGTGACTTGTAATGTATGTGTGTCTGCTTGTTTTGGAGAAGAGTGCCTGTGCCTTACTGCCTTCCATGAAATAAAACTTTGTGCTTGCAAACGTTCCTTCGCTGTTGTTAAGATGCTTCATGTTGCAGGTGTCCTTATTCGGTCGCACGTGCAGACTGACGGTGTATCTCTTGTAAGGCTTCAAGGGTTCTGGATATTTGAGATATCAAATGAATTATGATTGATCGCTGGAAGAAAACGAAATATATTTATTACATTTGCAAAGCAACTCAAGTGTTCACAAGCAAGTAGATATATATATATATATCTTTTCAAGTTTCCACCATGTTAGTGTTTTGGAGCCAGGTTTGGGGTGGAGTGCCAAATTTGGCTTCCAAGCTGGTCAGCAAGCGGCATACATCCATTGTATGGGTCCAAAGTATAGACACAGATTGTAATCTGTACTGGCATGTGGTGATTTAAAAATCCAGCATTCCAATATATGGGGGCGACCGTGGCTCAGGGGGTTGGGAAGCGTATCTGTAACCGGAAGGTCGCCGGTTCGATCCCCGGGCTCTCTGTCCTGGTCGTTGTGTCCTTGGGCAAGACACTTTACCCTACCGCCTACTGGTGTTGGCCAGGGGGGGCCGATGGCGCGATATGGCAGCCTCGCTTCTGTCAGTCTGCCCCAGGGCAGCTGTGGCTACAACCGTAGCTTGCCTCCACCAGTGTGTGAATGCGAGAGTGAATGAATAGTGGCATTGTAAAAGCGCTTTGGGTGTTTTGAAAAGCGCTATATAAATCCAATCCATTATATCAGCTGATATTTATTTTTTTAAGGGCAGACAAACAAAACAGAATGACTAATCTTGCACAATCAACTTGTAAAGTCAGCAGATTAGCTTTTGTTGATTGGGCTGAACACAGGAAAAAAAATCAGCAGTGACTTGAAAGCTAACAGTAACTTCCACTAAGCCACTTAAGGAACGTTAGTCAGTTGCACAGACCTCTGCAATGGACTTCTGACAGGTTTGGTTTTGAAGCTGATTTAGCACTTACACAAACGCTTATTTCAGTGTTCAAGTTCCAAGCTCTAGTATTATTTTATTTACGCATAGCTCTAATTAACAGGTATCTGCAGGAGGAGACACATACATCTACAGCCATACCAGGTATCTATGCGAGTACCTAATCAGTTTTTCTAGCTCTAGAATAAGTAAATAAATACAGATTGGGACAGTACATTTTCTAACACAGAAGCTTTAAACTCAAGTCCACAAATCAGTGGACAATGTTATGGAAGTAGTATCCACGTTTTATAAAGAAACATATGCTTGAAACATTTGGGCCATAGTTGCATACTTACAATTAACTTTAACCGAATTAAAAGCTTTCCCTAGCTATATCCAAAGTGTTTTTCCCAGCTAAATCTGACAACATGCAGTGATCTCTGCTGTCCAATATCAATCCAGTATTGTGTATAAAATCATTTAGGCAAGTCAAATCAAATTGCATTTAAACGGTGCTGACCAAAAACTCATAATATTAACATACCTTTTAAAAGAGAGAAAGTATAGTAGTTTTTGCCTTTAAGGTAAAAGGACTTGTACGCTGTTTTAGTCTTCTCTTCCCTCCACTCCGCACAATAGCACACGTATTTTTTGAGAAGGAAGTCTTTCCAGTAGATTTTGAAGGATATGTTATTGTGGACTGTCACGTTCAGCTCATCATCTCCCATACCTGTGGATGTATACTTTGTTCAGATCTGTGGTGAAAACGACACCTTTAAGAGAGCTGTAAGGATGGAAATGAGTACTGACTGTCCATGTCTTCGCGGAGGGGTATTATATGGCTCACAGCTGGAGAGATGCTGACGTTGTTGAAAGACTGGATGCTCACACTATAAGCTGAGTAGGAGAGAATCAGTGTGATGCTGGGCTGAATGGTGTCGATCCGCTCAATTGGGGCCTCTCCTGACTCTTTCCCAATGGTCACGATGTAGCCATCATGCAGGTCTCTGGCAGAAACCTAACAATCAAAAACAGTTTATTATCAAAACAAGCAGCTATGACTAATCGCTGCATTTACATTCACCAGCTACTAGTATCGGGTTGGCCCACCCTTTGCCTTCAAAGCTACCTTAATGTTTCATGGCACAGATTCGACAAGGTGCTGGAACCACACCTCAGAGATTCTAGTCCATGTCGACATCCCAAAGATGCTCTATTGGATTGAGGTCTGGTTTGAGATCATGTTCCAGAAACCATTAAGAGCCGAAAGCCTGCCAAGAAAATATTCCCCACCCTATTACACCACCAGCAGCCTGAAACATCTATACAAGGCAGGATGGTCCCATGCCTTCATGTTGCTTACAGCAAATTGTGACATCACAGCAGAAATTGAAATTCGGAAAGGGAATAATCTCCAAATTATATAATATGTTAGTAGGGGGTTCCCCTGAATCTTCTTTTGGGAAACTTAATGCCTGGAGGGAAGATTTACAGGAGGACTTATCCTCCGAAGACTGGGAGGAGGCATGTGCTGAAGCACAAACACAAACTACCAGTACTCGTCTCAAAGTATTGCAATATAATTGGCTAAT
>NW_005187403.1:2646532-2653994 GCF_000239375.1 Pundamilia nyererei | reverse complement strand
TGTCCAATCTTCTGTTGAACCTGTGTGAACTGTAGCTTCAGGTTCCTGTTTCCAGCTGACAGAAATATCACCCGGTGTCCTCTGCTAGCACAACTGCTTCAAGCCTCACAGAAGAGCTCGTCTGCATACCGTGGTTGTAACAACTGAGCATTTCAGTTACAGCTGCTTTACAATCTACTCAGAGAATCCTGGACATTCCCCTCTGACATCAACAAGGCATTTTATCCCAGAGAACTGCTGCTCCATGCGATTGTCACATTCGACATTTTTTGCGAGCAAACATTAAAACAGGTGTACCTAATGAAGTGGCTGCTGAGTGTTTTCTACATTCTGCTTTTTGTTTAATAGCATGTTCTCAGAAGATGTTTTTGAAGAAAAATTACCTTCCAGGTTATTGAAACAAGGCGAGTACCCTTTTCATTGGCGACGTCAGTTTCTTTAAAGTTGACGATGACCGGCTGTGATGTCACCTCTGAAAGAGCAAACTGGGTTGTTTTTGGTTTTTTACTTCGAACATAAGCAGGTAATCCTTTATCCGGTTTTAGGAGAAAAACAAAGTAGAAAGCAAACACTAACCTGATGGCACAGTGTAAGCTTCACTCCATGGGCACTGTGTACATTTAGTATTGGTGATGCAGTGTATCTGTAGAGCGTAGGCCACTGAGGAGTTTAGATTCTCCACTCTGCATGTAGTTTTATTCTGGGACATTCCAGGTGACTGCAAGCAGCACAGAAATCAGTGTGTGCGTTAGGGAAGTATCCGAAATAAACATCTGTTTTGTTTTTTGTAGAGTATAGTGGAAGAAACTGGTTCAGAGCAAAAATGCAAGCCGACAAAGTCACAGAGAGCCGTTCAGAATGCCTCCAGAAAGAGGTTAAGAACTAAAGTTTGGAAAAACAAGTACGCCTGCAGTTACAAGTAATTCAGGTGATTTGTATATTACCTGAATGAATTCCTTAATATACCTAATGTTCACCGTGTACTTTCCAGAGTGTGAGTAAGGATTCAGGCTGGATTTAAAATGGATCGTTTTCTTTAGCAGAAATTGATATAAAAGATGCTGTGATTTAAAATTAGACTGGAAGAGAAATACAATCAGAGCGAATGTTGCAAAGCAAAAATCACCCAGCTCATGGTAGTCGATTTTCTTTTCAAGCTTCTGAGACCATATTTCAGAGAAATTTGACTTTCAGTTAGACATAATCTCATCATCTGGCAACTTTAACTGTTACATGACTAAAGTGTGGGCAGTTAACGTCAGTTGGTAAGCTCTGACTCATTTCACGGAGATCTTTACGTAGACCTTTAGACGTAGGCTACTTTTTGTCTCCCTCAGATAAATGTGTCTGTCTATGAGAGTTGCTGTCTTTCAATGTTTGTTTTGTTTTTTTAATCCTTTATTATGGATAATACTGCATCGGAAAGGAAAGCACCAGTGTTTCGAAATCATAAAAGTCCAGCTCAGATCATGCTGCACTTTAAAGGCAAATCTAAGATTCAGCTATTTCAGATGTTGTTTACATTTCAAACCTGCTTTTGAATGCCTCTTTCACTCTAATACAGTATAGTGATGGAAAACTGTCAATGGTGAAAAGACCCGAAGAGCAAATACAAGGACAGGCATGGTGTGTGTTAGATTTTCAAAGTCTTAGCCAGGCAGACTGCCCTCTGAATGCACTGCTGTGCCATATTTGCTTTTTCAAGTCAAGCTCTATAAAATATCTGTAGGCTTGTGATTTTCTAAATTAAATTTTATCTATTTATTCATTTGCTTCTGTTATGGTAAATGGTAAATGATGTATTTGTATAGCGCTTTACTAGTCCCTAAGGACCCCAAAGCGCTTTACACATTCAGTCATCCACACATTCACACACTGGTGATGGCAAGCTATGTTGTAGCCACAGCCACCCTGGGGCGCACTGACAGAGGCGAGGCTGCCGAACACTGGCGCCACCGGTCCCTCTGACCACCACCAGTAGGCAACGGGTGAAGTGTCTTGCCCAAGGTCACAACGACCGAGACTGTCCGAGCCGGGGCTCGAACCGGCAACCTTCCAAGGCGAACTCCCAACTCTTGAGCCAACTCTTATTATTATTATTTCTATCATTATTCACACTACATGTGAAATATTGCAATGTCAAAGCTGACAGGCAGGGGGGGAAAAAGACCAAAACCCCCCACAATGGCTCATCAACTGCTGCACCTGTAAAATTATGCAAAAACATAGATACACAAATCAACAGTCTTGTTGTATGTGTGTAGGTCTGTGTCATTTCTGCTGGTTGTTATATGTATACACGCACACAAAACCCATCCTCACACCACGATCCCGACTCCGCCACCACTTTTCCTATGGCACAATGCAATCAGACAAGTACATTTCTTCTGGCAACCTCCAAGCTCACACAAACTTGTCCATCATTGTAATGGCAAAGATGAGCAGAAACATGGCTCAATACATGGGTGGGGCCTAGAAAGGAATTGGCAGCAACTTCAGAACGAAACAGCAGCCTGTGGTTGGACAGACCAGTCACTTGAGCCTGGAAGACCAGAGTGACCACCTTGTGCACTGCCTGGATTGACTACAAGAAAGATTACGACTTACTGGCTGGAACTATACAAGACCAACAGGACCCTAAGAGCCTAAAAGGACCCTAAGAGGAATTCAGTGAACAAAGTTCAATTCAATTCAATTTTATTTATATAGCGCCAAATCACAACAAAAGTCGCCTCAAGGCGCTTCAAAGTGTGTGATTTACCAAGGAGATGCTCTGTCTCCAGTGCTGTTCTGCATATGCTTGAACCCCTTCAATCACATCATTAACAAGATAGAGTAGTTGGCTACAGATGCCAACTATCGTATGAAGCAAACTTTAGCCACTTCCTGTACATGGATGGCATCGAGCTGTATACCAGGAGTGAACAAGATACTTCACTGATCCACACTACTAGAACCTACAATAATGACATAGGAATGTCATTCAAACAAGAAAAGTGTAGTCGAAAGGCAACAAAGACATTGAGGATAGCTATAAGAACCTTGAAATCCCACAACCAACTTGTAAAGCTGCCAGGAAAGCTGCATATTGTCGCACACCTGCAGAGAATAAGTCCGAAGACTATCTGGGCAATCAACAATTATGCCTGCCAGTCATCAGATAGCCTGCTGGGATAGTATGCTCACCAAAGGAGGAAGAAGCCATTGATATCAAAAAAGAAGGGACTTGCCTTGCATCAAGGGTTTAATCTCAAATCCAGCACCCTGAGACTATATATTAAGTACAGGAAGACAGAGAAGGACTATTGAGTGTCAGAACTGCTATCCAAGATGAAATAACAAAGATCCACATCTAAAAGATGGCAACAACTGTTTATATGCTGAGTGAATACCTCAGGCAGCAGAAGCCCTTGAAAGAAGAGGACCAAGAACAGGTCCATTCATGCCATGGACTTAGTCCTGAGGTCAAAGTGGTTTACATCTCCAAACGTGGTTGAGTGTGTAGAAACAAGATATACTGGCAATTTAACAATATGATTCGGCAGCATGTGGAGGAACCATGCACAGACACAATAGCCTGCAATCAGCCAGTGTGGATGTGTTTGGTCACAAAATAACCCTTTTTGCATGGACATTGGGAGAGAAGATTTTCATGGGCAAAACCAACATACTCAACACATACAAGGCCACAGTTGACTATAGTCGATAAAGATGCGGTTATTTTTGCTCATGGGGATTTATAGTTGTCTCTGATGTCTCTGGTTTTTTTAGGGCATGTCCGATGCTCCCTCTAAGTTTTCATGTGTCTGAGCGAACGCACAAACTCCCTGAGCGATCCCTTGGACCACTGTGAGCAACAGCAGACGTGTGCACTGTGGTCACGCCGGCATCTAATCCATCCAAGTTACATGGTTTATTAAAATAATCAAATTACAGCGTTTACATTTATGTTAGACTACTTTTAATTAACTGCTTTAGCCCACTTACAATGAAAATTTTAAAGAATCTTGTTCCTGACCTGTGTAGTATGTTAACACTATTGGAAGTAAAAATAACTTGAACTCCAATTTTGAAAACACAACTTTATTTATTTATTTATTATAAAGCTCTGACTTGTATTATGAGTCTGTGGTCTGGGAGAGAGTCCTGTAACTCTCTGTCTGCAAAACACAGTATATAAAGACCAATGTTGGGCAAATAATCATATAGTTACTTCTCCAAAAAAGTTACTGAGTTTTGCAAACAACAAAGTTTTTTGCAGCTGTTTACCTAAAAATGCAGCCAAGGCGTTTTTTTTAAACAAACATTTCAAACTATTTACAGAACAATCAGCTGTTCTGCATCAAATTTGATGCCACACAAACTATTTGTGCCACTCCAAAAAATAATCTCTGTCCACTATGAGATAAAGGAGAACAAAAGCCTGATACCTGCAGGCCTGACAACGGGAGATGTATCACTCCTGTAACACCTTTAACAGTCTCATTGTTCTGACACACACAACAAAACTATTGACAACACTACACACTGACTACACAAGATTTGCTCTCACGTCTCAAAACGCTGCCGTCACTCCTAAAACTTCCCCCCTTCCTAAACAACTAAATGCCACGTTGCCATATAATTTTTGATTGGTCGACATGGTACATTTTTCCACCAATAGGAAAGGGTGAGTTTGGTTTTTTTTTGGGTTTTGCTCAAAAGCAGATGCTTCGATGTTTTCCTTATAAAACGCCGATTTAACCGTTTCTTCCCTTTCTTCCCTGGACTATGGGATAAGGTGGCATCGTTCTAATCTCATACAGGAGCAGACAGTCACTTTCTGACTAACACTGCAAAACAGAGTTGTTAGTTTCAATTTTAATTTTAATTCAGGTTAGATTCTTTTTGTGCGCAACGCAGATTTTTTTGTGCGCAAAGACTGTGGCAGCAGTGCGCAGCTTAGAGGGAACATTGGGCATGTCTGTCTTTTGTTAACAATGACTTAAGCTGGGCAAGCTAAAGACCAGCAGCTTTCTTTTTTTTCTGATGTTTTGCGCACGCGTGTGGATAACCCTCTGGTCTTTAACAGTAGTGCTCTGCAATAATGCAAATTTTGATATCAATCGTTACCTAGTAAATAACTGACCTCATTCCATTGAAGGCTTCCCAGTGCTTTGTATCTGACAGAGTAAGACATGATATGCTTGACATCGTTTTGATCCCAGCTCACATTTATGTCCAGTTTCCCAGAGTGCCGTGTGAATTTCACATAATTTGGAGGGTCACATCGCTCTGAAACAGTCAGGAAAATTATCCCCAAAATTTCATCAATTTTTAAATTTTAAACAAAGTGCTGCTCCTTAAATTTTTATTTATTTATTTATTTATTTTTTTTACTTACGCAGGCTCTCCGGTGAACCTTGAAAAACTGCCTTGGTGCAATTTTTTGACTGACTGTTTTCAAAAATCTGAATGGTCAGATAGTGGTTTTTATAGAAGGGGATCTCTTCACGAGATTTATTGATGTTTTTATAAACTCTGCAATAGTTTCCTTTTTGTCTAGAAGAAGAAACAAAAGATGTTAATTACAAACGAGGACATTTTAAGACATTGTAAGGTAAAAAGGGAAAAACAAAACTACTTACGGTTGTATTACGAGTATATGTGTATTTTTGGATGCGTTTTTTCCAGGTTTCCACATACATTTTAATTTGGACCATGGATATTTAGTAAAACAGTCCAAATCACGGACTCCATCTGTAAAAGAGGCAGTGCACAGTCACCATAAAGAAAGAAAGAAAAAAAACGTTTTCCTGTCTCAAATCTGATTTCAAAGATTATGGGTCACCTCAGGATGACCCAGTATGTGTTTTCTTTACCTGGGTGAAGTCCACAATGCTCGTATTTGGAAGAAATCTTGTTTACCTTGCACTTCTCTGCACATGAATATGGTATGTGACACAAAATATTTAGTAAATTCATGAGAAATTGTTACAAAAGTAGATGTTTTTAATGATACAATTTTTACAGGTCCTGTTTCCCAGCAAAATTAAAGCAGTGTAAGCTGTTATTGGTATCTACCATCACACAAAATTTGAAAACAATATCTTACAGACAGACAGACAAACAAAGACAACGAATTACAAACTCCCTCCCTTCCTTAAGTACACCTGGCTTGGGACTTTATCAGTCTCTCGATGCATTACGAAGGATTTCTGGTCCACTCTTCTTACATTGTTGTTTTAGCACATTAAGCCTTTCTTTTTCAGTCACTCTAAATTTCCTGCTGTCCTGGGGATCATCGCCCTGCTGCTGCATGACTGACGTTGGGCCAAGCTTTAGCTGTCCGACAGATCACCTTGCATTTGACTCGAGAATACTGTGCAAACCGCCAAACATCTGCTTTTATAGACGTGCTCACACTTGGTGATGATCCCCTTTCATTTCTATGGAAGCAGTAAGCAGTAGTTATGTTTTCACACATTATTTCTCCATTTCATGTAATTTTTTTTGTTCACCTCCAGTTGCATTTACCTCAGTTTAAGACCTGAGAGTTATACTGTGGGGGAATTTCGACACAGTCTCTCTTTTCTTTGCGTCAGCTGGTTTGATAAAAGCTAAAACCTCTGTCAGATATGATGGATATGAAAATGCAGATCATTAAGTTTCTCTGATAACCCAGGCTTTCTGCTTCAGGGTCTGTACAGCTCTCATAAAAAGGGATGTTGCACATTTCATTTAACTCTTGCACCGCACAAAAAGATCACTACGAGTGGCGTCTACTCCAATCAAACACATCTCAGATGATGAAGATAACATGCTGGTAAAAATCTATAAAGAACACAAAAAACTATAACAGGACAATGCGATATTGGTGCAAATTAGGCAGGATGTTAAGGATGCTGAATTGTGGGATTTAGTGCATTTAGAGTGTTAAATAAGCATTTAAATTCAAGTTAATCATTTTTTTGCTGGGTGCGCTCTCTACGCTGCTGTTTATTTATAATGGCTGCGCATTAGACCTCTGAAACCTTTAAATAGTAAAGACCGTGGGGCTTCGCTTTAGTTGGTCAACAGATCTAAGTGAAATGAATTTTACGACAGACCTTAGCAATGATCTAATAGATGTTACTGAAGCACGCGCATCTCATCTAAATATGCAAACTCCAGTGGGACTGCGACGTTTGCACTGCTGTAACTGTACAGCTGGGCTTCATGTGCGATCTTAGTAAAATACAGCTTAACAAGCTGCACGTGCAGAGAGAATTGCATTGCACTTAAAACACAAGTTGCAAATAAAACAATCAGAGATAATGTGGCACAGTTGGATGATTTCAAACCTAAACTCTGAATATAATATGCTCCAGACCAGATTACACGTTCAGCATTACCCTGATGGTAGAAAGAGCTGTTTTTGTGACCCAGAAAACTCTGATATTAAGCTAAGAATTAGATTTATGATTTTATTTTTTAATTATTG
>NW_005187403.1:2637958-2646399 GCF_000239375.1 Pundamilia nyererei | reverse complement strand
AAGTTTACATGTAGGGTGTGGGGTCCAGTACAGTAAACAGAGCCTGACATACTGCTGCTCTCTTCATTAGTGATCGTGGTGGTGTAAAGCATATTTATAAGTTGTTATTTCATCGATGAAGTGAAATACTCTGTTGGACTGAGTTGTTGTATTAGACTGAATGAAGGTTAAAATAAATGGCATGTGACACTCTGGGTTAAATGTGCAAATGTAGGGCAAATATAGTACTACCACTACCGTCCTTCACTCTTCATCTTGTGCCAAATGAGACAAATGCTCCACAAGTTCACATGAATCAGAATGCTGGAAAATTGCAGTACACACAGCGCTAACCAATATATGAACAGTAATAAGACAATGAATTATTAGAAATGTTGTGGTAATCCTACCTTGAGTTACTTGAGAATGCATGGAGAGTGTAGCGTAGTGAACAAGAATCAGACCTTGAATGTGAACAACAGGAGTTATCATAGAGATGTTCATGGATTTAAATCCTTCCAGAAAGATTGAGCTGTACCAAGACAAGAAGTTTATCAAGTAGAAAGGCAGATTTAAAAAAAAAAAAGGACGCTTACCCAGGATGATATAATATGGATAGCTTGCACATGAAGAACATCTAGAGTCTGAAAAATCCAGCTGAACTTTACAACCAGCCATTTCGCCCGGGTCTGTCTGAAAGACTGAAACCAAGACGGTGTCTTCGTAACCTCACACCCACAGTCTTCTGCCATTCACAATCATGATTCACACAGTAGCTGCTCTCTCCAGCGTGTGTGAGAAGGAAATATTGTCGGGGAGTTTTGACACTGAGCATGGAGGGGCGGGGTCACAGTGTGTGACACAGTTCATAGGACTCATAGACTGACAAGAAAGGGTAGGTCCCCTGAAGTATGCAGAAACAGCCTTGTTTGTACTTCTTCTTTCCACAAATAGAACTGTTGAGTCGAAGATGTTGTATCTGCTCAAACAACAGCTTCGCTCTGAAGTGCAGGAGGCAACAGAAAGCAAGAGAAGCGACTGTGACTCAAAAGAAGAGCAGGGATGGCTTTGTGTGCTGTAAATTCAAATTCTATTCATGCTTTCAAAGAACTGTGTGTGATCTGAAAAATTACAAATCAATCCGCTAGGACTGGAAAATATGTTTTTTAAAATAAAAATTCTAAATCAGAAGTCAGAAGTAAACGAACAGTTTTGAAGAAAAGACCTACACAGTCCATTAAAAGAAAATAGAAATACTGCTTTCTGCCATTTATGGCCTACAAACACAAATATTATGATATTTTTATATCATATTTCGGTGCTGTTTTTAACCAAAACGAGTTTAGAGGGAAGTAGAAAGCAAAAATCAAAAAGGCACTTAGTGACGCACAAATTGCGTCACTAAAATAAATAAAATTTAAAAATTCACACATTTCACCTTAACTGAAATGTAAAAGCGGACATTTCTCAGATAGATAACATCTTAATCATGTTTTTAAAGGAAGAAAACATGAGCATGAACATGAAGGAAGAGGAAAAAAACAGCATGTTTGAAGCTTGAGTCACAAGAAGTGTCACGTTCATAATTAAAAACTGCTTCATCTTATTGTAAAAATGATCATTCATTCTGGTCACAGTTAAGCTCAAACATCTAGGTGAAGTAAACAAACGAACAACGAAAATAAGAAGACATAGGAGTAAACAAGCTAACCTTTGTGCGTTAACTGCCACATGCTCTGTGAGAGACGTGTGGTGACTCAGATCGCCCTGTTTTCCATAAATCTACAGTGCCATCAGAATTTTACCAAAACTGAATGAGTAGTCTATTTACCTTACCTTCACGCCCTCTAAGCTTCTCTAGCACGCGTTTTTAACACAAGAGGTTAATATAGTGCTTCTGTAGTGCATCTGAAAAATGTGCTGATGTTTGAGAGTTAGGATATGATTGATGAGTCATTTATGACAGACTGATTTGCCAGCCACAGGATGGAGTCCGTTCAGGGAGTGTTTGCATGCGTAACCCAGGAGGTTCAGACTGTTAAACCTCATCGTTGTTCCTCTTTGGAGCTCACACAAAAATATAAAAAGCTTCAAAAAGGCAGAACAGGAAAAGCTAGAGAGCTAGAGTGCTGTTAATCTCACACAGTGCAGCTGGATCACAGCATTAATAGAAACCTGCTTTAGAGTGCAACTTAATACTTTTCCTGTTTTAGTTTTTCTGTATTGCACTGCTTTCTGCTTCTACTCTCTGCCCTACAGCTTGATTTTGGATGTGAATGTTGTCCTTTGTTTTCCATACTAATACTTCTTATTTTGCAGATTTTTACATGTGAATCTGCTATAATTCTATTTTACTATAGAGAAAGTTACCCAATAGTATAAGTAATTAAAATCACTTCCAGCTGCAACATTTAAGTTATAAAAACAATAATGAATATATGAATCAATAATTAGAATCAAGTCACATACTAGAATAGAATAGATCTTTATTGTCACTGTTACAAGAACAATGAAACACATGTAGATTTACATTCAGATTCTTTTAGGATAGGAAAAGAAGATAAAAAAAAGAAGAAGAGCAGTAACACAAGTATCTACACAAAAACGATAGATATGTATAAGTTATATATAAAAATATATGCCACATAATGAGCAGGTGCAATGTAAGGAGCAAGTGAGTGATCAGTGGAGTATAAGGTGCAATGTGATCAGCAGTATACTGCACATTGAGTAAGGGGTAGGAATGCTGGTTGCTACTATAATAAATAGAGTTACGGTATATAAATAGAGGTAGCAATGTTAGTTGCATTATAATGTAATGAATATGGTTTATAAATGCAGTGTAAAGCTCTGTGAATGCAGCAGTAAGTCAGAAGGCTTTCGATGGTGGAGCGGTTTTTGGAGTAATTGAGCCTGACGCAGCTGTCTGAGAAAGTGCAGCCTTTCTTGTGCTTTTCCTCCCTGGTGGGAAATGTATATGTACTGTATAGGATTCTGCAAAATGTGTATTTTTGCTTTACCTAGTCTCAGTGTATTTTCATGCTAAAACATTTGTATTATTACTTATATTCGGTTATAACTTTTACTGAATAAAAGAATCTAGCTCATTTACAGCCCTGTGCTCTCAGACAGATGGTATTACATGAAAAGAGGCTGAAAAGGGTTTTTTATATTGAGTTGAGTTGAATTGACAATGATTGTTTGGTAAAAAAAAAAAGGGTTTTTTTCACTTAAGTAAAAATCCTTATCTATTTCAAGTAATACAGACGTTCGCAGAAGAATCGCACACTTTTTAGCAAAGTAGAAAACATCTTGTGTTCGATAATAATGTATTTGCATATTTATAGATTTCATTGATTTGGATGGATTTTAAATTCTAAATCATTTAAAATGATAAACATAGTATCTTTAGTTACGGGCTAACTATAACAAGAAAAAATCAAAAGTAAAATTTAGTGGAAAAAACTTTGCCAACTAATATCTTGTCAGTTAAAAATTGCGATGTGGATCCTATACCTTGTTCAGTCTTACCCGGTGAAGATTTGTTCAACCAATATTTTATAGTGTTCGGCTACAATACTTTGTGCCTAACTCTTATATGAGAGGCAAAAGCAGGCTGTTGTAATGCGAAAAATCGAAATAAACAACACTAACTATGTACAGTCATCTCTGCGTGTTATCGTAGACGACGGACAAACACACAAATGTACATTTTGCTGCATGTTCCTCCTTCTGTGCAGCAGTGTATGCACACAGGAAGTTTTGTTCACACCTCACTGACTTAAGTTGGGCCCCAAGAACGTCATTAATGTTGTGTATCGTGATCTTTATCTTAACATTACACTCTGTACCAGCTGCAGAGCAAAGTCTGAGGTACGGTTATTACTGTTTTTCTGTACAACCTTTGTCTCTGAAAGCCTTCTGCCTTCTGCTTTGAACTGCCACGAGCTAAAAATGTCAAATGATTCTTAAAGTCATAGAAAGAGCTGATGACAAAACAGGCCCCTGAAACCTACTGAATCAAAAGAGATGATTAAAATTAGAAGAGAACACTTAAAGATCCCAGCCACAGGAAATTCATTTCCGCTAAACAACTCACTGCCTGCCTACCCATGTTTTTCTCATCGGTAAATTTCCCCACCTTAACCTGTTTCTTATCACCACCTTGAATCAGCGATGCTCTAACTTATTGTGGCCTACAAGTGTCGAAATGCTACATATGTGGGTTCATCTCGCAGAGTCTGGCTTTGATCTAAGATCTTTAGTGTTTTACCAGCAGGCTCAGGATTCAATAGTCACCTTTTCAGTAAACTGGTATTGATACTCATGGATGATAGCTGAATGCTGTTCATTGTACAGAAGGATTGAAATATAGTTTTTGAAGCAATGGCATAAACATTACAGGTCAAATGAAGGTACATTGTACATCTAATTTCCCTAATATTCACTAATATTGAGTGAAAGAAAATAACGGAACCATGCTTTCAGTTCAACAACCAATATAGGCTGGGACAAGGAATGAATCTTTGTGCATTTTTCTGAAGAATAAAGTTGCATTAGTATTTTCCTATTAGTTTACATTCAAAAGCGATCAGGATCAGGTTCCAACAATTTTTAGCACGTTAATTTCCATACATACAAACTATAATACCCTCGGGTAAACAGCTAAAGGAGCCTTTGCATTTAATGTTCTCTGCTATCGCTGCTTGTTCTTTAGCAAACAGTACCCTCCTGTGGTAAGACTGTGTGTGCACAAACTTTATAATAGAGACACAGCAAAAAGAACAAAAAAATACTTTAACACTATAAAGTTGTGTTTAAATTTTACTGACGTAGCAGCGGTGCATAGCAAAAGTGCTCTGCAGCGTTTCCCTTTCACGTGGCGTTTCTTAGAAAGCCTAACTGTGACTAATACTGAACAGTAAAAATCTACTGTACATGGAGTGGTTCTTATATAGCGCGTGTCTACTGTATTTGAGAACTCAAAGGACTTTATGCAACTTGCCTCATTCACCCATTCATACAAGTACTTTTTCTTTTCTTTTTTTTACTATGTAAGTGCTCTCCGTCGCACATTCACACATTTGTACTTCGATGGATGCGTCTTGCCCTAGGATGTTTGACATGCAGACTGGAGCAGCCGGGGAATGAACACCTGCTCTACCTCCTGAGATACAAACACCCCTGATGCTTCATCCTTTCTGTCTTTTTTAAAATGTAATTTTTACCTTAAATAAAATGTGTTTGCGTGCCTGTTGGATTCGCAGAGGTTAATTGACATCTGTCCCAAGCTGTTGTAGCCAGAGGTTAAAGCGAGTGTTGACGGGGGAAAACCCCAAGTTCAGACAGCAGTACAGTGGAGGGGACTGACTCACTTCAGTAGAGTTGACTCGACTCTCGTGACTAGAAATAAGTCACACTGTAATTTCTATTGCGAGTTCCTGTAGATTTGATTTCTTTGTGGAAAGGCTGTAATCAGCTGAGCTGTGTTGGTCTTGAGGTTCAATCTATAATCACATGTTACATGAGCCATCATGACTACTTGCAAGTCCACAGCCAGTGGGAGAAGGCAGACACTAAGAGAGCGTTACTAAAAAACATCGACACCTTAAATTTAAACTGGTGACTTGGACCCAAGTTCTTTTAAAATTGAGTGACATTGAAATAAGTTTTATTTTAAAGCATTATGTATGTTAACTTCTATTTCAATGCTCATCAAGGCATAAAAAAAAATTCATGTACAGAGAAGATTTTGAGAATGAGCGCATCCTGGATTCATTTTTTTAATTGAGGTGCTTTTTTGGAAGGGATGAAAGCTAAAAGATCGAAGTTGCTCTCAAGACACTTTTGTTTTCAATCAAATGTAAAATGTCCTGTTAAACCCACAAAAGAAAAGAAAAACTCCAACGCAATTTGGCACACAAGATTTATCAGCTAGTTTTTCTTATCTAGTGCTATTACACCAGTATGAACTGAATATTTGTTTTACCACAAAGCCCACAATATTATCTAATATCTACTATCTATTATCTGAATCAATACTACATAAACACACACAATAGTATTAACAGACAATTTTTCTTTTTAAAAAGCAAAAGCTCTAAAGGGTTTAATTTAATTATATGAAAATTATAGTTGTTTTTTTTAAAGCCTTATGTAATAACTACAACTTTACATGTGAGCTTTAAATTTCCATTTTATCAAATGTGTCTGCAAGCTAAAGACACATTTGCTATATTTTCAACTGACATTTTTATTCTCAGAGATGGAGAAAGATGTAAGAGTGGAAAGAGAGAAGCAGTGGGTATACTGGGGCCTTTGGGGTGGACACCGAGTTATTACTAACATTAATAATTGAAATGTACACCATCTTAACATCTGTTTTCTGCATGCTCTTGTGACAAAGCACAGGCCGAACCTGAGTTCTGAGAATGCTGATATGCTCGCTTTGCTTCATTCCAGCCGACATACACTTACTCATACAATACCACACTTAAATACACAAATACATACCTTCGACTAACATAAAATAGCTTTCCAAGTAAACAATTTAAAAATATTTTAAGCTTTAATTTGGTTGCCTATCCAGGGTGTACCCTGTCTCGTGTCTCATGATAGCTTAAATAGGTTCCAACCCAACTAATCCTGGATTAGGGCTCGGGGATCCTGGTACTAATATCACATCCTAAGTTGGTCTAGGGTTAAAGCGAATAACTTGGAGAGACTGTTTTGGGTGAGTTTGAAATTGTTTATTGCCAGATTGTTTTAAAGAACGAATAAATGCCAAGCCTCACTTATTAAGAAAAAAACTCACCGGCTAAACAATTTAAATAAAAGAATAATAGAAGATACACCTACACCTCAACTCCCTGTAACTCCAGGATAAACAGGAGAATTTCCTCCAATCAAACTTTCTCTATCATCCTAACAAAACCAATGAAAAAAAACTATCCATCGAGAGTAACAAGTAGGGATAGAAATCTTGATATTGATATTTGGATGTTGTATCAAGCTTATAAGGGGGCGGTGTTTCAAAACACTGCTTTGAAATGTAGTTCAAAACGCCCACCTCACGTGACTGCGGCCAATCAAGGTCTTGGTGTGTTGCACCCCAGTTTCGATGAGTGGATTACTTGCTGCTTTTAGGTCGACTGACTGAGAACAGAACAACCTGATGACGCTGTAAACTCCCAAATAAAGCTCAAGGGTCATCGTCATCAGTAGCAACAGGATTGGCAGCAGAAGCCACAGAAAGAAAAGAGTTAATGGAAACTTTTTGACAGCGTGGCTGGTGCAACCCACAGTACACTGTGTTCCAAGGGCACGTGATCTGCTTGTTCATTAGCAGGAACAATGTGTGGTATATCCACACCTTTGTAGCTTGGCAAAACAAAGTAAGAACAACAAGTACTAAATCAAAATCAAGTGTAAAAGATGCGGATGAACAATAATATTGCACCTCTGGTGACCACAAATGTATGAACTTCCACTGCAACCAATTCATTAGGTGACAATGAAGCACAAATGGAAGGGTGTAGAGGCTATCCCAGCTGTGATACGGTGAAAGACAGGGTATATCCTGGAGAGGCTGCTGGTCTATTACATGGGAACAAAGAAAACATTCACCCTTAAAGCCAATCTAGAATTGCCACTTTAGCTAAAGTACCTGGAGAGAACTTGCATAACCACAGGGAGAACATACAATCTCCATACAAAAAGGCCTCAGTTGACTATTGGATTCAAACCCTCTTGTTGTCGGCAGCAGTGGAAACCACCATGCTGCCCTAAAGCAGGTTTAAAATTAAAATCAAGTTGCAGGTTAGTACAAAGTGATATATAGTTAAGCTATTGCACAACCAAAGGCTTGATTCTGTGCTAAGACAGAAAAACTCAATAAGATGTGATCAGAGGCAGTAAAAGTGCTTATTATGTTGTTGGGGCTGATTTATACCAGCTCGACCTGAATGTCAACACTGTCTCTGTTGACATATCAGACTATCAACACCAGACAAAAGTCTAACTGGGCGCACAGTCATGACTCAAAACTCATGTGTGTGTTTACTTTATGAAACTCGGTCTGCTGTGTCGGAATATTGAAGATAAGCATTAAAAAGGGGAGGGCAGTCTTTGTTATGTGGATTGTGATAAAAAAAAACACCCATAATATCCAGGAGGAAAACCAAAACAAAACATAAAAATATAAAGGCAAAATGCTGTGTAAGTTTATGCTCTGTCACTTCTTCACCCTGCTGAGTGTGTTTAGGTCAGCGGTCTCCAACCTTTTTTGTGCCACGGACCGGTTTATGCCCGACAATATTTTCACGGACCGGTCTTTAAGATGTCGTGGATAAATACAACAAAATAAAACTAGTACCGGTACCGAAAAAAAGATGATTTATTCATAACACACGTGAAAAGACCAAGGAAAACCGAGTTAACGATAAAAACGATAACAAAATAAC
>NW_005187403.1:2602230-2637110 GCF_000239375.1 Pundamilia nyererei | reverse complement strand
ACTGTATAAAATCCTAAAACACAGTATATACAATATTTGTTCAAGTAGGCCCCCTAGTGGCCTGTGTTTGGTTAAGCCCTGCTCCTGATCTGCTGCCACCACATGTTGGATGTGGAATGTCATGTAACTTGTGTGGATGTGGTGTTTATTTATTTATTTATTTTTACAAAAGTTCAAAACAGTATAACATGCCAGTGAGCACAGATATCTGAATGCCAACAAATGCTGGAATATGCTTATTTTATAATTTGCATGTCTAGAGGAGAAAAAACCTCTGAATATCAAAACATCTGAGGAATGAATAAGAGTGGGAATGACAGGTAAGGAAGTGCCACACCTATGAGTCACACATACAGGGACAACAAAACAAGACCCAAAAAGAGAGTTAAAAAACAAACAGAAAGAGCAGGAGGCAATGGAGCTATTCATGAGGGGGAAGATGTGTATGCACTCAAGTACACATGTACTTCAATGTGTTTCTTGGAAAAAAAACCCCTTAATCATCTGTTCTTCTGATGTGCTCTTTTATAAACAGATTTATAAAGTTTATAAAGTCTGAGACATTGTGATAGTGATAGATATTTATTGACTATCACTTTGAAAAATACACCATTTCTAACTACTGGTGACTAGTATACAAGATCATATGACCATTATTTAAAAAAACATATTATTATATATCCCAACTTCCTAAATCCTAAATCATAGTGGAATTGATCTGTTTCACTCATGCATAAAAAAGCTGTTTGATGAGCTCTTTAGACTGTGCAAAATAGCTGTTGCGCTCTCAGTGACTTCGGTCACTTGTGAGCAGAGTTTCTCCACATTAAAATGAGTAAAAACCTGCCTCCCGTCCACCATTACTGATGAGCGTCTTAGCAATAGGGGTGCTAGGCATTGAATCCAGAAAGGCCAAGGGTTTAAAAATTAATGTATTTGTGGACTGTTTTGCAATGAATCGGTAATGAAGAATACTTTTATTATAATGTTACATACTACTGCGCTGCCAATGCTAAAAGATGAGACACTACTGAACAGAAAATATGAGTGTACATTTACAAATAAATACATAACTACATAAAAAGAAAAATATCTTGAATAAAAAGTAAAATTTGTCCAAAGATTTATTTATGTTTAGTAATCTAGTAAAAGATTTAGAAATCCCTTGGTTCAAACTCATTTTTATGTTTAATCTTTACATGTTATTTTCGTTTGTGCTCCAAATAAATTCACTAAATATATTAAAAAATTAATTATTGCCCCCCCTTTTTTTGTTCTGTGGTCCCATTAAAAAACCGTGGCCCCACCCTGGTCCCCCTCGCAAATTTCTTCTCGAACCGCCAATGCATCTAAAGCTGGTTAAAGCTATCTGTAGAGAGTTTGGCGGCTGCTGCGATCTGATTGGTAAACCCTCGCACGTTGTGGGCGGGGTTAGTTTTTGGGCAACAAGCTGTACTGGTGCGATAGGAAGACACAGACAGCATGTGCACGCGCTGATTTGGAAGTCATGAGCGTAAAAATCCACAGAGGCTCCTTCTAACCGAAGCGGACACGTCTGCTTGGCGGTAACGCTGATGTTAAACAGGGTCTAATAATGTTTTAGTCGATATCACCAACTTTCGACAACGTCGTGACTTTGGTTTTACTCGAACAAGGAGAAGCAGAAGAGAGAGAGGAAAAAAGAAAGCCGTGTCCTCTAATGGGCTCGCGGCTCCTGACCATAATGAACCGGACAGGTGTGCTTGCAGGTTAATTAATTGCTACCTTTTGTTTTGAAGTAGCAGAAGGCGACGCAATGGAGAAGAAAGAGTTTGTGGTGTCTGAAAGAGGCGAGAGCCAGTCGTCGTCGGGCTCCCAAACCTTGTCTGAGGGGGAAGAAATGACGGCTGCTCTGGACATTAAAGTTTATGGTGATGGCGAAGACAGGCTCAGCTTGCACTTTGAAAATGTGAACGAGGTGGAGGACGGCAGAAATGTGGAATCTGACAAGGAGACCCCAGGAGATGGGGAAGAAGACGAAGAGGAAGGAGAGGAAGACGAAAAGGTAAACACAGTGATCTGCTAAACAAAACAAGGGTCGACTCAGACACGCAGAAAACCAAACGATTACCCGATTAATTAATTATGAGCACATAGAGACTAGATGGCTTTGGTTACCGGTTATTCATTTAATTTTCAAAGCGAAAGCTAATACCAAAATAGTAACTGATTCCAGCTTCTCAAATGTGATACTTTCATTCTCGTTTTTGTTAGACATTCAAATAAAATGTCCGTAATAAAAGTTATTTCCATTGATATACACATCCAATTAATTGCCCCCTCATCCAGCAAGAAAGCAACCACTCCTGAGGAAGGTAAACTCATTACATTTGGTCCTACAGTCAAAATATTTGTGAACCAGTTGATCAGCTGTGCTTGAGCTCATGCTTGCTGGGTTACACTCCGTCATGACGTCAGTGCAAAGTTAAACTATTATTCATGCTGTTGTCTTCATCCACTCAATTTACAAGTTTTCAAGTCGAGATACATTCCTCAGCACATGCGCACTGCTCTGTTTTACTGCAGCTCCTGCCTTTTTCAGAGGCATAAATAGATCATCTGTAATTAAATGCCTGTCAGTCTTCCCCACTGCTTTGGAGGTGTTTTCTCAAACCTCAAAGACAAAGACTGTCTGGATGGAGATTTGGACTATCCAGTCCAAATCTGCCCCTATTTTATAAACCAAAACAATGTTGGGTATGGCTTATATCCAAAACTTGAAAAAGTTATGCATTAAATGAAAGAGGGCAGGTTCATCGCAAAATGCAATGTGATTTTAGAGCAAATGTGTGTAAATTGTTTCATTGTTAGCTCTGTAACTATGCTGTAACGCTAACACACAAATGGCACAATCTGGGACTTGCTGTTGTGATCCCAAGTGGTGCTCATTCAGGAAACAGATGAGAAAAATGAGGAAGACAAAATACATGTATCAGCCTTTTAATTTATATAAGGCTTTACATGGATTCTTCTGCAGACTGGTTTAACTTGCTCCAGTACGCACAATGTAGCCTGGGTGTGTTTGACTATTGCAAGCTCCCGACTGACCCATAAACATTTTCCAAGTCATGATATCATGCAACATTACTTAGGGCTGTAGGTGTGGTTGAAAAAAATGCCATATGTCTCATTTTTGAGGCAGTAGGGAAATACAGAAATTTTGTGTAATGATTTGCATGTCTTACTTCACACGTTTTAACTCTCATATCTGTGTTGGAATCAGAATACCAACTGATTCCTGCACACCAATCAGATTCCTGATTTCTGTGTGTAATTATTTTCATTAATTATAATTTGCTGGTTTTTAAAATGGATAAATTAGTAATTGAAAGCATAACAGACTTTCCAACACACACGAGCCCAAAGATGATGCCCCTGGGTTGGTGTCATGTTTAGTAACAGTGATGCTCAGCTAATTTAGTTGGGGTGAAAAGCAGTTTGACAGTTCATTACCTCAATAGAGCTGAAGTGTTACAGACGAGGAGGCAGGCCTGAGATTGGTCTCTTATTTCACTTTAGCTTTACTGAACTTAAACCAAATGTAATCCATTTAAAAAAAGAAAAGAAAAAGAATTTTCCTTAATTTTGCAAAAGAGTCACACAAAGCCTGTGCACATTTCTCCAGACTGCTTTCAAATGCCATTTTGAGGTTCATTTTAAACCGTTGACCTCTACTGTGCTGGCCACAGAAGAAACAATGTAATTTGACCTGGTATACTGAACTAAGCCAACGTGTTGCTGCCTGGAACTCCTCAAAGCAGGTCACATAACCTGTCAGTGCAGAGAAGCGTTCCAGTGGTATTACTGTAGGGTTAATCAGGAACCCTGACTAATGACCTTTTTTTTGCCCCTGGGGGTTTAAAGAAGGAAAGTCTTCTGAGAACTCGTGTGACATGACTTCAGCAGGCTGAGCAGCTCAGTTACTGTTCGGTCTCCAGACTTACTACTGTTTCAAGTTCCAAAGATGGTATGGCCATGTTTCATAGAGTAAGTTTCCACATTGATAGTATGATGCCTGTCTTCCTAAGATCTCTGTATAATTGCATAGTGCTTCGTTTCAGACGTCTAAATCTGTCCAGGGCTGTGGGCAGTGACTGAGAACGTTATCTACAGTCAGGACAAGATTATCCCACGCATAATTCTTCTCTTTTATGCACAAGACAACAGAAATGGATGAAAATGAGCAACATACAGTTCAGATTTATTAACAGAGTTTGGCTCAAGCTTGTTGTATGTAAACAGTTACTGGGAAAAGGTTAAGATTGGAAGTATTGCTACTGGTTGCACCCATAATTCACTGTCCAAACACTCTGTATGGATGTTTATAAAGCACTTGTATGTGTTTCATAGTTCTGCAGCATTCACTTGAGAGGCCAGCATGTTTATCAATGTATCTGGAGTATGCAGCTGTTAACATGACCTTTTTCAGTTTCCCATCAGTCTGATTTAGGGCTGCGAATAGCTGCTATTAATTAATCACTTCTTTCCTTGATTTTATTTATTATTTAATATTTTTGTTCTTGGGTGTTCCCAGAGTAGCTCTACATGATTCATATTTATCTGATATTGAGCCTTGGTCTAGTCCCTTACGTCGTCTTCTCTCTGAAACGAGTCTTTTTGTGAAGTCTCTTTTTTTAGTATGTTTTCCTTTTAAGGCCACCCTCGCTTTGAGCCAGTTGAGTTCGGATTGGTTGCCCCTCACTAAAGATTTAAACAGCATGTGGGTTGGGCTTCTGTGCTCGTCCCTGGAGCCACGTTCCTGAGAAGACTCCATTATGGTTAATTACTCTTGCTATTACACAATAGTATAAATAGTAGTAGGTTCACTTCTACTGAGGAAGCAATCAAAATACTTAAATATGAATTTTATTTAACAAGTGTTAAAGCTTTGGAAAAAACAAACCCTAAATTTTAGACCATGGCCCAACATTCTGTGCTTCACTTGCTTTTAGAGGTGTTACAGATGACAGCTATCCAAAGCTACTGTCCACACAGTCTTGACTCACTGCTTCATGAAGTATGAAATCTGTCAGCTTGTTAATCATTGTGTTTTCTTTGTCTTTATATATCCTGCTGCTTTTATGCCCTCTCATAATCATAAATCCTGTTTCCTACTTTCTCATTTCTAACTATCCTGTTGGGTCAGCAGAATATGGATATTTCCAATTGTTCATTTTTTAATAGTGTTCTTCCCTGGCTGTTGTTGCCATAACAAATATCCTTTCTGCAGAAGGATACTAAATATTTCTTATCTTTAGAATTCATCGCTAACTCTGACACTTTTAATCAGTATTCCCGCTAGTATACGATGTGGATAGATTGCAGGGACTTGAGTCAATTAAGAAGAAAAATGACAACTTTTGCTATTCTCCCCACATACTGAAGTTGGCACTTTCTGACTTCAATAAAGAAAATATTTCATTCTTAGTCATTAAACAATCCTTAAGTGACTGAAATGGTTTTTGTAAAAGAACATTTGATAATGTTTCATTAGGAAAGAGGGTGCACAGAGAATTGTTTGTGTCTGCAGCTCACTTTGGCAATCTGGACATTTATAGCAAGCTTCAGCTCATTGTTCACTAGGGATAGGAATTGAGAACTGGTTTTGTAGAGAACCGGTTCCCAGTAGTCCAATTTCTTGGAATGATTAGTCTGTCTATCAATCCTGCTTACTGGTTCCAGTTGTACTTGCAATACAATCAGCTGATTTCAGTTTATGTGCCGGAGGAGGAAAATAGTGGCGGAGTCTGCAGCGTGGATATGAACATTTCCTTTTTTTTTTTATTACACCAAGGACAAGAGTGCAGTGATAAAATAGAAACTTCACCAGGAAAGAAACAGTTGCTCAACGGCTGCTTATACTGCTAACACAACTTTGGCTCTTTGCAAGGACCTGCACAGACAGCATCCTAACACTAAGCTAGCCAAGAACCCAGAGTGATGTTAAAGCTGAGTGACTGCAAACTGCAGCCCAACAGCCAGACGCTGAAGTTCAACAGGTAACAAATTGATGAGGCTGTAGCCTCCGTTTCTACCTGTTTCTGCAGTAGAAAACAAAGAGGGGAATACCTCCTACATACACAAACATTTGACTTTACAGCATGCATTTAATATGACGAATATAATGTCTTTATATGCTGCTTAGTGATGGTGGTGACTCTTGACACGGAGCCGTGTCCATGAGTATATGTATTACCATGAATGGTGTAATGTATGGGGCAGTCAAATCATTTACAACTAGCTTGTTAGTCAGCTGTGAAAACAAACAGCTCGTTCTCAGCACTTCCCTATGGAGCAGTAAAGTCTGAACGAACTTTGTTCAGATGAAGACTAACCATGTGTTAGACTAAGCAAATTTCATCACCGAGACGATTAAACAGCTGTAAGGGTGGTGTTTTTATGTCAACATGTATCATGTATGACATGAAAAGATGTGTCTATTTGGCTATTTGCTTTTAAAGAAAAAAAAACAATTCTTTATACAAATAATAAAAAATGCAGCCACTGAGACAAGTATGGAAATTGGTTTATTCTCACATCTTAGATACACTTTATAAATATTAGATAACCTTTCTGTCTGTTTAAACATACTTCATAGCCAAAGAATTTTTCTGCATACACTAGTGCTTCATGTGATATGCTTTCTACTACACCTCTGTCTACAAATGCAGTTTCCTCCACTGGCTTAGCCTTTAGTTTCATAGTTTGACTGTTTCAGCACTCAAATGAATTCATCAAAAGTCAGCTATTCTGATAAATGACTAATTATATGAGTTTCAACACCACAGGGATAAGCTGCTTTTCTCTGATTTAAGTTGACATTTTAGGAAGTGTTTTTCATAGTTTTCTGACTTTTATCAGCCACTTAATTAATCAAAAGGGTTCTATAAGGATTCTTTCTTGAATTATTACGCAGTTTTCTACTGGGGACGTGGCAGCACAGAGAGGGATAGGAAACAGATTGAAAGAGTGGTAGAGGGCGAGCTCTGTCCTGGCTGGTCCCATAGAGGAGGTGGGTGAAAGGAGGATTTCAGCCAAGCTTGTATCCATTATGGACAACACCTCTCACCCCCTTGGGCAGCTCCTTCAGTGGTAGACTGTTAAAGCCACAGTGTAGGACGGAGTGCTATCACAAGTCCTTCTTCCTGACAGCAGTTAGACTATACAATACCCACACAGAATAAATACTTCTTAAAATACTTTAAAGAAATACAGGCTATTATCACTCCCACTACACTTCATGTACATATAAAAATCTTGGTGTATTTTGCTGTATACAGTAATCATCTGTACATAGTATAGTTTTTGGCTTTTTTTGGTTTTTATACACTATTTTCATTTTTTTGGACAGCATGGTGGTTCAATGATGAGCACTGTTGCCTCACAGCAAGATTCCAACACCTGTGTGGAGTTTGTGTGTCCTGTTTGCGTGGGTTCTCTCCGGGTACTCTGGCTTCCTCCCACAGTCCAAAGATATGTAGTTAGTGGGGTCAGGTTAATTGGTAATTCTAATTTGCTCACAGGTGTGAATGTGAGTGAGAATGGTTGTCTGTCTCTCTTTGTTAGCCCTGCGACAGACTGGTGACCTGTCCAGGGTGCACCCTGCCTCTTACCCTGTTGTAGATCTTATACAGTCGATTGTGCAAAGCAACTGACACTGCTTAGGGCTATAGCTGACTCTCAAAGCAATTCATTGTTTTATTTATATATTGATTTAAAAAAAAAATCCCACAATTTAGTGTCTGTCCTCATACTTGTTACCCTGCAGCAAGTATTTTTTTTTAGACAGCCAGTGAGTTTCAAGGTTGCCCTTTTTACCTTATGAAACTAATGGAAACCAGCTGCTAACTGCAAATTGCGTTATTTCCTTGGCTTAACAGTTTTTTCATGATGCGTGTAGTGAGTGAACTTTTAAAGTATTCTGCAGACAAGAACAGACAGGTAAAAATTAGTATGCAGTGTAGCTGGAGCTGGGTTGGGCTGTGCTGTGCTTGCTTAAGTAATGACTCAGCTGACACACACTGATGGCTTGGGTGCAGTAATTTTCAAGTTCTGCTTTGGATTGTGTAGTAGACACTTTAGGAAAGAAGTAGATGATCGTATGTGAAAAATTTGGATTCCTTAATAAAATTTAAATTGTCGCGTTTCTGTATATGTTTCAAATTGAAATCTTAACTTTCAGCAGCTACGTCCACTTCCATCTCAACTTGCTGACACAATCCTTGTTTGTTTATTCTGTGAGGGCCTGTTCCTTGAAGTGAGGTCATCTGCTGCAGATTGCATCAGTGTTTGCTTGCGTATCAATATTTGCTTCAGATTCATGTTTAACTCCCTCTCTTTCTCTCACCAGCGAGTCTAACCCTCTAGTGTTTCCCTAAATAAGCAGTCATTCATTTAAGCAGGCAGCCAGTCAGGGTGATTAGACGGACATCCAGTGTCAGTGTATACTTTGAGTCTAAGAGGATTAACAGAATCTGGTTAAGACTCTTTTCCTCCTACGACAGGCTGTCTCTCTCTCTCTGGGATCCATCGGTGATTTTTGACTTTACTTTCGTGCCCTTTCATGTCTTTTGCAGTTTAATCCGTATTCCATGTCTTTAAGTCTGTTGCTACTCAAACAAAATGTCGCTTGGTCGGAATTTACCTGTAAGTTTGTGTACATCGTCTGAGGGAAGCAAGGTAAGACACTGATTGGATTGGGAAGTATTCAAATGTATTCTTCTGTCTTTTTATTCTTGGTTTGTTAAATTATATGAATTTGATCCTATTCATTTTTTAAACAAACAAGCTTGTTTGAACCTTATCATTGTGGAATTTATGTTTTTTAACTCTACAGTATAGTAGATTTAGTTGTAAACACATCATTTTGTGTTATAACTTCATATTTGATGTTGATATAGTGTTTATATAAAATTAATGAAGAGTATTTTATAGGAGTTTACAGTAGGCTGTAAATAAAATCCAAGTAAGAGTTAAACCTTATGTAACCAAACCAACTTTGAACTGCAGGCATATATTAAAGAGAGCCCTAGATAAGAGCAGGACTGATTGTCAAGGTGAAGTGTTAAGTTCAAATAAACACTAGCAAGGTCTGTTCCTCTTTCCTAAAAATATGCCTTTCTGCCTAAGTAGAAAAATAAATTCTTATCTGTAACATGATATGTTTGACAAAATTAAGCTGCTGCTGACTCTAGTTATCATCAAACACATCTCTGAAGACAGCACTTGTTCACTTGTCGTCTTATAGTATTTTTCTTGCCACAAAATCTCACATGGGCATAAGAGATTTACAGATGTTCCTGAGCCACAGGTATTGGATGCTGTGGTGGTAGGTGGTCAGGAAGTACAGCAGGTCATCTCCTAATCAGAAAGTTCGTCGTTCAAGGCCTGGGTCCCCCACTATGTACACCAAAGTATCCTTGAGCAAGATAAAGAGATAGTGAATCCAGAGTTCCTCCCGATGCATTCATTGGAGTGTGAACATGCGTGAATGAATGAATGAGACATGTTATATGAAAGTGCTTTGAGTGCTCAAAGTCCACTAATGTTTTTCTAAGACACTCTCCAAGAAAATATGACTTCCTTGGTGGAAGTAATAATGCATGGTGTGATTCTTTACAGTGCTGAAGCTCTTCGTATCTTAACACAGATGCTTGTATGAAACTGGAGAAGGAAAGTACTATACTGTGTTTTTCTAAGTTTAGATTTTGTCAACACAGGAAACTGAATTCCCATGTGTAAGCATACAAAGGTCAAACAATCTAAACCAAAGTTATATATTGTTCAGTGTAAAGTGTCCATTTCAGGTAACTGAAATATACATTTGGAAAAGTGTTTAGCATTTGAGCTGTGAGAATTTTAGGCACCGTTATTCTTTTGTGTAAACATCAACATCCTAAGAACAAAGACTGTGAGGGAAGAGAGTTTCAGGCCCGATTGGAATTTGGGAAGAGTTGAAGGCAGATGCTGGGTGATGAGGTCGGCCAGAACAGAGCTTGCTGTACTGCAGTTGACCCTGAGAAAGAAACGAACGAACATGTTCAGAGGTCCACTGAGTTCACTTCACAGAAATGTTTTGTATTAGCTACACACTATAATGAGACTATGTATTTGCTAAACTCTAGCAAAATTGACACCCTGAATTCCCCATCCGAACTCCTCTGGAAATAAACTGAGGTAATGTTACATTTGCTGAACATGCTGCTTGGTTCTTACCAAAATGATCATGTTGGTAATGGTTAAATTGAAAGAACATTTTAGAATGGCATGTTGGGTAAGCAGCCAGTCAAACAAACAAGGGTAACCTAATACCATGACTAATAAATGTTGTGACTAATGTTCTGAAAGCTTCTGGATCATCATGCGATGAAGCCCTTTTTTGACAGGGGGCACACAGGTTTAAACTTTAATCTTTTAGTGCAGTTTTGCATATGTATCTATCAGTTGTATAACTGAGTGCCTTTCCACAGCATTCCCCTTAAAAACAAAGCTAACACAAGTCAGAAGGAGACTGAATTTTCAAGAGCCCGCCAACTTGCCATGCCACTAAGGTGCGCCCTTCAATGAAAACTCACAATTTGTGCACAATACCATCATAAGGGCCTGATGGTTATAATCATCACTTTTGAGGTGGATGGAGTCAACCTGTGAGGAGTGCATCAGACTATAAATATTTATATATCCTGAATCCCCCTCTAGGTGGGACCAGGATATGTAAATATTTATGTATCCTGGTCCCACTCTAGGTGGGCATAATGGGCATATTAATCTGTTCAGGTTGGGACTGTCATCATGCCTGTGAAGTTTGGTAAAGACTGGGGCAGATTTCTTTGAGTTAGAGCAATTTTGTGCTTCATTTCGAAGCATCAAATTCGCCATGCCGCTGGGGTCATGCTCTTTGACAAAAACGTTTTCAAAGGAGCCTAAAGCCAACTCCTTAAGGGCTTCCTGGACAAATTAAGATTTTCAGCCACCTCAAAACAAACCCCAAAGTGTAAACCATGGCTTTTCCTGTTCCCACTATGTAACGCTGTTGTCAGATATTGCAGTTAAAATGTGTTCAGGGGCGGAGCCTTATCACACGTGAGAACATTGGTCTGGATTTGACAATTTATGTGTGAATGAGAGCAAATTAAAATTGCACCGGGAATGAAAATTCGCCTTGGCGCCTTTTGACGAAATCTCAAAAGCTTTGCAATTAGTACGGCCCAGGTCTCTGCAATAAAGAAGAGTGAGCATATCAAAATTCTCAGAACTGAGGTTTGCTTGTGTTTTGTTACATTTCCTGCTGCAGAAAGGGGATGGTGTAGATCATGGGAGTCAAACATAAGGCCCTGGGGCCAGAATTGGCCTGACAGAGATGCAAACCTGGTCTACTAATTTTCTTTACGGAAAGCATAAATTTTGGACTTTAAAATGTATTTTAAAAGGCTTTACTTTCTTGTTCCTACTGATAAAAGATCTTCCTCATAGACATAAGTAATAATACAAATATAAAGCACTTCTCTACCATGTTTAAAAACTGTTGAAAATGCACTGCTTCTTCTTATATTAGGAAGTATCGGGGATTAGACTTGCATTTAAACTACACTGACCAAAAATCAAAGTGTGTTGTATTTAGCCCACAATGTAAAATCAGTTTGATATTGCTGGTATAGATGTTAATAATAGTAAAATTAATTTATGCTTTTGCCTAATAACCGTTTTAGTGGTGTGTACAGTACAGTCTCCACCTGAGCTCACCATCTTGGTGGCGCTCTGCCTTTTTGCTCTTCGTCTTGTTTGGGTAGATTTCCACATTAAACTCTGACATCATTGTTTCTGTTCTGCTTCTGTTCTGTTTTTTCTTAAAAAACTGGGGGCTTCATGGGCTTAATGTTGTAATATTTTTTTATTTACACGTGGGCTCCTACATAAGTTTGTACTGCATATCTATTTTTTGGCTCAAATGTGGGTGAAATGCTCGCATGGTAAGCGCAACATTATAATAGAGTTCAAATGACTTGACTGGTTGTAGCCCTATCGGAGCTGAAGTCACTTCATTGTGTAAGATGACAAAATACCACCTGTGTTATCATGTTTATAATAAAACTGTATTAGAAGATGTAGATTGCGACTTCTAAAGCTGCCTTGTGTTATAGAGGCTCCAGCCATTTTCAGCAAAAGTTGTTTTTTTTTGTTGATGAAAACTTACAGAGTTGAAGGGGAAATTCTTTTTTGAGCTGTAACCATGTTCTGTGTTTGACTACAGCAAGTGAAAGGTGTTCTCAGTGTTGTTCTCAGTGGCTGCTGGATAGAAAACAATGGCAGACAGAGCGCCTGGTAGAACACAGGATAGCACAAACTGAAAGGGGTAAAGTGTGTTGCCTCTTGATCTACCAGGTTTCTCTTCCTGTTTTACTTTAAATGTGTATTCAGGGTGTCTTAGTAACCAATGAAGACAGTAATAACAATTTGTTCCTACTTTTAAAGGGTTCCTTTCATCTAAGTGAAATGATAAACACGGCTTCACCACAAAGCCTTCAAAGAGAATTAATGTCCTCCTTTGTGAATGTTTGCCAATTCTCCCTTTGTACAACTGATGCCTAATTTCAGTGTGGAAATCATCACTGAATCCACTTTGATAAGAGTGAACTATGCAAATTAGTGAAGAAGTTGATAAAATTAGTGGAAAAACATTAACATTGGTGTTTACGTGTTTGTACTTGTGTTTTCATAGCTACGCTTTGACGTCTAGTAATATACAAGTATGTGAACAACACAGTTTTTCTTGGCCTGGACTACTGGAAGATTCATTACTCCACCTCTGGGTTGGAGTTTTTGTTAGCACTCTTGCACCTTAGTCTTTATGTTTGTCAGTGTAATGTATGAAAGTCTTCCTACATTCTTTGTCATTTCTTTTTCAATGCTTGTGCACCTGTACAGAAAGGGTGTCCTTCCCACTTGCCGTGCCTTTAGTCTTTGTCGTGTTGTCCGGGAAAGGTTCATATCAGACCCAGAGGCTGTCCTGAATTTTAACTCTGTTTTCTGCACTGTCAGCCTGATTCCCTGTTCAGTGAAACCGTTCCCTCTCAGCTGTGCACAGTTAATGCAAATGCTCATACTTTAATTTCTCTGCCAAGACAGCCATGTGTTTTTAGCACTGTTTGTAAGTCAGTATGGTTACACAGAAACCACCTGGCCAGATTTCATGAAATTTGAGAGGTGAAATCAGGGCAAAGGAAGGAACCGTTATGCTTGTAATCATTTATTATACTGCAATTTAGAATTACAGTATTGTGCATTGGCCCTGGTAGAGGACTGAACTCTGATTGTTTTCTGTTACATTCTTTGACATCTGATCTGATTTTGTGTTCTTGGCTCATTGCTTTTCCTTATTGACCCCGAGTCTGTAATAACAACTTCATGTTAATTTGTTCTAACCTCACTTCTCACAGTGCTCTCAAATACATGCAAGATTAGATGTAGACCAGTGTGGGAGAACCACAACGGTCCTTACCAGTCAGAATCCTATGAGGAACCAGTTGTAACTAAGGGTGTGTTTTTATATGTGATAAATGTCTGTGGTGAAGCGATGAAGCTGATTTGTTTGTTCTGGTAGCTAGTTGCAAAGTAAATGATGGGTAGTATTTCTTCATAAGCCAAGTATATTGACAGTGTGCAAAGCTCCTCAGCCTACGACCTGTTGTGTTTCCATGTTCACAGTCTGTGAATGTAGCCTGTTTGAAGATGGATGGTTCATGAAATCTCCTGCCAGTTTTTTTTATTTATTTTTTTAAAGTGCCTGCTCTTTTACAGCTTCCACTGAGCACTTCCTGGGTGTTGTGTAGAGCAAAGCACATTGGCTCAGTGTTTACTGAGGTATCTCAAGTCCAAAGTCATATTACTGAATGTGAAAGCAAATGGTTAATTTTAGCTGGCGATATGTTAAATGAGCTAAAAAAAACAGAGGAAACAGAACTCCAAATGAATACAAGTAATGCTGTAAATACTGTATAAATATTAATATTTTAGCATTAATTTATCTGCTGTCAGGTTCTTAATATATGCCTCCAATACTGTTAAAAGTGTTAAAAGTGCAGGTGTTGCAAGGATTGATTATTAGTGTTACACGTTTTTAAGTTTGTTGAATGACAGGAAATATTGAAAGCTTAGTTTCAAGCAGTGGTTTGTAGACCACAGGGGTATCATGGTGCCAGATCGTGTAATCTCATAATACGATCAAGGTTACAGCGTTGTTTGGTAAGTATTGGACAGTAGTCTCAGTTGAAGTAAAAGTAGCACAACAGCCAATGATAATGAAAACCTGTCAGTAAAAAACATATGGTCTTTATACATGCAGGCTGAGATTGCCTCATTCTTTAGTTGGTAAACACAACCAGCATTGTGTTGTGTAGCCCACCTTCTTTGTTTTTGCTTTGGCAACAAAAGCCTATTGGTACTGTACACTCTGTGCAAGGCCGAGGGCGAACAGGATGATGGAGGAAGGAGGCTACAGGTCAGGTTTGATCCTGCTCTCCAGAGTTCAGCGAGGCTCTGCTGCAGGTAGAAAGGAATGATGGGTGAAAGGGCACTGCTTGCTGCCAAAACTGCAATGTGTCCACACAGAAAGGGAGCTGCAAATGGCTGGCTGCTGTGTCTCATAAAATGTATGCAGATGCTTTAGTCTTTTGGATTTTTATTTACTTGTACCTTTTTAATAAGCTATTGCGCAGAGTGGATGGGATTTAATTTACGTAAATTAAAGATACATTGTCTGGGAAATAGTCACTGATAACTGATATGCTCAACAAGGAAAACAGAAAATATAAAACTTGTGCCAGCTTTGGCATTCCTCCACAAGTTTGCACTGCCTCAGATGGTGCATCATATGTGACATGAAGGAAAACGGTTAGAAGGATAACAAGTCTTACACATTTAAGCCTTTGTAGAGCGTTGGGTCGAAAATTGTCAGATGTACAATCTGCTGTGTTATTAGTAGCTCTAGACCGACAGTGAGGATATCACTAATGATATCTGGTAGTGGGTTAAAAAGCATATTCTGTGGGTTAAGTAGCATCTTCTATCCTGTACTGGTTCACACATAGCCTTGTTTCTTCTTCTTTTTTCTTTTTTTCTTTTTTTTTTAAATTTCTTTCCCAAAAGATTCATTACACAATACTTCATGTTTGATTAGTCTCATGAAAGGCAAATGTTTAGACTACAGTAGTAGGGTCAAAGTCTGAAGATCAGTGGTGTACAGTGAGTCAATAGCAAAATAAAGCAGAACATATAAATCCAAGTAATCTGCTAGTTATAGTTAATAGGGTCCAACTAACAGAAGAGAACTGCTACTCTCTTGTTTAAAATAATTGATACATATGTACAATAGAAAAGGCCAGAATAAGTCAGAAAAACAGCCTTGAGTAAAAGATGACGCCTGGCAAAAGAAGTTATTGAGAAACAGAAGTTCTGCAAAATTGTACAACTTCCTTTTGCTGTAGAAGCACAAAGCGGTCACGTGGTTATTTTAATAGATTAAAGGACGTCCATCAGGTCATTGTACGTGTGCCACCTTTCATCGCTGGCATTCAGAAGTTAGGACTGAATGATGCAGGAGTTTTCACAAATTGTTTCACGGCATAACCGTAAGCTGCTTATTTATGCAGTGTCTGGTTATTATCTGTGTGCTTGAAAGTTACATAACCATCTGTTCATGTGTGATTATTTTAAATGTATTTGGCTTTAAACACCTGGGCACTGTTACACCAGCTGTTAGGAAGGTCACAATTTGCTATATCGTCACATTAGTTTTAGTCTTTACCAACTATTTCAACATCACTAAATTAGTGTTAATCATACTTAATTAGCTGCTACTTTTGTTTACATATATTAATTACTCTGAATTTTACACACACAAATGCTAGCTGTAATCGGGACAGCTCACTAAATTAGATTTGCAAGAATTTGCAATGTATTTAGTCCTGTGTTGATTGTCTGTGACCTGTAGCACCATTGGAGGAAAACTGTCTCGCTTCACTGTGTACTGTACCACTGCACATGGTTGAAATTTCAATAAAGCCACTTAAATATCAGGATTCTTACCTACAGTTTTATTTTTTGTAGCAGACCCGTGAACAGAGAATTATAGCTTGTTGTAGATATTTATGAGGGAAATTACAGTTACTCCTGAGTTACTCCTTTCAAGCTACTAGCTCCTGAATGACTGCGCGATTCCATTTATACAGAGAGTCAGCTCTACAGTCGCTTCTGATTTCTCCCTGGAACAGCCGATTATTAGTATCTTTTGGGAAAAACATTACCATTCAGTATTAGAAACTAAACATGAGTGAACCAATATTAAACTGTAATCAGTATCAGACAGAAAAACCCAAGCATATCTAACTTAAGGATTAGTTTTTGTTTAATATGATCAGTGACTTCATTGTAAACAGCTTGCACGACACTACCTCTAAAACATATTTCTTCATGTACGCATGTTAATGATTTGCATCTTTTGCCCCTAAAACCATTTTAATGATGCCACAGATACTTCCTGTTTGCGCAGTTGTTTGCTTTTGATGGGCCTGTGTTTCAGATTGAGAAACAGATAGTTTCCTAGCAACTATCTTGCACATTATTCAAGTGAGTGAGTCTGTTTTTAATGGTGCAACCTGATGTTGTAAATAAGGATTTAGCAGAGACTGTGCATCCAATCCACGTAAAGCTGGTGCAGCCAAATCCTGAGCTTAACAGATGACTGAACCTTTTAGTCTTCAAAGGACATTCAGATAGGAAACTGGAGGTTGCAGTGAACTACAGGGTTCCTGCAATTATAGTGTGATGAAGATGCTTGAGACTGAGTACTGTGTATTGAGATTCAAGTTGAAATCCTTGTATTTTTCGCTCACTTAGCTTATGTAAAGCTTATTAGTATGTAGTGCTACCGTACAGTTTGCATTAAAGAATGAGTTGTTGTTATACATAATCAAAGTAATAATGGAATTGAGGCATATCTAGATAACTTGTAGGCAGTACAGTGGAGCTATACCAATAGCAAGGATGTCCTGGTTTGAGTCCATGGTCTTCCTGCGCCTGTTGGACTTCTCTTCGGCTACTCTGACATCCTCCCACAATCCAGATACATGCTTGTTAGGTTAGCTGGTGATTCTAAACTGTCTGTAGTTGTGTGGTTGTCTGTCTCTCTGTGTTGGCGCTGTGATAGACTGGTAGCCTAACCAGGATCGACTTAATCAGGACCAAAAAAATGTGTAAGTGTAACTCAAATATTGAAGTACAGATGAAAAGTCTTTGTCACTGTGTTTGTTTAATACACTCAGCATTACATGTGCTTACATTGTATAGCAAATTCATTCTGTGAATACACACAGTACATTTAAGCCAGGGGTGTGCAGCTCCAGGCCTCAATGGCTGGTGGCCTGCAGGTTTTAGATGTGTCCTTGATCCAACACAGCTGATTTAAATGGCTCAATTTCCTCCTCAACATGTCTTAAGGTTCTCGAGAGGCCTGGTAACGAACTAATCATTTGATTCAGGTGTGTGGACGCAGGGTGATATCTGATTTAAGCCATCCTTTTCCATGTACTGAACTCTATGTGCCACCTTGGTATAAATGCAGTTGATGTGTGTGCTTATACACAGCTAAAAGTCTATGCATTCTCCACTATGCGGCACGTGGTTTGCTGTTCATCATGTCTAGCAGTTCTACAACTCAGACTGATATGCACAGTGATATTTGCCCTCAGCACAAATACCATATTGTGTTTTAACAGCGACCATTACTGTTGTAGAGCCTGGGCGTTTCAAAATCATAAGATCTTGATGGTACAGTCCTGTAAGGTCCTGTAAACTGTCCTGTTACTGTGTGTGCTTATTGTTAATAATGTGTTTTAGTACCAGTGAGTAACTTTATTGTTAAGTTTATGTATTTAGCATTTCAAAAGTACAGCTATTATTTGCTTATGCTTTTTCTTTCTTTTTACTATATAGCTGTTGCCTTAGACTTCTGTATTTACTGTGAGGTCATGTCACCCTACAGAGGGTTCGTTTTCATTGTCCTTCATAGATTTAGGATCATGAATCATCCCACAGAGAAGCAAAGGGCACTTCCTTCCACAGAGTGCTCTGAGCCTTGTATGTCTTTGTATTCTCAGGGAGGGCCTCTTCCTAGGTTTTATTTGTTCTGAGCTTCATACAAGTTATTATCTCCTGAGAATACAATGGACTTCTGTAATGTGTTGTGCTTGTATCATGAGGAGTGTTAGCAATGGGTTTGTCATATTTTTTGACATAAACAGTTGGGCATTTTTCTTTTAAACATTTCTCATGAATTATGAATAATGAAAGCACACTGAATACTTAGACTGTCATGTAAGCACGCCCTTTCACATTCAGTATCCTTGAACTAAGAATGACATTTGGAATTAATCAGATGTTGCTACAAGCTTTTTGCTGAACGTTTCTTTTCTGGAAAACACTCTGGCAATTCCCTTTCAAAATTGTCTGAGAAGTCCAAGCCTGTCCTTGGGTTTGCCTGATGTATTTAGACTCTGCAGGTCTCCTTCAGCAAAGAGTCTTTAATGACCAGAAGTAAATTGACACACACACATTCATACAGGATGTGTGTGAGATGGATACTTGCCCTATACTCGATGGGGTAAGTATCTCGCCCGAGATACTATCCAAGCATCCAGAATGGGGCAGATGGGATCAAACTGCCAACCTTTTGATTAGTAGGTGACCTACTCTACCACGTGAGCTACAGCCACCTCAAGATAGAAAATTATTCTTAAAAAGCAACATACTATTACTGCATTAAATGCTGAAAAACATTATACAAGCTAAATTCTTTTTTTCATTATATAAAAGTTTATTTTGGATTTTCGCACTTGTATTGCTTTGCCTCAAAGAAAGTTTGCTAAACCTAATTCTTCAATTCTTTGTGCCTTTGTTCTTTTCCTAGTTTGATAACATCCTCTACCCACCCTACACATACCTCAGGAAGTCCAGTAACCCAGAGCTGACACATGGGTTAAGTCCTGCACTCAAATTTAAACGACATCTCAGTGAGGATGGAAGAAACATTAGAAGGAGGAGCCTTGGAGGTGGACTCACAGGTAATGTTTTTTTTTAAAAGTTCTCACTAGTTTGATTTACACTGAAAGATTGACATCATCTATGAGCAAGTGCTGCCAGATCCTAGCCAGATCCTAGCAAAGATGAAAACGTCTTTGGTTCTGGAAAGTTTTCTCCTTTGGGGCTGCCTTTTTGGTTGTGTTCCTGTATTCCCATAATATTATGACTCATAGTCTGAGTACACAAATAATAAACATATGACATACACTCTTTAAAACCACTTAAGAGGAGAGTTTGTGTATTTTTGTTCAGCCTGATTTCTTTCACTGTAATTAAGTTTTCTCTGTGTAACCAAAATATTAATAAAAACTCCACATGAAGGATCCAGTAAGCAAACATAAAAGTCCCTCATCAAATCACTTAATAATTCCCCACTCAGTGAAATGTACCTTCATGTGTAATTTTCACCACTTCCCACTGCTTGAAAATGTATTCAGAGTGGTTGACCCCAGAGACAGAGGCAACACTTAATCATTCAAACATAGTTGGCTGATCCATCATGAATAGGTCTTTAATCCAGAACATGTTTCCCCTCTTATCTTTAGTGATTAGCAGCTATGGAGATGTTTTTGCTTTCAATTATTAGTGGCTTTATAGTACAGTGGAATTTAATTTGTGGTGTTAAGAGCATTGAAATGTGACTTTAAAATGTATTTCCAGAAGCTGCCTTGGTTAATAATCAGGATAATCCACAGATCCTACTGTGAACAATTTTCAGTGTTAGTGTATGCCTGTGTGTTACTCTGAGAGAGCATTGCCCGAGGAATTCAACAAAAGTTTCACCCTTTTACAGAAAAAAAATTGAGAATGCATCAGTGATGCATCAGTTGCTAAAGCCAAAACGATTACATCATCATCTGCAGACACCACAGATCAGTCTTAAATACCACCAAACTGGACACCTTGCGAAACTGTAAAACATAACAGCATCGTTGTGGAATTATGCGCAGGCTATTTGCTGGCATTATGTGTGGTTTTACAGAACATGTTTTTCTCACAATGAACGGTGAGTTCAAAAATGTTTGGTATCATGTGGTTGGAAAAGGTCATACACTTTAGAGCAGCACTCGGACCTTTTAACCATTTGAATACATGCAGAAATAGCTGTACTGGAATAGCTGTTGTACATTTAAACACAAGAAAGCTATTTGAAAAATATTTGGCATTAGAAGCAAAGTCTCCATCACTGCGGACCGGTGGCAGCAGATAGCTGCACCTCCCAGAGCCTGGTTCAGTGGTTTCTTTCTCCAGACATTTCTTCCTGTTAGAAGGGAGTTTTTCCTTCTCTCTGTCGCCAAGTGTTTGGTCATTTCATTGTTTTCTCTTTATTATTGAAGGGTCTTTACCTTAAAATATAAAGCACCTTAAGGTGACTGTTGTTTTGTTATATAAATACATACAATATAAATACAATACAAGTGTGAAATAAATAACCTTAATTCCTCACTCTGAGACCGACATTCATTATTTTATGTGAAGGACAATATCACGCTTGACTATAACACTGCCATGGCCCATTTTCACCCATAGCAAATCTTTTAGTCAGGCTCAAATATTTAATCAGTGCATACCCCTGTGGAAGTAAAATCATAGAAACGCCACACTGTCACTCTCAGAGAGAGCGCTATGGAAAATAAAATGCAACAAACAGCTTCAAGTTTCAGTATCTGTCTGGATATATCAGTGGGTGAACTGTTAGAGATGGAGACAGGTGTCAGATAAATGGAAAACCACTGAATGTTCTGTTATGCTCTGAGGGGCACTTTGCTCATATTTTGGATCTACTTGGAATTAAGAGTTGCTGCTAACAAGTACAAAGTCATTCTCAGTGAGTACCTTTATTCTATAATGTATCATCTGGGATTACAGTAGCTTTATCCAAATGTTGCTCACTCATCAAGACACACAATGAATGTCTTCTAAAAGAATGGTGTTTCATCCTTACACTAGGCCAATTTAAGTGGTGGCCAGCACCACTTTGTATTAATATGTTTTGTTTTGGGGTTTTTTGTGCTCACTGGCCTTGTTTGCTTCGATTCAGTAATTGGAAGCCCCTTGACTTTGAACAGCTTATTTTTTTTTCCCTTGTGACGTATTTATGGAGACCCAGCTCGCTAATTGAAATGCTAACCTTTTAACATTCAGTAGAAAATTGTTTTCATCAGGTGCAGCTTTGAATAAAAGGATTAGCCTTTACTAATAGGGCTGCATAAAACATAAGACTAAACAAACTGCACACAGCAAGTTCCCTTTTCCTGACTAGAACAAGATGTGTGATGTTTTGGTTTCTTACTCAAAATGTATTTTTCTTGGGTTTTGCTATAGATTATTTGTGCTTGCAGCCTGCAGGGTACTGACTGCTTTTGAAAAGTTGTTGAATACTGTGTGCTTCAGTGATGTATACACCAGAAATTTAGTATCAAAATGGAAAAGTTTTTGAAATCAGTGAGTCTTTAGGTTAACAGCACAACTGCAGACCCAACATGCCTGGGTCAGGGCAGTACTTGCAATCTTTACAGAAATCCATATCATGCACTAGGTTTTAAGACTAGTATAGTCAAATCTTTGTGTTCATATAAAAGCTACGGTCAGCTTTGAATATACTTAATACAGAAGTGCTTGAGATATAAACAGGATGAGGAGTGTTTCTGTCCTGGTAATGTGAACATTGTGACTAAACAGTGAAGCTTAATCGCTTAAATTTAGACAAGTTGGACTAAATTGAATTTGAAGGTTAAACAGGTTGCCTCTTTTACCCTTCAAGGTTCTGGAAGCATGCATGAACATAGCAATAAGTTAGCTTTAAACAGTGTGTTAAACTGAAGCGCTGTGTGTGTAGAGATTTGTTTCAGTGATGGTTCGAAGAGGTGTGGTTGAAAGATCTAGGAAATGACCTTTCAAATACCTGTTCAAAATCTAAATAAAACTGCCCCCCGACACCCCTGTTTCTGAAAGTGTTGACTAGTGTGTGACAGATTTCCTTTGTGCTGGGATGTGATGGGCTCTAGTGAGGAAAACTTTTGCTGGTAAGGAAGGAAGGACTTTAATTTTCCCTCCTCATCCTGTTTGGTCTCCCCTCTGTTCTCTTGGTTTTGAAGCAGTGATCACAGTGCAACTGTCAGGATTACAGCAGCACAATAGGCAGATATGAGCAGATAGTCTTATTTATTACAAAGCGGTTGTCTGACTAAAGCCTAAAACGGATATTCATAATTAGTCTGCTATGGAAAAGAAATGTGACAAAACAAAAAACAGCTTATTTTTCCCAAACATTTAATTTTCCCTTAAATTTTCTGTAGAACCTTGAGAAGAAAGATGAGAGACTACTACACCAGTACTATCTTTATTGCCCAACAACAATAAAAGCTGACATTTCACTGTGTCTACTTTAAAGGTTATTTAAGGGTCAGGTCTGCTGATTTACTCCCACATGGGAGTGAAATCAACAACTGGGTTTCAGAGAACAACAGTTAGAGATATATAATGAACCACAGTCGTTAGAAAAATATTGAAAAGTAAAATAATATGTTGTCATGAACATAACAGAAATGTTTACTGTATGTAACTGATCTAATTAATTCTGTAAATGTTCCAAATTTCTGAACATTGCATTGCACGCTTGTAACGGGAGATTAATGCCATAATGCAATTACTGCCTATCCTAGATTATACAGTGGTCCACTTCTGATACATCAGATTGCATAATCATAATTGTATTGCATTACTCACCAGCATGCAATTAAGATAAAACATTTGAGAGAAATGTCACAGACACAATGTTACACGTACCTGGTTATAGGGCAGGTAATTGCTACTCGCATGTATACATCTGGTGTTGTGCCCAGCAACAGCTATAGCTGTAGTTGGGCACAACAGAGACATTTAACTAGTGAGGGTATTAAAGCTGAGACTAAAAATAATAGAATCCATGTACTATTATGATGATAGATTTTTATGTTTTTGCTTAAAATAAGATTGCTTTAATCATTTTGATAATCATCATCAGTAGCGCTCATAAAGCTCATTTAGAAAAGTGTTTGATCTCAACAGAAAAGCAAATTTGTTGAATTTATGTAATTAACATGAAATTAATTGGGAATGTTGAATAAGACTGAGTTATTAATGGCACCGTAGCTCATTAATTTTTAAATGGAAAATCTTTAGAGGCCTTTTCAGCTCCTCTTACACTCGTTGTTTTATCTAATGTCAACATGTGTTTTTCTTTCCAGAAAACAGGAACAGTGTTACGTGACTCAGAGCTTTTTAGCAGGAGTGTAGGTTTTCAAAATGAAATTAAAACGTCTTCTGGACATAGATGCATCTTAAATAGCATTATTGTTGAATTCAGATTTTGCTGTTAGCAATGCAGTGAGTTGACAAACTTCCCTTTTTAGCTTATCTTGAGCAAAACACTCCTGATAAATGGAGGCCTGCCTTAGGCTAAATGTTTTTGACATACCTCCTCCCTTTCTGTTTTGTGCTCAGCCTTCTTATCTTTCCTTCCTTCTCACTGTTCTTCTGTTTATTCTGTAAACTGAACATTACACTTGTGGATACAAACGAGACATTTTTTTTTTCAAATTCATGAAAATCCAGTTTCACAGTGAAGTCCACTAATTTAAATGGTGAGCTTCTGAATTAGCCTTCATCTTTGCCCTGCCTTTGTGTGCTGAAGATTTATGATAGAAGATGGGAGATAAAAGATGAGAGGTAAAAGTAGAATTGGTGCCATCTAGCTGCCATATTCAGCTTTGCAAAGAATATTGTTGTAGAGGAGTGCTGTTATTTTTAAAACATATAGGGCAACCCATTTGTTTACTTTTAGTAAACTGTAGTGGCACTGTTAGTTAGTCGTCCCCCCCCCCCTTAATCTAAACCCTCAACATCCCGCCTGGCTGTTGGAAATTCAGCTCAGCACGTTCAACAAGAGCAGAAAGATTTTCTTGTCTTTCCTGTTACTCGACATTTGACCTGTAGTCTCCCTGTTTTCTTCCTGTGGTCATGGATTATCAGGCTGTGTAAAGGATTCTGGCTTTAGATTTAGACACAATTGTATAAATTTATTTATTTATTTATTTTAAACCAGTCCCTGTTAAGAAGTTTTGTGCTTACCTGGTTGAGCAGAAGCCTCTTTGGGCTCTGTGTGTGTCACTCCTGTCCGACTCTCACCCTGCTTTCCAGTCCACTCTGTAACTATTCTGTGCATTAAATGCCAAATGTTATTCTTACAAAAAGTTATGAGAGTAAATTATTATTTAAAAACAAATGAGTGCATAATAATGGTCAAAAGGTTGCTTTGAGGGCCTGTAACTCAGAATATTGATAGTATGAGTGATTAGGAAATGCTTGTGAATGAGCTGGTGTAGTTGGACCTTGTTTAACAGTTTCACCTGTGTTGGGTTGTTTTTCTTAAAACTGAGGTAAAAATCTGAGATGAAAGATAAAAAGATGCTTCAAGTTTTGTCTTCTAATTTTTTTTGAAATTATATCAAACAACATTGAATCTTAGCAAGATGGGCGCTTTTACATTGTTGTCCAAACTTATCAAACTAGTCATTTATTTTCTGTAGTTCTCAAATATAATTAATTCAAATTTTCACTGTGCTTGTGTTCAGTGTTTTCTCTCCTGTTTTGTTTTGCAGGCAAATATCTTCTGCTACCCACTAACCTTCAGCAGACAGCTGGCCAGGCATCATCTGAGACGTCTAACCTGGTTCGAATGCGTTCCCTGCACCTTGGAAAGTCAGACCCCTCCCTCACCTCCAGCCTGGTGAGTAATTCATTATGTCAGCCACTGTGAAATCTGTTACCCTGATTCAGGCAGACACAAAAGCCGTTGTTTTGTAAATTTCACTAAACCAGTTGTTCCATAATATTGGACCCCCCGCCCCTCGCATATCAGCACTGCATAGAAGACACTCTGCATATAAGTAGTGTCTGAATAACAGTTAAATATATTAGATACAGTAAGAGGGTTTTTCTTATATTTTCCTCCTGCAGGCGGTCAGAAATAAACATGGTAGCACATATGTCATTAAATGTTCCCGTCAGCCAAACCTTCCCTAAATCCTACTAAAATTTAAAGTATGTTTTAACAAAAACTTTGAAATGACAAAATTATAAATCCAATCAATCCAAAATCAAATTAATCGCAAATAATTGAACATCTTTCTTCTTAATACATAAAGCTAGCTTGCTATTTGTTTTTGTGAGTGTATAATACTTCAAAAAATAAAACAACAGCAAAAACCAAAAAAGGTATAATTAGTTGCTTACTAGTGTGAGCCAATATCAAGATTTTCAGGTAAGTGTACCTCCTGCTGTCAGTGACTGAGACTAACAGTTTTTTCATGGGTTTTATTTTTAGTTTCATGTATTTCCACTAACTTGTGGTCCAGCGAATGACCTGTATGTTTTTCTTAATGACTGTATCCTGTCACTACTGACAGATAATGAAACACCTAACTGCGTTGTTTGTTCTGTAAATGTTTCTATTTCTGTTTATAAACCGCTTTACATTTCTGCATTTTCTGTTGATACAGTATATGACGGAATGCACATCAGCAACATCAGTATTCATATTGATCAGAGATATTGTACCAGATGCACGAAGGCAATTTTAAACGGGTGCATATCTGTGTAGAGTAGTTTAAAGTCTAAACATTAAAAAAAGGGGATGATGTTGATTGAGGTCCAGGTGCATCTGTGCTTTGACATAAATTGCGTCATGAAGACAGACCTGACCTTCACTGTGCTCCCGCTCGGTTCTTTCAGATGACACTGGTAGCTACTCTGATGCCGTATTGTGATCTTATTATCTCAGGACCAAGATGCAATCAAAGGAAGAGGGTAATCTAATGCTGTTAACCTATGAGTCATTTCTGTGTGTGCTTGCAATCGGTTACAGAAAGGTTAATGTAATAAAAAAAAAAAAAGAAAAAGTAAGGTGTATGTTTGTATGCACAGGTGTGTCTCTGCTTACTTACTGTGAAAGCACATTTTTGCTAACTGATGCTCAGTGATCACAGTGTGTTCACCCTAAAACAGGCACTGTAACCCCAGCTGGAGGGTGTCTGTTTTTCAAATGACTCATTATTTCATGTTGACAGTGTTTACATTAATAACAGTGCTGCAGTCAAACTGATGGACTATTTTGTCAAATAGACATATGTTATGTAGTTTGATAAACAATTTTTTTTTTTTAAATATTCTGCTGTTTTTAATCTTAACAAATTTTGTCTTGGTACAAGTCAGGTATTAAAATAGCCGGCCTGCTTCCTTACACTTGGGGGCGCTAGTGTATTTTCACTATGTGGAACTTAAATACATGTGCCCTTGTGCTTGTAAAAGCTTCACATTTTCCCTTTGGTTATTGTGCTCTGTACATGATTTGCTGTAACTTAATTCTCGTGTGAAGATGTCCTTCAGCTAATGTGTTCAATCAGTTTGACATCTGTGACTTTTATGTTATGTGTTATTGTAACACAGCCCTTGTACACATTGAGCATTAGGTCAAATACTTGGTTAAACTATCATTGACAAAAATCTTTCTGTCTCGGCAGATTTGTATTAGGCTACTAAGACACAGTGCCACATTTATCAGGTTCTGTTTATCCAGTGTGTTAACATAAAAGTGCATTTGTGTCATTGTGAGCCCAGATTGAGTCAAAAGTCAATTTTGTGCACTCATAGCACAGTCTATAAGGCCATGGGGTCCTAAGAGGCTAACGTACAATATTTTCAAGCGATAGTTTTGTGTGTTGTTTTTTTTTTATTTTTTATTTTTTTATTTAATGTTATTTGTAGGATCTCCCAGGACATGTTTAAGGTCAGTGAAAGGTTGTGGCCTTGGTTCAACCTCTGAAAATTATTCGAGTGTAACCAAACGTCTTTTGTTCCTTTAGCTTGATGAAACGTGGTGCCTCCCATACAAATGTAATGTGGGAAGAACAATGTTAAGTGGTTGAGTGTTGAGTCCCGTGATCGAGCTGTGACAGACTTTCATAATGTGTTTCAAAGAGCTGCTGCTGTATAGTGCTGTAAATTTTATATTTGTAACTTGAAAATGACACTGGACAAGTATTGTAAGTTATTTAGCACTCGTGAAAATTAATGTGCATCATTTGTTGTTAATGACTTTACAAAAAACGTATCGCCCTTTTTCAACTGCAAATTATGTTTTCAAAGTCAAATTGTCAATACTGCTTTTATCAAATGAGATAGACTATTTAACTTTTCTTAGCTTTCATTTTACAGATAAAAGAATGTTTCAGTGCTTTATGGTTTTATTAACATTATCTCAGGATAGTGACGCATGAGATGAGCCCTCTTGTTTGTAGTATTTTAATTTATTTAATAAAATATTGATAATGATTATCACCATGCAAAATATTACGATATTATGCTATATTGATTTTTTTCCTCTATCCCCTTATATTTACTGGTTAAAACATAGAATTTTAAGTTCAGACAAATGTCTTAAAATCTGTCTAACAAAGACTTGATTATTCTTAAACGTGTACGTCTTTACAGCTCCATCTTCTTTTTGTATGTATACAACGTATGGCCAGGTGTTATCGTTGTTCCTTTAGGAACAAAGGTTGTGCCATTCTCTTCTGCTGATTCTTATTCTTAACACTGTTTGCATGACTCTGGTGACTCAGTGCTTAACGGCAGGAGAAAATGAAATACTGGTGACTGCTGCCCGGATACGGTGTTGTGTGGACACAAGCTGAATGGCTGATGTGTGCTGAATGGCTATATCTTAACAGTATCTTTTGAAGTCGGCTGCACTGACACCTCAGGGGTTCATCTACAGCCACTGTATTAGCCTGCCTTCAGAATGAGCAAACATGTTGAATTGGCTGACCTTGAGAGAGGAGCAAAATGGATGAATATCTTAGCTTCTTGTCGATCTAAACATGCTCTTTCTTGGTTTTCTTCTTACAGTTTTAATTGATTTAATTTTGGTAATTTCACACTTTTTTGTAAATGAATATTTCACTGCTTTGGAGGATAACTTTGCCTGAATACCGTTTTAGGGTAAAAACTGTTAAACAGTTTACTTCAACATGAAAAGATTATTCCTGTCACTTAGACCTTGCAGGCAGAATGACATTTGTCATAGTCATGGTTATGATTGGGAAGCCTTCCAGTCCTCGGCTATAATCACAATGAATGAATGGAGGCCTGCCAGAATACAAACTCTGTTATAGTCTGTCATTGTGGTCAGTTGTAACCCTGGTTAGATTTGGCAGATGAATTCTTGTCTGAACAGACTTGCTGCCAGAATTGGATGCTTTCTTGTTAGTTTAAAATGGGCCTCTGCCAACTGTAGGTGGTTTTCCATGACTACCACAAAGGTAGTTTTCATTACTTTGTACTCTGGCAGGGGTTTTGTATAAATATGTTTATCAGGAAATGGCATTAAAACTGTACAAGATACAGTTAACATATCACTAAAGACATAATTCTACAATGCCTGTGGTTAGACAGCTCATTGGTTTCTTTTCTGGATCTTCATTGGATAATTTCCTTTTTGCAGACGTTTCCAATGTGCAGAGGATTCATCCAATGACAGTCTAGGGACTTTGTTCATCTTCTGACTTTTGCTCTGCCAGCACCAATGGGTTGATATTGTTTAGTGGTTTGAGTCAAATGTCTGCTTGATGGATTTCCATTTTGGTAAGTTTGACTTGTATTTAGTGTAATCAAACCCCATGCGAACAGGAGCTAGCACCTCATCTGAAATTGTTTACAAAGAATACAGTACAAACGTGAAAGAATACCCAAGCAAATGCAAATATACAAACATACTAAACTAAGATATTATTTAACTTGCCAAGAATCAGCATGTTATTTCTTGCTCACATTAGAAGTTAGCTAAAGGCAGGCTCCATGTTAATACTCCTATCCTATACTCAGGTTATTTGTTTTTACTTCGTCTCCATCTATTTGTTTTCTATCTGTGCAAAAAAGCACTTTCTTTGCACAGATGACCTCAAGATCTCACAGCAATGTTTTACCCCTTTACCTCAGTGGATTGCTGTTATTGGTCTTTGCCTTTTCTGTCCATCATGGTTTTCCATCATGCCCCTGAGTGTGCATGGTTTTTTGAGTAGCGTGGCCCATCTCTCTTGACTGTGATGCTCTTTGGCAGAAAATCAATACCTCACTTCTGGTGTGATATGGAGATAAGACTGTCATAATCCTGATGTTGTGCCTTTGTGGACTCTCGTCAGTCACTGATGTCCTTTACTGATATCATTGTAGTTGGAGTAGTTTGTGTTTGCAAAGGAAGGAAATGCAGTTTATGTCAAGGCACACAAGGAAGAGTTGTGCCATAAATAGACAATTACAGATGTTATTGTCTATTGTAAACCAGATGCTGAGATGTTTGTACTTCCTTTTTTTTGAGGACATTGAGCGACATATTGCTTTCTCTACCTTTCTACCCAAACCATCACAGCTGGTATGTGCGGTAATGGTTTGGGTTACCACAACTCTCTTACTGACCAAAATCTACACTAAACCTGAATATAAATAACCAACCAACCGCCCAAATTAAGCTAAGGGAGAACCCAGCTACCCTTCGAAGGAAAACGGATTTCGACAGCTTATACCTGCGACCTCATTCTTTTGGTCACTACCCAGAGTTCATGACCATAGGTGAGAGTAGGAACGTAGATTGACCTTTAAACCGTTAAATTTCATCTTATGAAGGGATTTGTATTTGTATTTACATGGTCACTCAGTATTGTCCAAATTAAATAAAATAGAGAGGAATTGAGTGGCTTCTGTTTCTTGTTGGTCACCTTTTCCCCTTGTTTTAAAGGTTTAAGGCTTACTTAATTCATTCACAGGTTGTCAGTTTTGGGCCTTAGTATGGCTGACACTGATTTGTATGGAGGGAATACACTCTTTCTAGTCTTACTGCTTTCTTCACATGCCATGTCCCTCCTCTGCCTGCCTTATATCTGCAGGTTACCTATTGGTCTGATAAGCCCGGGCAGAGCAGAGGCTGTGGGTCACTCAATCAGCACTCTCAGTGCCAGCTCTCCCTTTTTTCTCCAAAGGTAGTGAAAACAACCTCAGCTGTCCACCCGCCAGGAGGAAATGAGTCACAGACAACCCCTGGACTTTTCCCAGAGGCTTTTCTGTAGCCCTGCTCTGAGGCCATTGGCTCAAACTGTCTGCCTCAAAACCTCAAAACCCCTAAACCCATGTCAAAGCAGCTTTACTTCGTCTGATTTTATTTTCTGAAAGCTGTCCACAATGGGCTTTTTGATTTCTATTTATTTTAGAATTTTATAAGTGACAATTTAGGCATTTATATTCGCATCTATACTGTGTCAATGACACAGTGTAATAAGTAGATAATAGAAATGTTTTTTTTGAGAAACGGTTTCACATAATAATGTTTAGATTGGTGTCTTCAGAGTTTTAACTATAAACTATAACTGTACATGTGTACTTTAAACCAGTATTTGGCATTTTCCTTTCCATAATTTGAATTTGCAATTGAAGTCCTTGGACAGGACCTATGAAAATCAGAATTATTGCCTGATGTTATTTGTCTGATTTCTTCACTTTCTTCTTCTTGTGCACCTCTGGGCCACTTCCACTTTTGTTCTCATCTTTTGAAATTGCTTCTAAGAACACTTAGAGTGCATTTCTTGGACTCTTCTTGTTGAGAAAGCGAGACTGAATTTCTCAACTTGGTCAAATCAACTCTTTTATTTCAGTGTCATTGTGTGCAAGAGAATAAACAATGGCATGCAACAAGTCTTTGGTTTGTTTTCATAGAATGTTCTCAGACGTCTCAGGGCGTTACAGTAGAATTCTAGGTAGAATGAGCATGGTCCTGGATGAAGTTGTGAGCTGATGTGCTGAATTTGGGCTCAAGCTATGGACTCTTCCCTTGAAAACTCTAAAGAAGAGAAAAAAGGGCTCACAGAGGGAACTGAAAAAAGCAGAAGCACAAAAAGTGGTGCAGAGGTGCACAAGACAGCTGTCACAGCTGGAGAAGGTGCAAGGGAATTTCAGACAGGTGACCCATTATGTCAACTTTTACATGAGATTACCTTTAAAACTAAGAGTTGCTTTTGAGAGCAGCGTTTAGAGACAACGTGGTTGTCTTTTAATGGAACATTATTGTCCACTTAATTCTGGTGTACTATGTAATAGTTGTTGCTTGGACAGAAAAATATGCTAAGCAACAAGTTTAACATCCAGTATGATGGAAAGCAGTGTAAATGTGCTTGTGAAGATAAATTAAAGATGAGAGTTGCTCCTTGTATTTATCAAAATTAGGGCTGGGCTATATCATACCGTTCACGGTAATACCGGTGTAATGTTGGGCAACGATAAGAAAATGAAATATCGCGATAGAATATGGGTAAAACGCGCGTGCGCAGTGCCTTTGTTTACATACGCACATGGTGGTGACGCAGAATGAGAAGAGGGAAAGCGGATTGTTGAATGAAACGGATGAACCAGAATTGGTTTGTAAAAATGCTGCAGCTTCAGTGGTGTGGAACTGGTTTGGCTTTCATCCCTCAGATATACAACAAAGCTCTATTTTTGGTAGCGCATGCTAGCGGGCCGTCGTTATTACCGTGTTTTTTGGAAAATATGGCACACTTAAAATCAATGCTTTGATTTTTCTGAAAATCTACAGTGTGCCTTATACCCCCGTGTGCCTTATGTATGAATTCTGGTTGTGTTTACTGACCTCGAAGCGATCTTATGTACACGGCGCTCGAAAATCTGTCGCACCGCTTGATGGGTTGTTTTGCATTACGGGCTATCGTAGGCAGGAGCCTGGCGGAGTCATACGTACTGTGCTTCAACATAATATTACCGTATTGTGTGTGTATAACCTCTTTAAGTTTTGTGGATATTCTACATGGTTATGCTGAGGATATGTCGGCCGGTTTCCACTGGAAATGCCTTTTGGGTAAACTGTCAGCAAGGAATTTGCATTTGCACTGTTAATTTTTTATATAACTTTAATGCACTTAAAAAAGCTGCTTGTGTAAGTGAAAATATATCGATTTTTTTGGGGGGGGGGTTTTGCACTAATAAAGTTGAGGAGTTGTGAAGTATTTTCTCTAGTGTCAATTATATTGTCAGTTATATTGTTATCGCAAATTTTTGAATGTATATCGTGATAAATATTTTTAGTCATATCGCCCTGCTCTAATCAAAATATTTGCTAATTGTCTGTCAGGTGTTGTCATTGGGTGTTGCTTAATTGTTTTGACATTCATAGCTGCTGAGGTTGTTTCAGTGGCTGTGTACGATAGAAAAATCTGGGCTTTGTGCACTAAATAAGACAAATGACCCCTCCGTTGTGTTTCTGCTGCCCTTCATCTTCATTGTGAGCCCAATGTGGAATTTTCTTAATTGTTCCTTCAAGCAGTCACAGACTGAGCAGCGGCTTGAGACATAACAGGATTCTTTAATTCCCGCAGGTAATCTGGAGGCCATTGTTCAAGCTGAAAAAGTTGACTACTGTAATCCTTGTCCTCTGAGCTATTATGGGGTTTATTCAAAAACAACCTGATTACCCGAGCACAGACCTGGACTTTTTGCTCTCTTCCTTATCAGCACAGTAATACAAATGACTGCTGCCCCCCAGCCCCTGCACCAGTTCATCAGCTTTCTGTTGTACAGGTTTCAAGATGAGAAAAAGTTGATGTAGTGGTCACCTGTGCGACAATCCCTTGCACCTTCTCCACCAGCTGTGGTAGCCATCATTCCAGGCGTTAGTCTCTAAGATGAATCTTTTGAGCTTGGCTGGAGATGAGAATGGAAGGGGCCCACTTAATATTCACAGAGCAGTACCACAGTGAATGGAAATGAGTGAGAGAGGGTGATAAAGAGGAGGGGGGCCACGAAAAACACAGACTGAAACAGAATGCAAAATTGCAAGATCAAATTGGCAGCGTGGTACATGGAAACAACTTATTTTACAAATGCTAATAATTCAGGATGGCGTGGAGACATGGAGTTAGTGAGTGTGAAGATCTGTGATCACTTACCGACTGCCTCAAAACTCATTTCTTTGGAGCTGTACCAGTGCATGAAATTGCTGGAAATTGACACTGGATATATGTAGCAGGTTGTGCTGGCTGATTTCTGTATGGGTTCTTTAGAATGAAGAATGCATTGCATGCGTGTGAATTGGCTTGCATTTTTGCATTTGTAACATTTTCACATCTAGTTTAAAATGGTGTAGCGCAGCAACAGTATACTTTACAGTGAGGCTGGTTGTAATTTTCCCCTTTTTTTTTTTTTTCTCTTTCCCCTCCCTTGATGCATTGCTTTTCTGTAGCCCTCTCCTTTTTTCTTTCACACCAGCTGCAGTGTCAGCTATCATGTTTGTTTTTTGGTCAATGGCCTAACCTTCAGGTGAGTAATCACTGACTGCAATAAGACCAGTGAGGACAGTTAGTCCTACATACTGCAGCCAGGATGCCAGATTCATTGTTGAGTTTGGAGCAGAACAATGCTGGAAAGGATATCCTCTCATTTTCATGGTCATCTAGGGTGCCCAAAAAGCATGGCTGCTCAGAGAAATGAGTCTTGGGGCTCCCATATGCCCCCGGCACCCACCATACCTCCCATTCACTCCCACCAGTCGCTACGCTAAATTAGAACTGCCCATCTTCTCTCTGACTCTCCCCTCACGCTCTCTCTCCCTCTCTTTCTTTCTCTCCCATTTTCTTGCTCTGTCTCTCTCCTTCACTCCTGAAGTTGGAGAGCTGAGGAACAAGGGGAGGTGTCAGCTGACTGCCCCCCTCCAATCAGATAAGTTCTGATGGAAGTGTTTAGCAGCTGCTAAGATCAGATTTAGCCTGAGGGAGGGAGGGTGCAGGGAGGCGAGTCAGTGCAGCATGGCTGTGCACCGGTAAGGAGGTATGATAAGTCGGGGCTCTGTACCATGGACGAGCCCAGCATTCTGAGGAGACGGGGGCTACAGGTAGGAAAGCAAATCAAGCTATGCCTACATGTGCTGCTGTGTCTGTTGGGACTTTTTCCCTGGATCTGCATGTTGTTTGTGAGGCTTCTGCATTGGTTGCTCTTTTAACAGAGCACATTCAGGACTTTGAGACCTTTCTGCTTTAACACTTGGCATATTGATGCATGCTTGTGTGTGAGAGAATCTCTTGGCAGGACTGTCTGCACATAATTCACCATAGCAGTTGGTAATCCTTGTGTCTTTCTTTCTCTGTAAAGATTTGTAAATAATGGTTCACGTGGCTGTGTTTTCATCCAAGCTGTGTTACTTCTTAAACAACAAATCAATTCATTTTCACATTTTATTTGTGTTAGCTGTTTGAAAGGGGAAACAAGAGCTACATGTACTTGGAGAAAGATTGATTACTGTATGTTTTGAGAGGGGGTTTCTTGTGGATTATTGACTTTTTATGATAATCGAGCTCATATTGAGTCTTTTTGCTTGTTGTCAGAAATCATGATTGAGGTGTGAGCAGAGATCAGGACAATAGTCAAAACGAATTATGTATTTTAGTAAATTATGTTTGCCAACAATGCAATACCATAAGATAAAAATGAAAAAGTAAAGACATAGTGGTTGCATGTGTGTTTTATAGCATATGTCATATCATTTTTAATCAAAGACCTTTTAAGCTTTGTTCATTTTCTTCCACCAACCCCACAAACACTGCAGCAGCTGCTAT
>NW_005187403.1:2599145-2602138 GCF_000239375.1 Pundamilia nyererei | reverse complement strand
TGTTTTGATTTACAAACTCTGTGTAATCCATGGTAATTATGCTGTTCCATGGCTGATGAATTTAACCAGTAAAACTGCTTTCATAATGTGACATAAAAAAACATACTGAGAATATTTTGCAATTTTTCCTCCTTAAAAAATTTAATTTATTTAGCTTTTGAGGAAGCCTTCAGAAAGAATCTCTAAGATTTGACTTTGACACCAATTTTGTGAGTATAAATGTGTTGCTCAGTGATTATGGATCTTTTTGAAAGTTAGACAGCAGAAATACTGATGTTTAATTTAAACGAAAAAAATTTCAAGGTCTTAATGAGTTTCTGTGGAGAAACCAATAATACTTTGTTTAATTTTTCAAAAAGCTTCCCAACAGTAATTTTGTGCACAGTTGCCCTAATCTCTCTGTTCCTTTGTGGCAAACCCCTACCACCTCCCCCCTTCTTCCACACAAGCCTTCTTTATGTTCCCTCACATGCACCAGCTACACCAAACACAGTGGACTGTGGGTTAGGCTGCGGTGGCACTCTAACTTTCACATTCAAAAGGAAACACGGAAGTTTGTCCGCGCTGCAGTTTCCCCATTCATTCCCAGACAAGGAAGGGATGACATCATTCCTTGATTGTTGAGTGTAAAAACAGGACTTCAGAGGTTCAGAGTTGGCCAGATCTTGCTAATTCTGTTTTCAGTAGTTTGAATTTATTAAAAATTAAATTAAAAAAATTAATAATTCTGAATTTAATGATTCTTTTTATTTTACACAACATGTTTCTGGCCCCACACACACCAAAGGACACACACTGGACCTTGTTTTTACCTTCGGATTAACCATTGATTGTTCAGAGGACATTTTTATTTTGGACCATTGTTGTATTCTTTTTAACTTGTTTTTCCATCTGTCTCTCTCTTCTGTTTAGCTGACATGTGGTTTGCTCTCGATAGAGGAGGATTAGAACTACCTAACTTTCAGCACTACTTCTTAGCCAACAGGCTCCAGTTTATCTCAGGATGGCTAAAACATACCCTCTTAGATGAACCTTGGCTAGATGTAGAACAAGCACTTTGCAATAATCTAGAGATCTCAGACCTACCATTTATCAGCTCAAACATCCAACGACATGAATGCTTCAAAAGCATCACCATTAGCTCTTCTCTGACAGCATGGTGGGAGTTTCTAAAATCGACGGAGCCTTTATTAATCCCATGCAAACGTACACCTATCTGGAACAACCCTGACATATTACAAAAACAATAATATGATAAACTTTTCAGATTGGAGTAGTAAAGGAATGAAATACTTAGAACCTATATTAGAAGGAACAGAATGTATTCCATTTGACAGACTAGTTACACAATATGGGATCAACAAGAAAAGATTTTTAGAATATCAACAAATTAAATTCATAATAAAAAAGAGATTTAAACCAGGTCAAGTTGAGCTACAAACAGCTTGTAGAAGTGAGGGGTGTGTCTGTATTGTGTTACCTGTCCATAGCTCTCCTGGTCGTTTCCATGTCTATATAGCTGTCATGTTTCTTGCCCTGTATAAAATTTGCTGGAATTCTCTTGATTTTATTGATGCCTATAGCAGCCACACTTGCCCTTCATCTTGATTAGGATCATTCTTTCAGAAGCTCTGGCATTGCATTGTGAGTTTTACTGTACTTCTGACATCCATCTAACACCACCTCATTATAAAAGGGCCCAGTAGAAATGCAGTGACATTGTGTGCCTCCAAAGAGACGTTTGTGTGAAGTGGTGTGAGCCAGCTGGTGAGATGCAGCCTGGCCAACAAATTATGACAGTGCCGAAGCAGAAAGTCCATTTGCTTTCACATTTTGTGCATTTCATTAAAGCTTACCCATGAATCCTTTTTATATTAACATAGCTATGGATAGACATTATACTCCATGAGAGCAGTAAACACTGAAATATTTTTTTTCCCCTTTTTTGCTAATTTCTCAAAAGCAGAAGTACTTTAGTGAAGTGCCAAAGAGAAAGCTCTTATGATGTTTTGCTAGAAGACGCAAACAGCTTCTCTGCTAAAGTGTCCTTGTGCTAGAGTACTTGCGTTTCGCTATGAATGAAGTCACATTAAGAGATTTTTTTTCCCCTTTAAACAAGAACAACCACATAAAATCATTACTGAGAAATAGCATTTGAGGAAGTATAACTCCAAATGAGCAGTTAGGACACATACTGTACAGTAATTTATCAGGGAGAAATTTTGTCATGGTGACCTGAAAACTTTATCTTTTAAACTTTTGTTCTTAAAGGCACAATTTCCCTAAAGGTTTGTGGTTTATAACAATTTTTCAGTCCTTTCATTTCTTGCTTTGATATATATCATGTAGCATTAGCCTCTACTTTTACATTTTTACAATGCCCTTACAGTAGGCCTACCTACTGTTTAAACTCAGCTCATGTCTTTTGTTATTTTTGCTTGCCAGTCCTTTCTCATCTCCAGCTGTTCATACCGTCTTTTGTCTGAGTTTGTACATCACGTCCATCATCTGTGTTTGCTCCTATCAAACATCAACAAACCATTCCACTTTAAATATTGAAGGGAGCAATGAGCTATATGCAAATCCCAGTTACAAATGTGACATGGACACTTTGGGCATCTTTTTAAACAATCTGAAAGGCAGTAACAATGACAGCAGCAATTAAACTTGTGAACAAAGAAATGTTCTTATTATATTATATCAGTAACTTTAACTTTTATGTTTTAAATTAAGCACTGTTAGCAGATTAGCACGCACAGATCTCTGTGTTGTTTTGAATATACAGGGTGGGCCATTTATATGGATACACCATAATAAAATACTTGTAAATAACTCATGAAAGAATAAAGTTATGTTGAAACCAAGCACACCATTGTTTTTCTTGTGACATTACCAATAAGTTTGATGTGTCACATGGCCCTCTTCCTATTGGGGAAAAAAAACAAAAGTTGTATCCAAGATGGCCGACTTCTAAATGGCCACCATGGTCACCA
>NW_005187403.1:2596433-2598520 GCF_000239375.1 Pundamilia nyererei | reverse complement strand
AAATGAGAAGTGCCTGAACATGTTAATTGTACAGTACACTGAGTAAAACAGCTTTAAGTTGTCCCTCCACCAACCCTGATTTGGATATTTGGACCGATTTCACAGACACAGGAACGTTACACAAAAAATAGTACATTACACATTACTTGTTATGTTTCTTAAAAGTAATGCAGTATGTTGTTCAATTATTTGTTGGACAGAGTAATTACTGTGTAGATTCTGTTCTGTGTAGATTATCTCACTTTCTGCAATATGCTTGCTTTGAACTTCTTAAATGCGCTGAGTGTAATAGGTTGATTAGATACTATGTTAAAGAGGAGTTGAGCAGGTGTCCCTAATGAATTGGTGTTAAGGTTTCACTGTTATCAGATTGAAAAGAACTCCTTGCTCAAAACAATGGTGGTCATCAAATTAAAAGAACATTAAGCTGGGTATCTGTCTTGTAATGAGGCGTTTCATTCTTACAGCATTGGATGAGGCAGTGGGTTAAGCATTTATGACACCTAACATCCTGCTACAAGCAAAACTACGAGGATGCCAACAGATTTAATCAGCAAAGCTTTCTAACAGTAGATGCACTTCAGTGTCGAATCTCCTCCTACTGGCTCAGAAATCGATGTCTTTCAGAGTGAGCTAAGCGTCATGGTAGAAATTATTACTGAGATTGTAGACCTGGTTTTACTGATGTAAAGCCAGCTGCTCAGATTTCATTTCTTTGGTCAAACATCAAGTTTATCATTTAATGTCGTTGTTTAACGTAGCGTCTTTTGTTTGCTCGTCAGGGGCGGTGAATGCACTTTAAGGTCTTGTATGTAGTCCTTCCTACACCACGTTTGGAGCTCTTTGATCTTTCCTGATCTCCAGATTCACTTGAGGTCTCTGACTTTGAAGCAGCGTTTTGCAATGATGAAGGTAAAATTTAGTTTTGAGTAAAACCTTTGATTAGGATTTTTTTGCTACTCTGAAGACCAACCCTTTGTTTCATGTATGTTATGAATAAAACAACTGAACTGTGAACAATTAATCTATCCTCCGTTCATAAATTTTTTTTTTTTTATAGAGAATTTGACCAACAAACGTCAAACAAAATTGTGCTTTGTGTTCGATTAAAAAGAGGACTAATTATGAACCTCAAATCACATTTCTCCCCCACTTAACATGACTTATAAAGCCTGTGCAGCATGCCCATTAACAGTTCCACTGAACGCATGGTGATCAAAGTATTTTTTTTCTGTTTCTGTGAACTTTCCTCAGTTTTGTGTAGTGCTTAAGAGTGTGCACACATGTACAGGGGGTTGTATCTAATAATTACTTTTAACATAGCTCTCATTTTATCAGTCTGAAAAATGTTGAAAAGAGGGGAAAAAACAGGAGCAGGAGCTTGCTTTTGTTCAACCAACTGTATGAAACTGATGTCTTTTAGTATTTTGAAGACAACCTGAAGTTTAAAATTATCACATAGGAGTCACTCCTATGGTACCACTGGTAAATAGTTATCTTAAAAAATAAATTAAAAAAACACACTAAAAGCTTGCTTTTTCTAACTGATTATATTACTGAATGGGCGGCTGAACTTTGTCTTCTGTATGCCTTCCTGTTGTTGTTTGACTCATGTGTTAGGCTTGGCAAACAACGCCCGTTCATCCATCCATTTTCTCAGCCAGCTGGCTATCTGTGGTTGCAGCCAGCAAGATGATGGTGGGATTTATTAGTACATGGTAAACTTTAAGTCAGCATAGTTTTCAATTCAATTCAATTCAATTTTATTTATATAGTGAATGTCTTCCTCACTAGCAACATGACTTGTAGCCCACAGCTGCAATTTGCTGAGAGTTTCTGCAGCTGAAACAGTATTGGTATTTTTTCTAAAGTAGTCTAGATCTGAGCAGCAATCCTGAGTGATCATTCTGGCATGCTATAGCAGCCTCCAGATGTGATAAGTATTCAGGAGACTAGGCTTCATTCCCCCCGATTCCACTCAGGGTTTGATTTGATGACATTATGACTTGATACAAGAATGGGAATTTCCTTGCTAGTCAGCAGAAAACTACAGTTAAAATAAGTACACTTTTGATCTTGAGATGTAG
>NW_005187403.1:2594852-2596073 GCF_000239375.1 Pundamilia nyererei | reverse complement strand
TAAGACTGCTAAATAGTAAAATGTAGGGTTTTTGCGGTTGTTTGTTCAAATGTCTCCTGCCAGTCAATCATTGTTTTTATTCTACCTGATCTGGCTGGGGTTTGTGTGACTTCCATGTTATGACTTTAACAATGACAGGCTCCAGTGTGACTCTGACCACACCCAGAGAAATATCTGTAAGGGAAATCTAAGAGGTGAGGTCTACTGGTGCAATGATGAAGTGGGGAAAAAAAGTGAAGAATTTCCACGATGTCAGCTAACACAATTGAAACTGGGGGAACAGAAAATCTATTTGCCTATTTTTTTAGACTAGTTGGTTTTGTCCTTAAAATGAGTTTGAAGTTGTGCAGGTTTACACAAAGACCGATTTATCTTAGGCCTAAAAGTTAGCCAGGCTACAGGCTAACTAAAAGCCAGTTTCCATGGTAACAATCTATAAAAACCCGCTCTCCAGTGGCACCAAATAACAAAAAGGACAAAAGCATTTCTCATACATTCTTGTTTGTTATTTAAGTCTATTCAAGGAAACTTGAGTATGAGTAGAGGTACTGAGCTTTGCCATGTTATGAATTAACAATACTAGTGGAATTTATGACAAATAACTAATATTGTCTTTGGTTTTGTCCATCTGTCACTTTGAGATCTACATATGTTCCTGCTTGGTTTGCAAAATTGTGTCCCCACTCCTGGGAGATCCCTCAGACTTCTGTGTCTAGACAGGAGCAGGGTCAAAGATATTTTTCAAAAGCAACTGTCTCCTCATCTCTCAGTAAGAAATTCTTAGCTGCAACTTTATTCCAGCTTTGTGTGACCGCTTATCAAGCTTGCCGATGTTGGGGTAAGTGAATCCAGATATAACTGAAAGAAATCTTGAATATTTTGAACTCACTTCATAATACAAGGCTTGAGTTCTCCATTTAGCCGTCGTCGAGTTTTCTGAGTTTATATTCAGAAATTCCGGGATTGATTGCTTATATGTTCCATGAAGATGTGTTTTCTGCATTTGCTTGAATCTGGCATTAAGTAGAGCTCTGTTCACTTCATTATTCAGCTATTTCTTCAGTGTTAGGTCAGTATATCAGTTAGCACCAGTGCTCCATTGCCATTATAAGCCATGCATGTCTATACATCATCCTCCTTCCAGTGTGTTTTACACATATTCAGTGCTTTCAGATCTCAAGCTATTGCAGGCCTTTGCAATACTTTATTAAAGAGCTATTT
>NW_005187403.1:2591978-2593241 GCF_000239375.1 Pundamilia nyererei | reverse complement strand
TTTTAGGGACCATTCACTCCAGTGAAGCTGCCTTAGTACTCCAAATATGGAACATAGAAATTTCCAAGTGCAACACTACATCTTATTAAAAATGCTTCCTTCAAAGCTCAAGACTGACAGCTTGGCTTTGTCCATCAGTTATGCTCCAGAAGAAATGCACATCATCTTGTCAGAAAAATAAGGAAAGTGGCAGCACTCTCTGGAATTGTTAAAATCCTTGGGACTAATTGTACTCTTAGATACGGACAAATGTGTATATATAACTTCAGTTGTGGACAAGTTCAACACATTATTCCCAGAGGCACAGTCATAATACGTCTAAAAAAATTGAAATGGACCTCAGTCAATCCAAGACAAATAACCAAACAAAGTTTGACAGTGGTGGTCACTTCGCTAGTTATGTTTCTGTGGGGAAAAATAAAAAATCACCTCACTGAAGCACCATAACACACATGCTCAGGAAAATTGTGCCTTGAAATTTGTCACCTTGCGACTCCCAGCAGCATTCAGCAACTACTCACAAACTGGTTGGGCAATACACAATTTTTGCCAGCACCCAAAGGTTGCCAACAGTACAGAGTTACTTTGCTCTGAATGCGATGTAGATTTGTATCCAGTCCTTCAGCTAAACCATTGTATTTACCTTTAGGAAGAAAACCAACAGGGCTTTCAATCTTGAAATCTGGGAAATCTTCAATATATCTAAAGTTTGTGCCATCTCTTTGGTGATGTCACAATACAATTTGATTTCTGTGTTTGGGAGAGTGGACACAGCTACAGATTAAAAAAATAAATAAATGAATATACAAATAGACAAACAAAAACCCCCCCCACCACAATAAGTAAGTTGTTTGCCTGCAAGACATTTGCATCTCTGCAAATGTTTGCATGCAGTTTTTTTTTGTTTTTTTTCATGCAACAATCTTGTGAGAAAACATAATCGCTCCAGAAATCAATGAGGGGATTGTTGTTTGCTGGGCCGTTTCAGTACACACAGTGACCTCTGTGTATTTTTGCCCTATACAACTGATTTTCAGTCACTTTTTTTTCTCCTTTTGTTTTTTATACATATAAAGTATTAAAACCAACACGTGTAGAAGAAGTTAGGCAGCCATCAAGTTGCATTTACAGCATAAGGAGGCTGTGAAATGTATTTTTATGCTTGTGTTTGATGTGTTTGACTGAGTTATCGTGTTTCCTTAATCCACACTAAATGTAAACAATCTTCAAGTAAGGCAAATTCAATTTAAATCATTTGAGTCA
>NW_005187403.1:2581414-2590404 GCF_000239375.1 Pundamilia nyererei | reverse complement strand
AATATCATTTTGCATGGTGAAATAATTGACCTCTATTTTTATAATGGTCTGTGTTGTCATCAGAAAAGAACAGACATTTGCACTTATTCAGACCATCCTCCTCAGGCTGGCTGTTCACATTTGTGTTCGCAAGCTTATCGAAGGTGCTCCATGGGCAGATGAGATGCAGCTTCAAGCCATGTGAAGCCATAAAAGACTTCCTCGACATCGATCCACTTTAGTTTGATTTATTTCCTGGTGGTGAGAGAGTTGTCATGACACCTTGCTGCTCTCGCTGCCACCTCACCAGAGAGGGCAGGTACTATAATGGAGGTGACCCATTACTAACATGCTGCTGTGAGATCACCAACTGCACTGGTGTATATTTAGCGAGCTAGAACCTCTACTGACCTTGGTAACCATAGTAATGCTGTTTGGATATGACAAACTTCATATGGGGTGGCTTCAGATGTATCAAAGCTTACTTTTATTTACTAAGCCAAAACATGGTTGTACTAATTTGTCATCTTTTAAAAAAAGAAGAGAATATCAATTCTCATTAGTATTAGAGCTATATCCTCACTGTTAGTGCTTATTATGTGTGGTTGGGTCACATGTTGATATGACATGTACGAGCCGATTAAAGAATATGCTGGGGGGGGAAAAAAAGCCAGATGCTCTGGCTACATCTTCTAATCAGTGTAAGGAAAAGTGCACTGAATTCAAAGTGCTTCCTTAGTGCTGGCTCAGTGTTGGTTAAATCTCTGTAGTCTCTGAGGTTTTCTTGTGACAGAGAGCCATCTACTGAACATTTGATGTCATTAACATGCTGGCTGATGCCTTTTAATTAGCATTATCCACATTTTCTTTTCATTACTGAGGGCATTTGTGTTTATTTTTTTCCATGGCAGCAGAAGTGATGGATTACACCTCTTCAGACAGCCATATCTACACTTGTTTCCAGTATGAGTCATTCTAGTAGAGATATCAGTTTTAACCTATTTATAGACTGACCTTAATAGTTGGAAGTCTTTTGCTGGGTTCTGAGACTAATTGAAAATCAATTATTTGTATGCAGATCAACATGGATCACAGGATTTCTTGACCATGGTTTTAGATCCTGTTTCTCATCCCCTGCCTAAATTATAGCCTTTTGCAGTTTTAGTGTACTAAACATGTCATTCTGTCTAGCATCATCAGCTGCTTTGCCATGCAACAGGATATTAAGTGGCTCTGTTGACTGTAGATTCTATTACATTTAGTTTAACAGATGCTCAACCATGCTTCATTAAGTCAGTCGCTAGTGTTTACGGAGACGTTTGAGTCCTAGCTCACAGCTATTGCTAAATTTTAATTAGGTAGTCGACAAAATGTTATAGACCATTAAAAAAAGATCAGTAGTTATTTCTTAAAACCATAAATGAGTTCCTTTGACATTGCTTGTTTGTATAGGCCAACAGTCCAAAACAGAAATATATTTACTTCCAGAAAGAAAAGGAAGGCAGCGTATCTAGAAAATTGGGTGTAGTTAAATCCCTTAACTTGAAAAAAAAAAAAACGTGAAAATTTTCAAAGTTTTTATGATTCTTAGATTCATTTTTATTTACACAGTAAGCAGGTTTTTTTTTTAAAAATGATTTAACCAAACGCTAGTGGCATCTAGTGGTATCTGTCTACACACTGAACAGTTCAACATACAAGATACAGAAAACAGCTAGTTATTTTGTATTCAAGTACTCTTAGAGTTTATTAATTATTAATCCTTTATTTATCCAGGTAAAAAATCTCATTGAGATTAAAAATCTCATTTCCAAGAGAGACCTGGCATCATAGCAACAAAAGTCACATACCACATAGGTATATAACATTTAAAACAAATACAATATCCCATACAAACATGTGTAAAATATACAATAACAGCACAGAGTAAGCTGAAATATTTCACAGTGGCTGCTGTAACAGTAGTAATCAATTATGTTAGTCACCAGAACGAGTACTTGCAAAATTCTGAAAATGTAAAAGTATTTCTTTTTTACTGCTATAGGTAGTGTATGTCAAGGCTGCAGTTCTATTGAAAATGAATGGCATACCGTATAATGATTAGTGTGTGTTCTAGTCTTCTAGTCTATGCGTACAGAAGAAAGATGCATACAAGCACATTTAAAAACTATTTGTGACAAATAGTTTAGCTGCTGTGATAACTTGGATACGTTGGGTGTGGAATTACTTTGTGTTTCAGTAGAGAAAACTGATTTGCAAAAGTCAATATTCAAACAGTGCCACTGTGCTTTTCAGATCAACGATGGAAATGCCTCCAATTTAGCAAAGTACCTAAAAGATCTGTTTAAGAAAATCAAGGTTGCTGAGTTCTAGTTGAACGTCCAAGCATTATTCTTCTTATGTTATCCTGACATACATGGTACATTTTGTTTGAGGCAGCTGTGAAGGCCATATGCTAGGTGGGTAAGTTAATGTAACTAATATTAAGCTAATGTTACTAATAGGGTTAAGTTATGTTAGCTTACATTAGCCTTATATTAACCTACTGTCATTCAATCTGTATCGTATCAACAAAATATGTTATTTTGGTAGCAAATTTAATCAAGAGTAATGTTATTCTTTTACTTATACACGCTATTAACTTTCTTTAACACACAATGACCATAAAGGTCAGTTTTATAGTGTGGAAACACAACAATACTGTTTACTACTGGTTACACTGCAGATTTGATGAGAGCACCCAGATGCTGTGCTTCAGTTCTTACTCAGCATTGTTGCAGTAAAGGCAGAACATAATTGGATAATAAGTACCCAAGGGAAGCTGAACAAGCAAATAGGAAATCATTTGAAAAAACCAGGTTTTAACCCAAAGGTTATTGCAAAAAGATGTTAATCTCGAAAAAACGTAAGAAGAAAAATATCTCCACATGTCAGCTTTTAAAGGTAAATCAAAGGTTGGTTTAATCAGTGTAGTCCCAAACCATTTAAAATAATTTGTCCTCCAAAATGTACAGAAGCTGTTCACTGAATTTCTCAAGGAAATTCTTTGTTATTGTTTATATCATTACCTAACCTTTTGTTTCTTCTCTAACAAGTCTTTTTTTTGAATGTGACATCATTTAGATGACAGTCCCAGGAATCAAGTTCCAGCACTGAGCAACTTTAAGCAAGCTGTTGAATTCAGGTCTTTTTAAATAAGGTTTACATATTTGTATTCATATACTGAGAGAAAGGTAAGAGGAAAGTATGCATGGATGGTTAGATGTTCTAAGGCGTTCCCAGGCCAGCTGAGAGATATAATCTCTCCAGCATGTGCTGGATCTGCCCCATTGATGCCTCTTGGGCGAGGTGTTCCTCTCCCAAGAGGCATCCTTGTCAGCTGCTCAAACCATTTCAACTGGCTCCTTTCGATGTGGAGGCAGTCCGTGATCTCGTTCTTTCGGTTACTGCCCACAGCTAGTGACCATAGGTGAGGGTAGGGCGTAGATTGACTGGTAAATTGAGAGCTTCGATTTTACACTTTACCACGACGGACCGGTACAGCATCCGCAGCACCGATCCGTCTGTCGATCTCCCTTCTCCCGTCACTCATGAACAAGACCCCGAGATACTTGAACTCCTCTACTTGGGGCAGGAAATCGTCCCTGAGCTGGAGTGGGCACTTCACCCTTTTCTAGCAGAGGACCAGGACTGTAACCTCTAGTTTGAATTAAGGTAGTATAAATCTATTGGATTTAGCATGTAGAACATATTGCCAACCACATCTGAAAGTGTTTTGTAGCTGTTGTAAGAAATTACAGTTTAAAAGCCGGCCAAGAAAGCCAATGTGATAATTCATGTAACAGTACACTGTCCCTTACAATAGCAGTGAATTAAAATGTTACCCTTGCGCACAAAGTATTGTGAAAAAAGTGAATTTTAATTTTAATTTAAACCTGGCTAATGTCTTGTGTCTGCACATCCGGAAAAAAATAAAATAAATAAAAAATAAATATTTGACATTTTAAATAGCCGTACATTTGACCTTTTATACTCTAGATACAGCTCTACACCTCCTTATGTGGCACTTCCTGCTTTCTACGTCTGCAGTTAATGCAGTGTTTGGTGTCATCTGCAGTGCCTCTTTGCTCCTCAGACGAATTCTTTACTACTACGAACATATTAGTGTACTGTCTGAATGAGTGAGGTCTCCTTTGCCCTCTATATTTCTCCAGCCAAATCCAGGTTGCACAAAGCATCATCCTACAGCAGCTATCTTTTGCAGTTCCTGTAGCTGACTCATTGCAAACACGTTTTCTGGAAATGTGTTTCTTTTACAGAGTGATGTCAAATTATTCCTAATAACCTCAATTTTTTGTAACTCAGCAACTCATTCACAGATAATTTCCTGTGAGTCATTGACTCATTTCAACTTCTTGGGATCTTGATGGTCTGGCAGTACGAATAATTTTGCTGATGATGAATAATCATTTTCAGGGTGCTTTAAATTGCTGCAGGACACTCTGGGTGCGTCATCCTACTGTACTTCTTTGAGTTTCAGTTTATGGCTCCCTAGCTTAAACACAAGCACTTCATCATTTCTCAGTTTCGCTGCATGTCTCCCTTTAAAAACAAAGCAAAACCAAAAAACATCTTTGCAGTTATTTCTGCGAGTTCGATTTACAGTCCTGCTTCCTGTACATTGACGGAGGCAGACCGGCAGTTAGCGATGCATTTTGTTTCTCTTCTGAAGATGACATCATCCCTGTGCTTGTGTTGACATCGCACGGAGCAGCCTCACATTAGCGTCTGTCAAGGTGACTGCACGTCCAAGACTTGCGTTTAATTTCTGCTCCGTAGCAAGTCACCAGCTTGTGAAGGGGTTGTGGTGGTGGTGGGGGGGCACAAATGTGCATGTGTTTGAAGGAGCAGGAGGCGTGTATTAGGGGAGGGGAGAAGGGGTATTGTCCTGCCTCCATGCCCTCCGCAGGCAACTGAGGATCTCATTTGACAGCTTCAAGGTGGAACGTGGAAAGACCAAAACAAGAGCCGTAGCCCCCCCACCCCCTTTTTTCCCTTTTTTTTTTTTTTAAGCCCCCCTCCCTTTTTTATACGGGGGAGAGAAAACCAATCCGTCTCATCGTCCTGTGGTGGCTGGGTTTGGCTCTTTGTCAGTGCAGGGGGGGTAGCAGACAGGCAGTGTGAATGCATATCATGACCACAATAGAGCAAACGAGCACAGTTCAGCCATGAAAGCCCAGCGGGAGAGGCTGAGAATTCCAGGGCTGACGCTAGAGTGAGTATTTTCCTCCGTTATCCTACCCAGGAGACGGCTCCTCTGAAGTATGTAGCTTGATCCATCTCTGTGTCTTATTTGTTGCTGTCTTTTACTGTTGCTTTATGCTGTTTGCTGTGTTAGCATTAGCAGCAGCAGCACCTGCAGCAGGAAGTCTAAAGCCAGATCTTTAACAGCTAGGTAACAGCAGCTTACATGTGCTCGCGTGTCTGTGTTTATGTTCGTGTTCACAGATTTATGTTATCATGCACGGGCATGTGATGGACAGACAGATACTGTAACGTGCCACGAAAAAGGAGTGCCGCAACTGCACAATATGTTTTACTTGCTGGTGTGACACAAGCAAACAGTGCACACGTAGAAAGCATACACAGAGCAACACCTATCAAGAGTGTTGAGACGATGTTTGTTAGATGAAGCAGTGAAGCGTTGAAGGCTGTGTGGTTTAAATGTCAGTTTCCGCTTTTATCACAGCTCTTGTCATTGGTTTGATTTCATACACTTTTTATTTAGGTCAACAAGGCATTTGTTATGGTTCCCTCCATTTGAGGATTTAAAATCTGCATTTCAGGATACATTTTCACAGTGTTGGTCATCCATCAAACTAGACTTTTCTAAAATGTTTGGAATGGAATTTAGCAGATAATGATTGTAAAATATATTATGTCATATTTTAAAAATCTCCAAGCAAACATCGCCCACTAATTATATTTGCTGTGATACTCTTGTGATGTCGGGGCATACCAAATTGTGGTTCTGAATAAGGTTGGTGATATACCAATGATATAATTTTTCACATTGGCAGCGAATCCCAACAAAAGTGTTAAACTGAATTTCCTCTCCAGTGTTTCCCAAAGATTTAAACTGTAGTGATGGAAGGTAGACAGGAGTGCATGAAAGGAAGTGCTTTTAAAAAATAAATAATACCTGATATAATTTGTCACAAACACTAGAGAGGCAGATACTGAGTATTAAGTAAGTTCCTCGTTCAATGGATGGATTACAACTCCACTGTTTTGGACTGCAGCTGATAAAAATAGTCGCTGTTCTGCTCTTTCGGTGTAGCAGGTCCAATTCTCTGCTTGGTGCAGGTGCTTGTTAGACCCTGCAGCAGGTCTTCAGACCAAAACAAGGTCTGCTGTTGCAAGCTGCAATCCAGTACAGTTTGAGTACATCGAGACTGTGGGATGACAGACTCAGGTCCTTAATTTTGCTTAACTGCAGCTGGGTGATTAGTGCACGATGATATCCCTGTGCTGGTGGTGTTTCTGTAACATCGTAATAATGGTGGTCTATGATCAATATTACAGCTGACCAATGACATTGTCTCAGTATTCCATTAGCATAAGCCAAGATTGTTTGCTAGTGCTATTTATAAAACACACACACACACACACACACACACACACACACACACACACACACACAAACCAATCACTAGCAAGCCAAATTAAGTAATGTAGACTTTTTTCCTTTTTTCCCTGCATTGCAAAGCTATTCCAACATGATTGGTCAGTTGCAGTTTTGATCCCGATACCAAGATTATTATGTTAATGCAGGTACAACAGCAACATGAGGATATCAGATGCAACATGGTTAGCAGTGATGAACTTTCAGAATAAGAGCAAGGGGATTGTCCAGTTGTAAATGGTTATTATTGTTTTGGACAATTCTATTGTTTTGAAAAATATACAAATAAATAATAAATTCAGACTATATTGTGCAAAAGGCACATATCTGGGAGCTAACTAACTTGGATAATTAATACATGTGTTACTGATTCAAAGTATCTACAGTTCACATGTCGTGGTTCTTGGGCAATATGAATGAAGTCTTAATGGTTGTGATGAAATGATTAGTGGTTTTAAGCTTAGCAGGGAAATGTCACTGTAAAAACCACATGGAGAGTTCTGGTTGTACCAGTCATCAGAAGAGTCTGTCGTAAAACATTCTCACCTTTACAGGACCAAATATTCTGCAGAGCAGACAGTTATGTTGAAAAATGACTCGATACACGAGGCCACATAGACTACAGTAGAGAAAGTGAAAGTCATTCTGTATGGGCTGACCAACAGGAGATTCACACTCTCTAAAATCAGTTAAGACTGGTTAATCTATAACTGCTTTTATGAGCATTTTAGCGAACGCACATGATTGACATGTTTTGTTTTAGTCTGAATAGTCTACAAGGTCAGACATCCCCAATGTTAAACGAAAACTGGCGAACTAGACAAATGCCTCGGAGACCTGCTGTTCAAACACAACTTAAGTTCATTTGACAGGGATCATTTACTCTTCATGATGCTGCTGTTTTCATCTGGGCATGTGTCTGAGTTGTGGGGGTTTTGTCTTTGTGTGCGTGAGTGTGAGAGAGAGTGATAAAAGACAACTATTCACTAGAGTCCATTTAACTTGCAGCCTCACTCCCAGAAGCTTGAGCCCTACTCCCACTAGCCCTTGCAGTCCGTGCAGCCCACTGCACGCTTTTCATTTCTGGAGGTAAGCAAGAGTTCTTCAACCATGGATGTTTTGTTTTGAAGGGCCTGTTGGTGCATGTTACCTTGTCTTCACCTGTCATATGGCTCAAGCGCGACAACAAAATCATCTGCCATTGAAATGACATTGGAAGGGGAGGACGTGATACTTATATAATGTTGATAATGTCACCCCTTCCCCCATCTTGTCCCTCTCTGTTCTGAGGTTTAGGCTTCTCTTTCATGTGCTAAGTAGGATTTGTGGCATTTGCAATACATCAAAGTTAATTATGGTCTCAATCTGTGTGAATCCCAGGCTTGTTTCATTTAGGATCGAAGAGTATTCAAAACAGTAAAAGCTGGTAATGGTTCAACATCAGGGCTTATTGGTTAGATCTCAAATAGTTTATAATTAGATTTTAAATGATGCGTGTCACTCTGTCCTCTCTTCGTTCTCCACATTATACCTAGCCAGATGCTTTAAAACTGCGATTGTTCATGGGCCAACTATGTGTGCTTCACTTTGAAATGACAGAGTCAGGTTGAAGCCATCTTGCTGGTGAGGTAATGTTTGTATAACTACTGGTGAGCTGATCAGGCAGTCTGCACACATGGCATGAAAGCACTAGATGAGATCTTTGTGTCCTTGTGTCCTCTCTACAGTCTGTGAGTCTGTACCGTTTTAGCGAAAGCAGGTTTTTTGCCTCCTATATTAAGTTTAGACAAACATTCTGCAGCATATTCTTTCACAATTGGCTCACTTTGAGTGAACAGTCTTAGAGTCAGTTCATTAAACATATATGTTTTACTGATATGAAGAGTGCCACGGTCTTCTGTCAGGTTTATTCAGCCTGAATCTAAAGCACACGTGCCAAGAAAAATGGGTGGAATGAAACTTGGAATGGATTTTTCTGCAGCTCATTCAAAACGCTCAATTCTGAGAATTTTCTGTATCAATGAATAGCATGAAAACACCCACCCATTTCACCTCTGGTCTCCTCTTGTTCCTGCTCAGCTTTCATAGAGAGTCAAGTGGAGCAGGTATTTCAGTGAGTCAGCTCCATACAAGAATGTAGAAAGGTTTTATTTTTATATATATTTATTGACATTTTCAGATTTTATTCATGTGCCAGTGGACATGGTCACAGTTAAGAAGCCAAATCAGAACACTTGTGGTGATCCTATAGGACCATTACATAGCAACACATGTACCATCATAATGTGTATCAATATATATATCAACTGTTTTTTGTTGTTGTTTT
>NW_005187403.1:2527514-2581274 GCF_000239375.1 Pundamilia nyererei | reverse complement strand
GTGCTTTTGAGAAATTAAACCTTTCATTTGCTGACATTTAATAAGAGATGTATAAATTTAAAGGCTGCACAGCAGTGTCTGAATGCGATATTATCTGGCAAGAGTTGCAAAATCTGTCTTTGAATATTAGTCCCAGTATTAGTTGAGCCATGTTCAACTTCTTTGCCTGACAACATAGTTGTTTGCCAGATCTCTGAGTCAGCAACACTGCTGCGTCAACACTGGCCTCAAATCCTTGAGGGCACTGGGGCTTTTCACGCAGTGCTAAAGATGGTGAATCCGGCCTTAAAAGATATTGACTCCATGGTCTGAAAACTGCAGAGTATTTGCTCTTTAAGAGATATGAAAATTTAGACTATATGGTCTAATAAAGTAAAATCAGAGATATTGCTGGTTGAACTGTTAACCCACTGGAACCTGCACTTAATAACATTTTCTGAAAATGTTTTTTTTTTGGTTTAAAGTTACCCTATGGAGTAATTTACCGCCATTAGTGTTAATATGGTCACCATTAGATTAATAGAATCCAACATACAGGCAATTCACACGAGTCAAAGTGTTCTGACTCCTCTAAATCCTCAGTTTCAGGCTGACTTATTCTTAGTCTTGGCTTTTCATGTTCTCAGAGACTGTGACATGCCAAGTACAGTGATCTTACAGTGAGCGCTTCTCTTACCTGCTGTTCAGATGTTGCTTTTACAAGGGGCAGCCAATCAAAAGAATTTTAAAATGACTAATTTTAGCCGTTGGATGAACTGACGAGCTTACCCAAGGACCCGCTTTAACATAAACAAAGATAGTTTCCATATTAGTTTTAAACTGAGTAATTCAGTGCTATTATAGAAAGAGTGAAATAGTAATTATAAATATATGGACCTAGAAATGAATACAATAGGTTCCCTTTAATGGTTTTGATTCCTTCTTTTAAGAGCTACTAGAAAAAGAGGCACAGCAACCCTGATTTTTCTACTTGTGATGTCAGCACAAGCAGTGACCTCCCTATTCATGCTGCTCTTTGCAAGTTTGACTTTGAACCATCTGAACTGCCATTTCTAATGTGGAACACAGAAACGGAGCAGGGCCATAATTAGAGTGAAGGCTGTCACGCTGGCCTGTAGGGAGAAGGACTGAGCCACTCTGACAGAATACACACACAAACTCAGGTTTTACACGGATAAAAATAACTTCTGATGACGACACAGTCGCCAAAGATTGTGCATGTGAAGTAGCAGTGGTTAGGTGCCAGTCTTTGTTGGTTTTGCATTCCATCTCTCTTCCTTAGCTTTTGAATCCCTTCCAGACAGCATACTTGGCAAGTTATTAGACTCATTGCTTATTGCTTCCTGATGGTCTTCAGGTCTGACCTGGAACTTCCTCAGTGAGGATTGCAGCCTGTCTTTGAACTGCTTTGTTGTCCTGGTTGAAGAATGATATACTATCTTAATCTCACTGGCTGTAGCAAGATTTTATAGTTAGAAATCTAGGTGTAATAATGCTTTACATAACTGAAATAAATAACTAAACAAATATACAAATAGTTAACCAAATAACTTACGCTCTTATTAAACGTGCAATATTTTTGAGACATTTATTCAAGTGTCAACTCTGATTTATCAGCAAAAACAGACATGTCCTCTTTATTAAAATGCAAGTTACTCTTAATCAATCTTCTAAGGTACATTAGTCTTTGTGTGCATGTGTTCACATGAGGTTCACATCTTTTTTACAACTTGAAGCTCAGATGAGAAAGGACAGATGTTTTTATGTTGGATTGTGAAAGTGCCATCTTCAGTATACTGACTGTAAACTGTGCATGTGATTGTGGGACTCTTATCGTTGCTCTGGAGCTGTAAAGTGTGTTTTCAGGGCTGAACTCTGCTCTTCCCTGTGTAGAATTATCACTGAATAAAACTACTTTGGGAGAAGCTTTTAATGGTTCCTCTTGTTTGAGATATTGTTTTGTTTGGAGACCTGACAGCTACTTCAGAGAATTTGCCTGCATGCTTTGCACGTTACAGGCTGCGGTGATCAGCTGACCTGAACTCTCACACGTACGCGCAGCACTCAGAAGTTACATTCATCACTGAACTGACGGAGCGAATTGTTTGCATGTGAATTCCCAAGTTTAGCTCTGAGATTTTATTTATTTTGCTCGCCTGAAACATCAGACTTATAAAGCTTGCCATTGTTTTTTTTTATTCATATTTTTTTGAACGTTGTAAAGTTTGATGATTTCCCAGTATGCATTGTGTTTAGCTACTTATCTTTTTACGGAGTAAAAAAAAATGAGTCATAGATCAAAGGTGATGTAGTTAAGGTGAAGCACCAATAAGTGAATGAGGTAAGACTGTCTATGGAGCGAAGAATTTATGCAATAGCAGAAGAATCCATTGAGAAGCACAGCGTTTCAATTTCAAATAGGTCCTGCTTAATACTGACCCACCAGACTTTTGGAGGGGTGCCAGTTTGTGAACGTAGCGAATGCCCAGCAGCATCTGCTGATGATGCATTACCCCTCTGTCTCACAACCCCCCTTCACAGGATGTGAAGTGGTAGATGCCTGTTACATGATATGAAGCATGTTGAGCGCAGGGAGGACGGTGAGTGTTTGGGATACGGAACGCAATCGCAGTGAGAAGGGAAATCACAAAGTCAGCTGGTATTAGATGTCATATACCTGCAACAGTCGAGGCTGTCAGCACCTGACCTGGATCACACACTGTGTGCCGTTCAGGATCCTCCCTGGATTACTTTTTGTTTGAGGACAGAGGAGGACAACGTGTCCTCCCTGCTAGTGTGTTTATGCCGCAGCTGCCTGCAGATGTGCCTGTGCAGAGGAAGTTTGGACCTAAGGAGAGTACTTGTCAAGACTGCTCCAGAGGTCACCACCTCTTGAACTCTGATAGCCATCGGTTCTGCTCATCAAGTCTTCAGAAGCCTCCTTTACATCTCCCTCTTTGGCATGATTTGGACACAATGTCGGATTCTAGTTTGTGGACAGTTCTGTCCAACTTTAACATGCCACATTTCTTCAGTGGAGCTCGCCTGCGTCGGTCCCAAAGGTAACATCTAAAGATTGAAGAAACTTGCTACTTTTTTTTTTTGTACTGTGCTGCTTTTTAGTTAGGGTCCTTCAAATAATGTAGTCAGGCTCAGACATGCGTCTTTACGGAGCAAAACGTTTTATTTTCTACCAAATGGATTTACATGCACAGTTTCTGGAGCTTTGAGTGGCAGCAGGGACCGTGTTTACAGTAGTAGGTGTATGAGGCCAACATGAATAAGAAGCTGGGTGTTGCCGTCTTGCCTGTTGTGCGTTATTTGCTTTGTGCAGTTGAATGTGTTGTTGAGGTAGTCTCAGGTTTCCCACATGGATCATTCATATTAATTTACAGTGAGAATGTGACAATTGGGATGGTTGTTTAATTGTTTGCTGTTGATCTTGTTTCAGTATGTGTTCATTGCCAATAAAATGTATTTTATTCTGACAAATTGTATAAAGTCCAGCTCCAGAAGACATGCTTTGATGTCAGTTATTAGTTGACATGTTAAAGACTGACTGAATTAAAAATGTTTTGCTGGTTTATGGGATTTGGTGTGTGTAGACACTGGTTTATTGCTAAGCCACTTGATCCCTTTTTTCCCCTCATATACAGTATGACATGTCTACAGTACTGGTGAAGCTCATATACTGAAATTTATTTTTAATCCATGTCCTGACCTATTTTGCAGTGCAGAATAGCTTAACATGAGAGACTGGCAGTTTTTCTGGACATCTTGCATTATTCATAAATGTGTTTGTCTTTTTCCCCCCCACTGTTCGTGACAAGTTACCCGTTTATTCACAAATATTATTAAATAATTAATGTAATGTAGATATTAAGATCTTTATATACCAGTAAATCTTTGACCTGAGATGAGCTGGAATGGATTTCCATTTATATATATTTTTTCATTACTTATAGAATCGGTAATGAGGAAAAAAGGGAAGGAGGATAAAGTAAGCTGTTTTCTGTAATATTTAATTTATGCCAAATTGACATTAGGTACAAAGTAAATTATGTCATAAACCAAATGTGAAAATATATATTTAAAAAAAGGTGCAGATACAACTGGGATTAGTTTAAAGGAAACAGCTGCCTTCAAAAATGAGCAGCTAGGCTTTTTACCCAAGCAGCAAGTATTTAAATACTATTAATAGAGTGGTGTGTGTCGTATGTCTGACTTTGAATTTGGGTTTGTCAGCACAGAGTTGCAATTTGTGTGTCATTGCGCTTTGTCAGCTCACCTGACAGCTGTGACAGGGGAGCAAAACTCGCGGAAGTTAAAAAGATTAAACATGGCTTTTTGTTGACATGGGTCAGGATGAGACATTTCAGATTTATCTGGAATCTAAGGAAATCAAAGGGTTTTATCTATTTTTGCCTCTTCCTGTGTCCCGAATAAGTAACCAAGCTGAATTCTAAGAAATTGCTTCTGACAGATTGAAACTACTGTGTGTTTGAGTAATGTAGGTTACTGTAAAAGGAGTCTTAAAAGTAAGGTAAAAATAAAATGAGCTCTGCTGTGAATTCATTTTATGAGCACCCTTAGAAAGTATTTTTAGTGGTTTAAAAGAGAAATTTGTAGTAGTGCTTGTGCGTAATCCAACAATGGTTTGCTGATCCGGACAAGTTTGCATAATACTGAGACTTTTCAAATAGTTATGGATTCATTCCAGGAATCTCACACATCTGCAGTACAGCATAAATACTGGCCTACTTTCTCACTATCATCTTTGCCCAGGGCTTCTTTATCCCCCCCCCTTTAAAGCTTCACTATACCAACATGATTTCCCCCCCTCACTGTGGCCACAGAGGGGCTTCTACCAAAGCTCAGCTTAACATCAAATGAGATGAAGATGAACTGCATGCTGTCACAAATTGTGGAAGTCTTTTTCTGAAGTAATCCAGGAGCAGTTGTTTAAATCTCTCAATGAGTGGCAGTCAGGAGTCATGAAGGTACAAACACTGGGGTGGGCAATGTGAAGGTGAAACAACAAGAAGCTTGATTGGGCGACAGTGTGGCATTCACTTGGCTGAATGCTCGTAGAGGGTATAAATAGATGTCATTAAATTTGATCCTCTACGAGAACCTGTGTACCAGATATTATTCACTCAGTCCCCATCATGATAAATGATTAATGGAACATGTCCACAGTCATGATTCGCTCTAGAAACCAGAGTAAACAAGGATGACTGGGATTTCAGTCAAAATCGGATTTCCCTTCTGATGTAGGGAGATAAACTTGGATTTTTGAGTGCCAGTGGGGTAGCAATATAACTACAAGAAGCTACAAGCAGCTTATGATGCTACACTGCTTTGTTTCCTGTTTTTTGTCAGAGCAGGTGTTTCCTGGGCTTTAAAAGGTGAAGAAGAAAGTTGGCCAAAGGGCATTCAAAATTGTCAATACATCGGCTCTGACTTTGGTTCATGTTCTCCTCCATATGAGTTTAAAAGAATTTCCCCGGTATCATAGAGGGGTCGCTTTAATTGAACGTGTTTTCCGCTGTAATAGAAAACTATTACATTTGGAACATCTGTGTTTTACGAGGCACATGATATTGAAGTTGAAATAAATTGCGTATACATTGGTGCTTCATTGGATATCCAAAAGGGGGGGAAAAAAAGAACATTTGCAGCGCTATTTTAAACAACTTCCTGTGAGGTTGCTGCATGCCCCTGCATCTATGATTTCAGCTTTGATGCTACTCTGCTAAATGTGCTAACAGTGCTGAAAGTATTGTAAACAACAGGATGGAAGCCAGTTAGCTGGAGGAAGAAAAAAAACAAACCAAAACAGAAACCACTTTTATGACACATCATTCCCTACCAGCACAACATATGAATAGACATTGAAACTATGATGGCTGTTATATTCAGGTAAAAACTGCTACCTGTGGTGTTTCTGTGGTGTCAATAAAATGTAAAACTGTATCCAAGCATGTGAGTGAGCAAGCATATTAATGTAACTATGTAGCTGACTGTTTTTTTGCACTTGAAAAGAGAGAAAATATGTTAACATTGTAATAACGATATCTTGCCAGGTCTGGTTAATTCAGTTGGCAATGAAGTCAGTGCTACAATGTGGCAAAATGTTGCTTAATGTGGCTACAACAGCATTATTAAAATAGAAATACTGTAGCCAAAACTGCTACGCTTTTAAATTGAAATAAATGAATATTATTAACTTAGATTGTGACTATAACAGATGGCTTTAAAAAGAGTGACCTTTTGTGCACCAATCTTACTGTGATACACCCACAGGTACAACTGAAGGTTCTTATCTACATCTGATACTATGATGTCACCGTGTTTCTTACCAGCCACCTACCCACAATGACCTTTGTACCTTTTATTCACCTTGATAAAAGCAACATATTATTTTAACATGGCATCTAATTTGTGCCCATAAACTTGTGCCTGATATATTCAGATGTTGTTTGGTAACCACCGAGCAGCACCTGAGCATTGTGGAAGACACATAAATTAGTTATTTTTAAGTATATATCAGTTTGAGTGCTTTAAATGTTTATTTCTTTAAATGAAGAAGGGTCCTGTGCGTTCTTTCAGTACCTTTTCTTTCAGTTGCTTAAGTCTGCCCAAAGTTCATCTGGGAAAATCATGTCCCATCAAGTCCAACTACTTCATTTAGTACTGAGCCTCTTTAAAGAAATGTAAAGTTAGTGGAAGATATTGTAGCAACCTCAGGAGGCATCTGCAAAGTGAGCACAAAAAGATTAATGGGACTATAAATGCTGGAATGAATTTAGTGGTGATTTGTTGTGTTTATTGTAGCTGTACAGTTAGATTACAATTTCTGTGGATGTGTGGCGTGGTTTCCAGTGTTTGTTTGAGTGACAGCATTGTTTAGATAGCAGTAACCAACATTTGGACTGCAGTTAATCACCTGCAGTCTGTGTGCATCTTCAGTGGCTGTTAAATGTTGAATACAGAAGCATTCCCATAACCATGTGGATTGGTTTTATAAATCTACAATGCTTTGATACATTAGTCATTTATACAGATTTTTGTAGGAACTTTACAGTACATGGTAACTGTAATGGTGTAATTGTAACCAAGCAGCTGTGAGAGCCTGATAGTGAAGACTAAATGACAGTTTATTGTTGGTAAATCTAGCTCCCAGTACTATAATTTAACATTTACAGCGTTGCTCTCAAGTCGTAGTGGGGTTTTGTAATTGTCACTTTTTGGGCTGCAAAAATCACTCACACAAAAACACCTTCCAGTACAGGACTATGTTGCTGCTGGACAGCATTTCTAAGCCACATTACATTTTGTTATAAGGTATAAATATGGCCGTATCATCCTTAGCAGTGTTTCTGAAATCGTGTCTTTTGAGAGGACAGAGCATTGAGAGCTTATTGCAGCACATCAGCTGTGATAAAAGTTTCTTGTTTCTCTTTGCTGTTGCCGGTGTGACATTGAGAGCTCTGCAGTGGCACCTCTTTGAGTGGGTCTGCAGCGGTGTTAACGTAATCATGAGGGACGCCTGCTCACGCTGCACCACGCCATTGCAATTTGATCAATCTGTGCATTCACTGCAACACACAGGATGACACTGACTTCTCTCTGTAGCTCCAACATGTATGGCTGTTTCCTCTATTACTGCAGTAAAGTACTTCACAACATTTCCATGCCAGTTGTCTTATTTCTCCCTAAAAACATTTTCTCTCCTTCAGTAAAGAAAAAAATGGAGGAGAAATGTGTTTGTAGGAAAATATGAAATAACATTTGAAAATTCAGTTGGAAATGGTTCACATCTCTGAGGAGGTTATGTAACAGGGTGTCATTGAGTGTCTGACCTTGAAGTGAATTCATGTTCTTCAGGCATTATGTGTTTCCACTGACAGCCTCTAATTTGAAATTATAAACCCAGCACGAACTTCATTGAACAGTGAAGGTACTTTTATACTGAAATATTTCATTTTTCCCTCAAGGTTAAAAGCTGCCCTTCCTTTATGAGTCACATGGTATTGGTCACAGTGGCTCCTCATGAGTCATAGTCCTGTATTAAATGACCAACAAATATGGAAATATTATGAAGGCTGTGCAAAGAGCCTGCTTTTTGTTGACTGAAAGATGATTTTATTGTTAATGGTGTCTCTTATTTTAATGGCTGTTGGCGCGAGGACTGTAGCCTCCCTGTGGAGTATATTATGTTGAGGGCAAGCTTTGGCTTTGTAATTGATCTTTATGGCAGAAATACATTGCAAATACATTTATTTTTGAATAAGTGGAATGGATGTGTAGATTGATAGTAAAGTCAGACCTTTGGTGTCTGCAGGTACACTTTCAAACCAGTTTTAAGAATTTTTTTTTTTTTAAATATTGGTGACATTTAGGGCTTGTATACCATCTACATATCCCTTTCAGACCTGGATCAGTTTCCTCACGTTTCGAACTAAGAAGAGAAAATGTTTTCCAGAACAAGGTTGCAAGAAAGAATTTTTGTTGTTTGTTGCTGACCTGTCTTAGCTAACTGTTCTTGGCTGCTCTTCATATTTATACTTAAATCAAAATTTCAAAGCTTCATGCTGTGGGGTTTGCCTTCTTAGCTGGCAAAGAATTGATTCTAATTGCTATTGGATTCTTGCTTATATTCAAGCATTTCAAAATATTTAGTAACAGGTAAATTTTACTATTCAGTGTTTAATTATTCACATGCTGGATTCTGCAAGTCTGCAGTAAGTTTGTTTCAGAATCAGTATAATACCGCTAACATGCAGCCTTCATCATCTCTGTGTCTCTCAGCTCTCCTCGGCTAAATTCCAAACAATTAGAGTTAATTATAAGTAGTTATCTTAGGTATTTACTCACTGTCAGCCCCTTGTTGGCAAATCAAACTGGAAGTTCAAAATCTGAGTCAACACACTGACCTCTCATTAAATAAAGAGTTCATGTTCTGTTTCACAAAGCTTGCTTCTCATGTCAGTGTCCAAGATGGTGTGATGAAAGGCTCTTTGTGTGGTATCAAGTGAATAGTGCATCTCATATTGATTGAACAATCTTAGCACAATATTCATGCTGAAGTCCATGTATCAGTCGAGCTAACAAACAAAAGCGAGATGCTCGTGTCAGTGGTGAGGTCAGGATTTTGTTGATTACATTTCAAAACTACCTGCCTAAGGCTCTGAAGCATGCACTGTTATCTTTTAAATAACCCATAACCCTTTTTTATGTTATACCTCTATTTTCTGCTTCATGTGTCTTGTCAGTTTTACAGCCATGATTTTTCCTGACTAATATGGCTCTGTGGTTTCACAGCTGCAGAACGAGCAACAGAAAAAGCCTGATAGGAAGTGGCCAGCCTTCAGGTTTACCACGACCCCATTCCCCTCTCTCATCTCTCACAGGTAAATGCATGTCCGGCACATCTCCTAATGTATGAATGCTGTGGAACGGCCCCATTGTTGGAAACATATGCACTGGGTTCATAGAAGAGGAGCCATTAATACAATATGTTCTCCAACAGGAATGCAGTCTATTGTGTAACGCACAAAAAAAGGTTGAAGAACAACACAGGAAAGTTCACAGTACAGTCTGTGCACCAACAGATAATCTGTATCCACAGGATGCACTTTCTGGTACCCTCATACAGAAAAATCTGGTTAATCAGCACTGGGTGCTGCTAACTGACTCTAAACCAAGATGAAGAACTTTTACTTTAAAAAATAAAACACTGAAAAATACAGATTTTTATGTTGCGCACTTTATTGTCTGTGTCAGGTCTGTCCTGTCATGTTCGGGTAACAGTTTAACAGCACAGTGGCAAATTAAATGCAGTGATTATTTTGTGTGAGGAAGTGGTGGCCTGCAGACAGGAAATGCACAGGATTGGGGAGGGGGGGCAGCCCTCATTTACCATAGGGCGTTTTATTTCCTGCCATTGGTCAGGAAAAACAGTCTCAGTGTTTGGTCTGTATTTCAAGCTTACGAGAAAGCCCAGGCTCTAAAGATGGATTCAGACCCAGAAAGCACCTGTGTTCCTGCTAATGAAAGTATCCAGCTTTGGGATTACTTAACACTGTGGCTCAGACGTAGCATTAGTTCAAAAGGTAAGAAAAACACTTTTTCAGTGCTGTCAGATAGCTAAGTGCATTGACATATATCCTGGTTATGTTAAATAATAAGATGGGTTTCTACAGAAATGTAATATTTTTCTATTTAGTGAAGTGTAGGAGAACAGATTTCTGTTCATGATCAAGAATTTGTTCATAAAAGAAAAACTCAGACCATATTTTGTTCCTTTTGCAGAATATTGATTTAAAAAAAAGCCACTTTAAACTGTACTTTAAGGAGCTGTGATTAAAGCACTTAAATATGTAACATTCATGGCTTTCTATTATTCAGTGGCTCCATCGTTGTTCCTCGATAGGGAAAAGGCCCGTGTGTGTCAGCACATGAGGTGGTCGCATTGTGTTTAATTAGCTAGTTAGTCCCCGTCTTTGTGAAGAATGTTATTATGTCTGATTAATACGACACCATGGCTTTGTTTCTACATTCTGTGTGTAGAAACGCAACTCCTTTCTTTAACATTATATAGATGATAAAAACAAGTAAGTCATGCGTATAATTTACAAATTAGTTTCTTTTTTTCTAAAGCAGGCAGACATTTATAGACCCAGTTTAAAAAGGAAAAAGAACTTGTGCATATGAGGAGTCGTATACAAAGCTCTCTTCTAAAGGCAATATTAACTAAGTTACATTTAATTAATTTAATACGGAAGTGAATGACTGCTATAGAATCTGAGAGGGGAAACAAAAGAGAATACATTTAGCCCATATATACAGTTGCATACATTGAATAATATTGTTTTTTCAGATGTTTTCTAAAAGTAAATAACAGTGTTGGAATTCTAAATTCACTAAAATTTCACTTTGTCTAAAGCATTTTGTGCGACTCACTGAATTAGTTTTAATTCATTAAGCTCAGAGAACAATGCATTATTAATAGATGATGCAATGTTTTCAGCTCAGTGTAAACATGTATAGATAATATAGATATTATATCTTTAGTTTAAAAAATAATAATAATATAAAATATGTGACAAATGTGATGAACTCTGTATCCCTATTTTATCCAGTATTGCCACAAATACTGCTTTTACAGCCTCCAGCTTGACAGAGCAAGCGTGTTTTAAATGGTAGAAAAGAGATTAAGTCATATAATCTCTTTTCTACCAACGTGGTGTGGAGTCATCTCGGTCTTGGTTTCTTTTGAGAACTCTCCAACATTTGACAGATTTGTTTATGTTGATTTAGAGATGAAATATTTAGTTTGGAAACTGGTTCAGCACATCAGCAGGAGAAAATATCAACTTTTTTAAAGAATCAGCAGTCCAGCTTCTTCAATATGAAAATGTTCTTTTTTGTGGCTATAACATCTGTCCTCAGAATTTTGAGTGTTGGAAAAATCAATAAAATTATCTAAACATTGATAGATATCAGGAAAGCAATGGTTGTTTGCGCCTTAATCTATTTTCCCTGAACTTTCTGTCATCCACTTAATTTTTGAACGACTTATTGAACTCTTATTAAACTCCCAGCTGTCATAGGGTAAGCGGCAGCGTATATCCTAGCCAGGTTACTGGTTCATAATGGAGCTTACACCGAGAGACAGATGGTTTCACATCGACACACATGACAAATTTAGAATTACCAGTTAACCCAATATGTATGTCTTTGGACTCTGGGAGGAAGCTTGAGTATCCAAAAGGAATCTAGAGACACACAGGGAGAACATCCAAACTCCAAACAAGACCTGATGCAACGATGCTGATGACTTAACTTTCCGTACAGTTTTGTGTATTGCAATTCATTTTTATCTTATAAGGAATTCTGTTTCAGACATCCGTATTGTCTTGTTCATGTTTTTTGGCTCGCTTTTCATTTCCCTCTATAAAAGCACTGTGTCCTCTTTTCTCTTTTTCCCCCTTGTAGGAACAAGCCCACAAGACAGTCCTAGAAACTTCTCTCCTAGTGCCTCTGCTCATTTCTCGTTTGCACGAAGGTAACCTGACCAATTATTTTTTTCCCGTCGTAAACAAATCAGTAAGTAAAGCTCATCGTGAGACAGATGCAAATTCTTTAAAAACAGATGTGAAGTCATTGAGTCATTAAAGAAGTCTTTTCTAAGCCAGCATATGTGTAAATATTCAGCTGCTCAGGTCTGTTTATACTTACAAATTCAGCATCAGGAACATTTATTTTACACCATTTGTCAACACGATATCATATAATTCTGTATTTCTCTATCCACAGTCATTGCCACAGAGCAGACAGGTAAACTCGTGTTAGGCTTCGATTTTTTGTGAAATATTTATTACCCCACATCTGTCTGAAGTACACTTTATCATTCACATGTCCTTCATTAGTGTGCCTCACAGTAAAGGGGACACATTATGTTTTTACCTTAAGTCTAAGTGCCAGATATACATATTAAATAAGGCTACAATTTGGCAAAGTAAACAAATGCAAACAGAATCCCAGAGAGCCAAAAAGTCAGATCGAATGCTAGTTGTTTTTTCCTACTTTGCAACCAGCTGTGTTTTCTCTCCCAAAACATTCTTTTGAGTTGTCCTTATTTTTCCATATTTTTACAAATAGCCAGTGTTGCAAGGATGACGCTACAGTCATTTGGCAACAGTGGAGTAACTTTTTACTTGCTGTGTAACTTTTGGTATTTTTTTAGTAGGCGTTTTCCATCTGAGCTGGCTCGGGCACCAGGCCGATCTACTTGGTCTTAAATGGTTGTTAGGAGAAGAGAGAGAAGATGACACATGGTTCTAATTAATGTGGATCAGTTTTTTAATTAATGTTTGCTGTCAAGAGGATGAGGTGCTGCTCACAAGCACCAAGTGTTGGCCAGTGACAAGAAAGTGGACTTTCAAATTGGTCAACAAAGGGGCGGCAGGCCAAGATGTATATGAGCAGTATAATTTACTTAAAACTGTAAATCATGCAGAGGTGGCGCTCCACTCGATTGGAGCGCCACACTAACAAAGAAGAGCTGAAATGAGTATAATATGTCCCCTTTAACTCTGAGCCTTTGTTGTACTTCATTTTAACCAATAGTTTTAGTTACATTCACAAACTCTGTTTCTGTATTTTCTGCTTTTTTGTACAGTGTCAAGTAACTAACAGGATTATTTTTTAACAAGAGAAAGCTCAACATTTATCTCCAAACTTACGATCATTGGAGATGTAGACATTATCTTAAATGTTTAAACCCAGAATTTGTGTCTTCGGGGAGATGAGCATGTTTGGAAAAAGAACTTGTCTTTGTCCCAAGAGAAATTCGTCATACTTGCTGATGTATTTAAACCCATATGTTGTCATTGATGGCGTGCATCTGTTTGTCATTGGTGTTGTGTTGCAGGACTGATGGTCGTCGCTGGTCACTGGCCTCCCTTCCCTCCTCTGGATATGGAACCAACACACCGAGCTCCACTGTCTCTGTAAGCATCGCCCACTCATGATGTCAATGTAAATATTTCATAAACAGAATCACAGATATGTGTGACATAGAATTGAACCTAGAGCCAGACCCGGTTTAAATAGATTTTAAAAGATTCAAATGTTTAAAACGGTCATAAAGCTGTGTCATCATTGCTGCCTGTGTAAAACAGGCACGAGGCAATCCCCAGCAATTCCTAATGATAAAACATTATGGTGATGAGGGTAAATCACAAGAAAGAACAAAGTAAAACTGTTTCAGAAATTTTTTTTCTCTTAGTCTTTACTCAAGTTTTTACATGTGGCTCAGTGACAACATGTCTGAACTGCATTTGGAGAGCCTTTATGTCTAGTTTTTCTTACATTTATAAGAGTATAAATGTTAAACTGTTCCCATATGTCAGCATTATCCTGTACAGGAAGCCGAGCTTTGACTACTGTACAATACGTGTGTATACAATAACACTCATTTACAGGAATTACAATGTGCCGGGGGACTGAAAATGACCTGCACTAATGCTATGTTTTTGTTTTGTGTGGCGTTTGGTCACCTAGTGCTTTTCCTGCTATTCAGATGCTCTTTGGAAGGCACACACATAGTTTCAGCAGATACAGCGTGTGTCAGCCTGTATTAGAAACAATAAGGCTTTTGGTGTGCGCCAAGGGTTGGGCTCAGATTTCCTTAATATATTATAATCCACGTGTTATTTTATTATTGCCATTAGTGCTGAATAATTTGCGCATTACATGGCTCAGTGTTTTAAAGGTTTACTTTTTCATTATGTGATTTCTCAGAGCAGCGTTGTTGACCATGGTGCACATGATTGTTGAGGATAGTTACGTTGATAAAACATGCTTACTTACTTACTTTCTTGACAACAGTTACTTCGGTCTCATACGCTCATATTTGTTGGTTATGCGCAGTCTTAACCTATGTTAGCATTTTTTCACTTCTTATAGTGGTTAAGCTAACAGTCTCCCAACAGCAGTCGCATATATAACACACAGACAGAAGATCTACAGGGGAAAACATTTAAAAGAAACCACAAAGACAGCCCACTACAACATTTTTATTTTTTTTTTCCCCACTAAGGAAAATTTCTTTTTCTTTTTCTTTTCATGTTGAATGTATATTTGTTTCATTTCCAGTCATCCTGTTCATCACAGGAGAAGCTGCATCAGCTGCCCTTCCAACCTACGCCTGATGAACTGCACTTCCTCTCCAAACACTTCTGCACTGAGAGTATCTCGGGGGATGAATGCCGCAGAGCGACGGCAATGCGACCCCGGTCACGCAGTCTCAGGTATTAATGTACTTCTGCGAATATTTTCTCTCAGATGTACGTGGCATTGGTGGGACTGAACCAGTGATTTTATTCAGAGGTTTTTTTCTTTTCTTTTTTCAGCCCTGGAAGATCTCCGTCCTGTTACGATCACGAAATTATAATGATGAATCACGTCTACAAGGAGCGGTTTCCTAAAGTGAGGACCCACAAGACTTTACAGTTCTGTTTGACCACAAATTATCTGCATTATCAAACTTGCTCCGTCGCTTCTTTCTGCAGGCCACAGCTCAGATGGAGGAAAGGATTCAGGAGATCATCCGCAGCAACTCTCCTGAGACCGTCCTCCCCTTGGCAGATGGCGTGCTTGGCTTTGCCCATCACCAGATAATTGAACTGGCCCGCGACTGCCTGGAAAAGAGTCGGCTGGGACTCATCACCTCCAGCTACTTCTGCGAACTCACCGACAAGCTGGAGAGGCTTGTACAAGAGGTGAGAACATCTGCAGAAATCAAGTAGATGTTTCCTCATGACAGTTCAGCAATAAGACATGTTTTTACCGTAACATTAGAGTTGCACTGCAAACATTTTGTTTTCTTCTTCTGTTGTGTAGTCCACAGAGAGGTCAGAAAGCGAGGAGGTAAACTTCATCAGAGAGCTGGTAAAGAAGATCCTTATAGTGATAGCCCGACCTGCTCGGCTGCTGGAATGTCTGGTATGTTTATGGCCTTATTTTTTTTCTGCCTAAGTCTAAAATGTGCTGATGGGTGCTTGTCTTGAATATTTTATATGAAGTGACTGCCACTGTTTAAATGCACAAAATAATTTAACAAAAAAACCAAGAAAAGATGGAGATGGTTCATAATGAGCACTTCATCTGGATGGGTAATTTGTGTGAATGTTTTATAATTGTGTGTGTTGCTACATCTGGTTTCTTTGCTATTTAAGCTTATTTCAAATGACTCTGGAGTCAGCAGCTCAAATCTATCAGTCTAAAAAATATTCTATAAAAGTTCTATACGTTTTCATTATTCAGGTAACACTTTCTGCAATTCATCTAAGTGTCTGTCGTATTACAGAATCAAAGAGAGGTTAAAGTGGCTAAAATCAGAATTAAATTTAAAGCTGTTATGACTTACTTCAGCCGAACAGTACCTACCTCATACCTGATGGCAAGCTGACAAACACGGAGTAATTTAGCAGCCAAAGAAATATCTCAAAGGAGAAAGTAGAGACTACAACAAGCCTAAAGAAAGTAAATTCTGGACTAACCTATACTTAGAGAAACCTTTCCCTCACATTATAATGTTGCTCAGGCTGCTTGAGAAACTTGTTTGCTTATAGGTTTGCCATGGCAATCTAAAAAGTGAAAGTTCAACTTCTACTTCCTCTAAGCTGAAAATAAAGCGTAAATAAGTATGTTTTCCTTCACTCAATAGAGCTCCTACTTGATCTCAAACTACAAGATCAGGAATTTGTTTACTGTTTACTTGTTTATTTAAAGTTGTTCATAGCAATATATAGGAAAGTGTTTTGCTGTCTCTTCAGGAGTTTGACCCAGAGGAATTTTACCACCTTCTGGAAGCTGCTGAAGGACACGCTAAAGAAGGTCAGGGCATCAAAACAGACATCCCTCGTTACATCATCAGCCAGCTGGGACTCACACGAGATCCTCTTGAAGGTACACGAAGGACTTCATCATCATCATCATCATCATTGTTGTTATTCCTAATACCATTAATACATTTAAATGCTGCATGTAATATAGAGTAAATATATATTTACATAAAGAATGTAAGTACAGCACCTAATTAAAACAGATTATTTTGCATTTAATGTCAGAAACAAAAAACGGAAAAAGTTTAAGTGTAATGTTAAATGTTATATATTTAATCATCGATCATACTATGATATGTAGTATCCTGTATAACCGCAGTAAAGTTGTATTATTAGAATATATCCTTTTATTATTATTATTATTATTATTATTATTATTATTATTATTATTATTATTATTATCATCATACTATTATTACATCAGGAGAGCAAAGGAGTAAAGAGAGCACAGGATAATTTGTCAGGGTAAGGCTGTAAAGCAGGATTTGGCAGTTTGTTTTCCCAAGAGGCCAAATGAGAAACTGGGACTGTTGTGGAGGGGCACAACAATATGCTGAACACCGTTCTGCTCAGTATTCATTTCATAAGAGCACTTTGAGGTGACTGCTGTTGTGATTTGGCTCTGTATAAATAAAGCAGAGTTGAATTAAATAAGCTTCTTGGTGCAGCCCTCCACAACAGTCCCTTTTTCATGGTTCCCTTTTGAAAATGAATGGCCCACTCCTGCTCTAAAGGAACGCTGGAACTGAATTGTGGAGGGAAGTTAAAGACAAAGATACTCTTGACGAATGTCCTGTACCAAACAGATCGTCTTTCTAATGACCCTCTGTCTCTCCAGACTCTGTAACCAGCAACATTCATTATGACTAATTAGAAAAGAATGGCCTCCCCACAGACCTTATACAGATCTACACAGGCGGGCTCATCAGCCAGTCTCTCCATTTATTTCCCCCGAGTGTCTCCCGTGTTTCGTTTGCCCAGCACCTCGTGTGCCGGAAGCAAACCTACGAGGAGGGACAGATGTTAAATAGTACTGAAAATGTGTTTACAAGCTCTCCAGGGACGAGACAAACAGCACACATGGACTTTGCCATGGCTGCACAGACGAACATGCACTGAAAAAGATGCAAGGTGGTTTTTAATGAGCAGTTGTTCTGGGGTGGTGATTTTCAAAATGAGCGTAAGATGTGCATTTGTGTTGCCAGTTTTGATTTCCGCCTCATTTGTCCTCAATTCAGCTTATATTGAAGTCAGCACCTCAAACCTAATAGGTGAATAAAAGCTGAAGTCTGCTGTTTTTGTTTTGTTTAAAGGGCCTGATTTCATTTAGGCTGCCTTTGTTTCAGTAACTGCAATTGAGAGCCTGTGTGTCAGTTTCTCATGAAGTTAGATTCATAGTTTTGTCACATCAAACCCGCTGCAGCTTTGCTCCTGATTATTCCTCTGTTTCTTTTCTAGAAATCGCTCAGCTGACCAGCAGTGACAGTGGAATTGCAGAAACTCCAGAAACAGATGACTCTGTAAGTGCTTAGACATTGATTACATTATTGATCTAGTTCATCTTTACTGCAGGCGAAGCAGTGAAATCCAGATTTTATCTCTTTGATTTGTTTTAGCGTTTATCTCGCTCTCGTCCTCAGTCTCAGAGTTTCAGCACGGCCTTGCGGTCCCGGCGGAAACCCTGTGAGCTGGACTTTGAAATGATAAAACTCATCAGCAACGGTGCCTATGGGTAAGGACGTCTCATTTCTCTATCGGACGATCTAATCTCTGCTGATAGATGGTTGGTTACAGGCTGTTTGTTTCTTCTTTGTTTTGCAGTTGACAAAACCATACTGTGATCAAACCACACTTATTGTTGCAGTTTTTCTTCTATTCTTTGTGCAGCTCATAGGTAAACTTTTTGTTCCACAGAGCTGTTTATCTGGTGCGGCACAAGGAAACTAAGCAGAGGTTTGCCATGAAAAAGATCAACAAGCAGAATCTGATGTTAAGGAATCAGATACAGCAGGCCTTTGTGGAGCGGGATATCCTCACCTTTGCTGAAAACCCTTTTGTTGTGTCCATGTATTGCTCCTTTGAAACACGGAGGCACCTGTGCATGGTTATGGAATATGTTGAAGGTCAGCACTCTATTTTATTTTATGTGCATAGTGCGACCGCTGAAAGCAGTCTACTTTGAACAATGTCTTCTTTGTGTTGTTCTTTACAGGAGGAGACTGTGCCACCCTGCTGAAGAACATGGGTCCCCTACCTGTGGACATGGCTAGGATGTACTTTGCAGAGACAGTACTGGCTTTGGAGTATCTACACAACTATGGCATTGTTCACAGGGACCTCAAACCTGACAAGTGAGCTGTAAACAATATTTGTACATAAATGCTGGCACTCAGAGAAATATATTTTATTTTCAGGCTTTTGTTTTTCTTGCTTTTCTGTCAGGCATCTTTGCCATTTAAAAACAAACAGAACAAAAAAACTGTACAGTACTCGATCGACACCAAACAGCAGACTTGACGGTGTTAGTCATGAGCTATTGAATATAGCTAACAATTAAACTGAAGTTGGTGATGCATCTGTACTGTATTTAAAAGACATTGTGACCTACTGTTTTGAGTAATGGCTGTTATGGCATAATTTGCATAGTGCATTTGCACACCTAGCTGTATTATTTGTCAGATACCTGCATTAAAATGCTCCAATAGGTATCAGTAGCACAAATATGTGCGAGACCTGACCAGGGAAGTTCACGATTCAGGTTAGCAGACAAGATAAGACAGCTTGCTGCCAAAGTCACCTGTGTCAGCAACATAGGCAGTATAAAAAAAAAAAGGAGACATCGTTTCTAGTCTTACACCTGCATTATTTTTAATATCCACCAGGGGGCAACACCTGTGGGGTTATCCAGTTTTGTACAAGTCAAGAGGCTGTTGGGTTCTTTGGCTATGTATGTAACCACAGTAAACATGTTTCTGTTGGGTTTATTGGGTCATTTCCAGGTTTAAGATCACATTGAATAGGACACGAAGTCCATTTTGTAAGTTATGGGAATTCTACGAGTCAGAAAGGAGGATTATGTAGGACTTACTCAGTGGCTAATGACTTTGAAACTGGCAAGGAGAAACTCAGTTCGACATCCCATAATGGGACTTCAGTGAAGGACATCGCAATGGCTGCACAAACCCTGCATACGGTCTAATGCAACAACCTGTCAGTCAAATTGCCAGTGCTCCTGATAATGCAGACTGTAAGTCTGATCAAAATTTGAACAGTTTATTTGTCAATGAGGAAATCTGCTATAGGAAGGAAAGCATTTTATATTGAGGTGTAAACATGTTTATTTCTACTATAAAGTCAGGGTTTTTGTTTTAACGTGGAGGTGTGGACATTGGCTCGCTGTGAGAGTCTTCTTCAACCCCAGGGGTACAGCTCGGTGCTGAAGAGAGCAGAAAGTCAGTAAATATTGGATTAATGAATCATTTGACCAAGACAGAACACTAAATGTGTTCTGATTTTGCTCTGGATTTGTTGGATGCTTAAAAGGGAAGCCATATTTGCTATATTTAAGTGCAATTAAATAACTGTACTTAAGGGCTGTGCGATATGACCAAAAGTTCCGTCCGTGTACCTGGAACTGCTGCGGGAAAAAGCCAGTTCTAACATTTGAGTCTAAGGTTTATATTTTAGCACCTGGCAGCTCTTTTGCATCCGTAAACTCTCTCCATACTCCAAACCATGTCCATGCTACAGAGGTAGCCCCTTGTTTAGGTATAAGGTCCTCAATTTGTTTTGACTGGTCCTGGTTCTGTTTGGAGCTACCTGGTCCTGCCACATTTTCACTGGCTATGCTGGTATTCTCTGTGCCCAGATGGAAAAAATATTGCCGTAAACGGTGTATTTTGCGACACCACGAAAAAACGATAATGTATAATTTGAAACGACAGATGTTTTCATATCATCATGCGATATATTTCGTCATATTGCACAGCCCTAACTGTATTTCATAATATGTCTAAAAATAATAGAAATGTCTTCTTTTTTTTTTATTTTTTACCTCAGCCACCTTTGTGTTTGTTCAATAACATTAAAGATTGAACTGAGCAATTTTAATTTTTTTGTTTACACATATTGGCATGGAAACAGCAATTTCTTTTGTGAAAAGGAAGAAAAATGGCCGCCTCTGTCAGTGTCATGCTTTAAGTTTTTTTTTTTCTTCCCTTCATAAAAACAACATTGTAACAAAAATCACAGAACAACTGACTGCATTTATCATTTTACTATAATTAAACTTTGTCCAACTTGGTTTATCTTTTAGTCTGCTGGTGACCTCAATGGGGCACATTAAGCTGACAGATTTTGGTCTTTCCAAAGTCGGGCTGATGAACATGACCACCAACCTGTACGAGGGACACATAGAGAAGGATGCCAGGGAGTTCTCTGATAAGCAGGTAAATGTTGTTGAGCTTTACAGATGTACACTTTCTCAAAGCTCACCATATTTAGAATCCTTTTTGTTTTCTGCTGTACAGGTATGCGGCACCCCAGAGTATATCGCTCCAGAGGTGATCCTGAGACAAGGCTATGGGAAGCCAGTGGACTGGTGGGCTATGGGCATCATCCTGTATGAGTTTCTTGTGGGCTGTGTGCCTTTTTTTGGAGACACACCGGAGGAGCTTTTTGGACAGGTCATCAGTGGTCAGTGTTAACAACACCTCCTTTTTCAATTTGATAATTAAAGCAAATCTTAGACTTACATTAAATAGTTACTGAGATATCTCAGTCGTGCTCAAAATATTTGAATTTACATACCTGAAAACAGCAACTGTCAAAATGAGATACCTGTGTAATTAATTGGAACCCTTTCTACATGTTTCCTTTCCTTATGAATAACTTCTTGACAGCCATCTATTAGATCAGCGGTCCCCAACCTTTTTTGCGCCACGGACCGGTTTATGCCCGACAATATTTTCATGGACCGGCCTTTAAGGTGTCGCGGATAAATACAACAAAATAAAACTAGTACCGGTACCGAAAAAAAGATAATTTATTCATAACACACATGAAAAGACCCAGGAAAACCGAGTAAACGATAACAAAATAACGCTGAAAACCGATAAAAACCCTGAAAACCATACATTTCACACCTGAGCCTCAACTCTCGCGGCCCGGTACCAAACAACTCACGGACCGGTACCGGTCCGAGGCCCGGGGGTTGGGGACCGCTGTATTAGATGAAGGTCAGGTCTTTGCTGGATGTCTTTCCTATTTTTTAAGGACTTGACTTTCAGACTAAAGATTCAAGGACAAACTGCACACCGTGCCTGAGATTTACCAGTTTTTGGCTCCCTGGAAATTATCTTGCTGGTGAAAAAATATTATCTGTTATCTGTTTAAGTGGTAAGAACACTCTCCTGAAAATCGTCAGGCACCTGAGCTGAAAATGAGTGAAAAAGCAGCCAATATCCAAAGAAACACTTAACTACACTTGAAAACAGTTACAATAAAGTCTGTTTCTTTGGAAGCAAAATACAGAAAAATAAGGGTTGGCTTAAGTTTTTTATTACACAGTACTGTGTTCCAGCATCCTAAAAAATACAAAGTTTATTTTCTTATTTGTTTATGTAAGTTTATTAAATACCTAAAATGTTACAAGACATATTTTCTGCTAATGAAGGCGATTAAAGGTGAGATTTGACCACATCTGGCATTTAGATGCTATCCTGCACATCAGGGGAATTCACAGGCTACATCAAATATGAATTAAACATTCATATAGTGACCACATTGAATGAGTTGTGCATAATTTCCAATTTTTTGAAGACCGAGATTTCCCTGAAGGCTAGCAGCAAACAGATGGCAGTAAGTGCCTTTAGCTCGCTTTAGTTCCCAAATGAAGTTTATTATTGTGATTTATACTTTGTCACTTTATTCCCGCATAGTGTCATTGTGACAGAGCAGAGAAAATCTTCTTGAAAAATACGAGCTTTCAGCTTGTCAGCAGCGTGTGGCATGTTGGATAAAAGCTTCTGTCTGTGCCATGGAAATGAGTGGCGTGCAGTGACTGATTTGGTACACTCGTAAACAAACTGTACCAATGTCCTGTGTGTGACTGTTAATTAGAAAGCCCCGAATACACTGAAACCATGCCACGATGGCCTGCGGCTGCACATACGTATTCATAGCTTACACCCAAATTTCCTTAGAATGGGGTACAGAGAGAACATAGCAGACAATCAGCATGAAGCACACAGCTCTGCTCTGTTCGCTGCTTGTTTTTTCAGTTATTATTATTTAACATTACACACAATAGAGCTTTGATTTGTAAGAGCTCATTTCAAAATACCTTTGAGAACAAAGTGGTTTAGTATTAGGCTAAAGTCATTTTTGGGATTTTTCAAACTATAAAATCCTATAGACACATATTTATTGAGATAATAGCTGATTAATGAATCAGCTTCAATGAAGGGCAGCTGTCTTCAACCTTCCCAGTTTTTCATGTGCATAGTGCTATGAAAAAATGTTTTTTTGGTTTGTCTGTTTGTTTTTTGTGTATTTTTCCAAGTTACTATTCAGTTACTTTGTTCAAATCGGTTCAAATAGGTTTGGATAGTTTTTCATTTATGACTAATAAATGTATCAAATCTATATGAGCCATAAAATTTGACTTACATGTTTTGTTACAAAAAACTAATTAAGCAATAGTTCCTTTTTTGGTTTAAATGTATTTTTACTACTACTACAGCATTTTCCCCCCACAGTTGGTTCACAGAAGAAAAAGGATATTTTCTGTGAATTTGTGAAAACAACGAACAACCAGAAATTCTTCTGTAATTTTACACATTTGTTTTACTGGACCAACCCACTTAAGTTCAAAGTGGCCTGTATGAGGCCCAGGATGTAACATGAGTTTGACATCCCTGCTCTAGTGTATTGTCAGCTAGCCGTTAGAGGCATTATCTGACTAGATGACATCTAGTTTTAGTGTCTGTCAGTGAAATAAAATCTATAAGGTGTTGGTACGTAAAGTCATTCTATAACACTGTTTCTGGTTCTAGATGAGATCAACTGGCCAGATGGGGATGAGGCTCCACCTCCTGACGCTCAGGAGCTCATCACCTTGCTGCTGAGACAGAATCCCCTGGAAAGGCTGGGCACAGGTACAAACACAAAGAGTGAAGACCTTCTCATATGTGGAGCAGTCAGGGACTGGGTGAGAACTAGGCATGCACAACAGGCCGCTATAAATCCTCATGTGCTACCTCAGCACGGCTCATTATTCCCAGTCACTGGGGAAGAAATTGAGGTCATCCACCAGCGGAGCAGTTTATCCTGTGGCCTACTCACCTCTTCCTCCTGATCAATTGCAATTATTTCCCACCAGTCCATGAATCTAGCTTCATGCACAATCAGGGCCTTTGAGTGTGTAGATCTGCAGACTGTAAAAGTGACCATGACCCTGGACAAAGGCCTTTAATCAGTGCAATGCACACAACCAGCTTGGTCTGGAGACATGCGGATCTACTTAGGCATCTAGATCTCCCCTCAGCGGGCTGCCATTCACAAAGTCTCCTGCTATTTCACTAAAGGTCACAGGCAGGAAATTGTTCTGCATAATTTATGGTCATGATAGCGATTTGTCCTGTAGCCACTAGGGAAAAGAGAAACACACCGTAAGCATTTCTTCTGTTCCTGTGTTTGAACCATTCAGTGTCGAGTGATTTGTGCGTGTGCTTTCTCCACAAGCAATTTTCACATTGTTCCATATTTATCCGACCTGCAGGTGGAGCGGCCGAAGTGAAGCAGCATCAGTTTTTTCACAACCTAGACTGGAACGGCCTGTTGAGGCAGAAGGCTGAGTTCATCCCTCAGCTGGAGTCCGAGGACGACACGAGTTACTTCGACAGTAAGTTATCAAACGGCCTCATAAAAACACTTATTCTTTGTGATTGATAACTGATAGCTGATTGTTTATTCATGTTTGGAGTGTAAACAGGACCTAGTAGCAGCTAATTTTAATTCTTTTTCATGCGATTTCAACAACATACAGTGGGGGAAATGATTATTTGATCGCATGCTGGATTTGTAAGTTTGTTCATTTCTTTGGAAGTAAGCAATCTCTATTTTTATGGTAATTTCATTTTAATGGGGAGAGAGAGAATATGAACCAAAAATCCATGAAAAGCATATTACATAAACGTTATGAAGTGATGTCATGTCCACTGAGTGAAATCAGTATTTGATCCCTGAGCAAAAATCAACTCAGAACTTGGTGGAGAAACTCCTGTTAGCAAGCACAGCGGTAAGATGTTTCTTGTAGCTGGTCACCAGGTTTATGCACACTTTAGGATTTTGGCCCACTTCTCTTTACAGAAACTCCTTGGCTGCTGCTTAGCAACTCAAACAACTGAGGGCTGGAGACTGGCGCGGCCACGCCATCACCTTAACGTGCTACTTCTTCTTAGCAACTCCTTTTTTGCTTTGGTGCTTTGTTTTGGGTACGTGGCCTCGCCCACTGGCCCCTCAGTGCGGTGAAGTTGTCCAGTACCCTTAGCAGAAAAAAAAATCCCCAAAGCATAGTGTTTCCACCTCCATGCTTCACTGTGGGGATGGTGTTTTTTGGGTCATACTCTGTATTTCTCTGTATCTCTCCTCCAAACACAGCGGGAGACTACATAAATATTTGTTGTCAGGAAAAAAAAACCTCTCAGATGTGTTTTTTGAAACTGTAGAGCATTATTCCTGGTGAGCACGCTGCTACTCGCACATCTCAGCTGTGCAGCAAGATTTCAACCACTGCTGTCAAAGAAACAACCAGAACTGTATTTGAGACTGCAGTGTGAGCTGTAAATATGTTAGCAATATTTAGTTGCTCACATATGAAATTTGCATGTATGCTGTCATAACTATGGAGCATCAGCAGCTTTAAAAATAAATAGTTATTTTAATCTATTTGACTAATATGTAATGGAAAGATAAAATACAATAAATATACAGTAGTACAATTTCAGCTGCAGAATCTTGTGTGCCTGAATACAACAGAGCGAAAATGTGCTGTAAACAAAGTTGTGTGTACATATTTGTGTTAATTCTTTCTTTGTATTTTGTGGAGCCATGCACCACATATGAGGTGTAACTAAGAATACAACACTGAACTGCAAATACTCATAATAATGATAAACAGCCTGCTCAGAATTACGTGGCAGCATTGCGATCAAGTAGCCTGGTGTCCAAAATGTTTCAACAGCTGTCTGCTGCTGAGTTTTCCATTTCTTTGTGTTACTGAAGAAGTGAACAATCCAATTACAACCAGAAATGCCAGTTTAGCAAATCTGACAAAATTCTGCTTCATCCTTGCATCCCATCTGAGATCATGACTTTCCTCCAGATGCTGTTAAAGTAAACTTTGCATTATTAAAATGCTGTTTTCACTAAAACTCTCTAAGGACACGCAGACATTACACAGTTAGTTTTAATTCCAGTTTAGGTTTTTCTTTTTTTACACTTAATCAAAACTGTCCTATTACAGTACATCTTTCATTAAAATTGACATTGGCATTTTGAACAGCCTAATTTAATACTTTGTTACATATGAAGTATGTCTGCAGCAGAGCAGCGACTCTGCCTCTAATTAAAAGCAGTGAAAACACTTGCATTTCTTAGTCATTATACTCTTTTTCTACTTGGGTCATCTTTTTGCACTGTAATAAGAATAACCTGTAATAATGCAATTTATAAAATATAATTCTCTCCTCTTTCACAGCTCGCTCTGAGAGATACCATCATCTGGAGACAGAGGAAGAGGACACAAATGATGAAGACTTCAATGTGGACCTGCGGCAGTTTTCCTCTTGTTCTCACAGATTCTCTAAGGTATGTCCTTAATCTCCCTCCTCACATTGTTCCAGTGTCATCATCATTACTGCCAAAGACGTTAGCAATATAAATGAGCTCGAGCCCTCATCTGTCCCGATCCCATTCTCATGGGAGGGGGAAAAACACGAGCGGCTGCCATTTCATATGGAAATGTGTGTCTTGAAAACACAGCCTCCCTCCTGCTCTTCCTTTATCTCCATAGTGTCAAACGTAGATTTCAGCTTTGCATACATTTTCCACTTGCAAATGAGATTTATTTTTCTTGGTAGTAATGTGTGACACAGTACACAATACAGACAAGCTGGGAGTCATTGCTGTGCTGCATTGCAGTGTGCTCTCCTCACATCAAAACAAAGCATTACAGTGTGTCTCAGAAAGCAGCAGGGTGTCTCAGAGGAAGCGTTCAGCTATACTGAACCTTCTCGATGCTTGTTGGACACAATGAAGTCTGCATAGCACAGACAAATATAAAATAAAGGTCACGAGGTTACCCAGTATCTGTACCGAATGTGATAGATTTTCTTTCTAAACCTTTTTGGCTCTTTTATTTTTAAACCTCTGTTCACATTTTGTAGCTTACATGTAACAAAGTGAGTCATTGTTGCTGTGTGGCTATCAGGTTTACAGCAGTCTGGATTTGTCCCGTGGGCATCTGGAGGAGAAGGGAGAGACTGAGGAGAAGAAGACCGAGAGCCCGCTGACTGTGGACTCTCTCAGCTGGACGCCAGACTTCGCTGAAGCGTATGAACACCTCCATCTCTAAATCAAAAACGATTACCAGAGTTCATTAATTGCTACACCTGACCATTATATAGACTGAGCACACATTAAGTGAGCAGTTCATTGGATGATGATTGTGCTGGCATACTAAACACATACTGGAAGGATTGTAACGCAATTGTCATGGTTTTTTGGTTTGAGGTGAGGTGGCTGCAGTTTGTAGAACATAGAAAAACTGCAGTGGAAGTGGTTGAAGTATTTAAGTACCAAACTACAAGATGTGATAAAGACGGAGACTAAAAAAACTTACCTTGTTTAACTTGTCTCCCATTCCAGATCATCTTCTCTTGCACGTCTGGACTCTTTTTAGATATATGTAGAATTCCTTTAATGTAAGCTTGCACTGGTCCCCATGCAGAATCTTCAGCATGTCAAAAAAAGTGTTTGCGTTTTAGGAAGCTGATAAAGTAGCAAGCAGGCAAGTCTATTGGCTCATCCAGATGGTGAGCGACGATAGTGTTTTTTGAGTGTGCACATGATGGGGTGCTGGCACACTCCACAGTCCAGGAGTGTCCATTTCTGCTTCATTTTCTTCGCAGAGTTGAAGTAAAACTTGACTGTCTCAGCCTTGGGGATAGATTCAGCACTTTCTGCATATTCGGGGTTGAAACATGTTAAAAATCTGTAGCTGAAGACGCAGCTATGATCAGCAGCTTTGGTCTTGCACGCTAAATTTGGCTCAGTTTAAAGAAAAAGTTGATGTTTGCTTCATGTGCAAATTTGAGGGCAGTGGCAATCTTGCACAGTGCAAGTGATTAGGTTGCTGAATTTTCAGTGATCAGGTGAAGTGTTTGACACACATTTTAGGTGCATTCCAGGAGCTTCTTGATTGCATCTCATATTTATGCAAAAATCCATTCCAAGTTAAAGAGGATCAGCCTTGTTAAGCTCAACTCAGTAATGGCAGTGGTGTAAAAATAACACTTTATAAATTGAATCATACTGTTCCTGCTGTCCCTCATTCTGAGAAGTCTAGGGTGTTCATCACCTTTACAAGCCTTTGCTCTCTCATGAAGACTCAAAATAATTTTTAGTCATTTGACAGTTAAAAAAACTCATCTAATGCAAATCTGTTGTTTTATCCAGACCCTCGCTGTCCCACTCGACAGACACAGACAGTATGAATCAGGGTCCTCGCCCCAGTTTGCTACCAAAGTTTGCCATCTCAGCTGAAAGCGAAGGGGATGAGACATCAGGCATCGGCGATCCCAGCAAAGCCTCGTTTTCCATCGGGGAGTTTCCACAGGACGAGCCTGAAGCTGCCACTCCGGGCAGCACGCACAGCGGGGCCACGCTCTCTGGTACGAGCCGCAGTCTTTAGAATTACACACCTTTCCGTACATGTGCTTGGTTTGTACTTCGTAACATCATTAAGGTGCAGTTCTCTGGAAACAACAAAAACATATGATTGAATGTTCTTGCTTGTTTTATTGGGAACATTGTGCTGTGTTAAATTGAGCTCAGTGCCACTGATTGTTTTTCAACCACGTCAGTTGCCCCCTGCTGGCCATTAGAAAGAATTCAGGCTCTAAGTGCAGACGTTTGACCAAAAAAAAGTAATTGATGTGCAGTTGGCCTAAATGTATAATTTGCACGTTTATTCATTATTTATTATTAATTCATGTACTCAGCCATTAAGAATGACTGTTATTTCTATGGGAAGAATAACTGTTTGCTTCATTCCATCCATAAAAAAAGGGAGTTTCTCAGAACATTTGGACCAGCTGACACCCAGGGGAGAGGGTGTGGAGAGCCCTGACAGCACCAGTCACACCTCTGCTGACCACGGACCTCCGTCGACCTCTCTGCGACCTGAGAGTGCTGTAGAGAAGAGCGGAGCCGTGCCAAAAGTCCCAAAGTCTGTGTCAACTGGTGCCCTTTCCCTTATGATCCCTGGAGGTAAGTAAAAAAACCAAAAACACACATATTACCATGCTGATGTTTCCTCAAAATTTTGTAAGCTACATTGTTGACGCATGTGGGAGCAATAACATGTTAAGGATAACAGTAAAAGCAATGGACTTTAAAAATAATCTGAAAAAGATGAAAGTTCACTGTGAAGCTGTCATAATTGGCCCGGCATGCCTCAAGTTCCATGTTAAAAAGAGGCTGTGAGCAAAAACCTGAGCACAAGCTGCTAACAAGGAAAATAATCAGGCATGGTCAGAGCGAGGGTCTTCACTGCAGGGAGAGAAAATCGTATTAGTTTCACCCACAGCTGCAGCAGAATTAATCCTGGCTCAAAAGCTTTTACGGCAATACCTCGGTGATGACTTCAGGGCACGTTATACTCTGATTGATTTTGGAAAAAATTTAAGAACTCAGACGTTGGTCAACTCTTATTTTTCCAGATATCTTTGGAGCATCACCGCTGGCCAGTCCCCTTTCTCCTTACTCCCTCTCCTCAGACCCTTCCTCAAGAGACTCCTCTCCGAGCCGAGACTCCTCCCTCTGTCCCTCTAACCCACGGCAGCCCGTCGTGATCCACAGTTCTGGGAAGAAGTTTGGTTTCACGCTGAGGGCAATCCGGGTGTACGCTTGTGACAGTGACATCTACACAGTCTATCACATGGTCTGGGTAAGGCCTTTAAGCATTTTTCCTTTAAACAAACCCTGTTGAATGACCACAGGACTATGATAGCAGATGTATGATTTTGTTTTGTTTGTTTGAAATAAATTATTTATTATGAAAATTAAAAACTGCACCATCCTAACATAATATTAGTCCATCAATGGGATTTTTTCCCCCAGCAGTTAAAACTAAAGGCATCACATAGACTTGCTTTTATTCCAAATTTTAATTTTAATAAACAGTGGTGAAAATAATTTACAGATGCAACCAGAAGTCAGGGAACTGTGAAGTTTGTATGCTTGTGTTTTAACTTGATGCAATTGGAAGTCTCTTGATAACTACAGGTGTCGCCCTCTGCTGGCCACTGAAAACGATGCGTGCAACAGCATTTTTCTCTTTTGTCTGAACAAAATGTTCTAAAACACAGCTTTAAAAGCAGTTTTAAATGATTCAAATGCTTTTAACACAAAAGGATGATAATGAATCAATACCTTTTTATGTTGATCAGAACGTAGAAGATGGTGGGCCTGCACATAAAGCAGGACTCAAAGCTGGAGACCTCATTACTCATGTGAACGGAGAACCGGTTCACGGTCTTGTCCATACCGAAGTGGTGGAGCTCCTGCTCAAGGTAACGCACAATGTGTGTTCATCTCTAAACAGCTACTGTTAAAATATTTAATAGTTCTGATATTCATTGCGTTTGATGTAATTTCAATTAGAATAAACTGAATAATCTATTTAGGTCGAGGAGTAAGTGCTGCTGAAATTGATGTTGTTTCCATTTTTTTAAAAGTGAGTGCAGAAAATTCAGCTCTAATGATTTACTGGAGCGCGACTACAGTCGTTTTAATTGGAAGATATTTAAATCATAAAAGGGTTTAGGTAAATTCCACTAATATAGATATAAATGTTTTTTCTGATTTTAAAAAAAAAATCTATCCTCTTCCCAACATCAAGTGTTTTTTTTTCTTTTTCAGAGTGGCAGCAAAGTGGCCATCTCTACAACCCCCTTTGAAAATACTTCAATAAAAACTGGTCCTGCCAGAAGGAACAGCTACAGGAGCAAGATGGTCCGATGTGGCAAAAAGCCCAAGAAGGAGAAGACCCCAGAAAGGTACAAATAAGTCCTTAAATTACCTTTGGATCATTTGTTTCTTAACCCCCTTTATTTAAGGGAGACTGAGACAACCAGCTGCTGTGCTTCGATGGAACATTATGGCCCATTAAATGATTTTTTGTTTTGGTTAGGGAGGTTTCAGTAAATCTGAGTTGCTGAGTTTTATTTAAACTACTGCATTTCCTTCTCTAAGACAATTTGGTACATTTGTAAAAAGCTAACCATCCACACACAATGTGGAATTTCGTAAGTAAGTTACAAGCACTAGCTCAGTTATAGTTCAGCTTCACTAGGTTCTGCATATCCTGATAAGTTATTGAAGACCACAAGGTCGTATTCCTGCCCTGATACTTGTTTCTGTAAGCGTGGGAACTGCAGTTTTGTTTCTGCAGCCTAATCGTTCTTCAGAAAAGAGGTGAGTGATCCAATTTCCTGTGTGCAGTCATTACTCTATTCCCTGTAGGCCTCTAGAGGGCAGACATATGGCACTGAGGGAATCATTGAAAATCTGACGATCCTACAGATTCAGTGGGTTGTTTTCCATCTTTAACAGTTAAGAGTACCTGGCACTGTGCAGAGCAGTTACACGTGTAAATAGTAAGAAAGCAGCAGCCTGTGGTGTCCATTGTAAACTGTGAATTTAACACTTCGTCATCTCACTTTTCTTTTCACAGGCGCCGCTCCCTTTTCAGACGCTTTGCCATGCAGCCTTCTCCTCTTCTGCATACGAGTCGCAGCTTTTCCTCCCTGAACCACTCGCTGTCATCTGGTGAGAGTCTCCCCGGCTCCCCTACCCACAGTCTCTCCCCTCGTTCCCCTACTGCCACCTTCCGCCCTGCACCAGATTTCACCCAGTCAGGTGGAGATTTTAACTCATTTTTGATAACAGCTTGAATGTTACTTAATGTTTATCCTCTAATATCCTTTGGGTGTTTTGTGCTTATATATTTCAGGTGGCAACTCATCCCAGAGCAGCTCTCCCAGCTCCAGTGCTCCCAACTCCCCTGCTGGCTCAGGCCACATTCGGCCCAGCACCCTGCATGGCCTCGGCCCCAAACTGCCAGGTCAGAGGCTTCGTCAGGGTCGACGCAAGTCTGCCGGTAGCATTCCCCTCTCTCCACTGGCTCGCACGCCTTCACCTACCCCCCAGCCAACATCTCCCCAGCGCTCACCCCCTCCCCTTCTCAGTGGACACTCTGTCGCCATTTCCAAAACAACCCAGGCTTTTCCAGCCAAGATTCATTCCCCACCCACAATTGTGAGACACATTGTCCGCCCCAAGAGTGCTGAACCGCCTCGCTCACCTCTCCTAAAGCGTGTTCAGTCTGAAGAAAAGCTGTCTCCTTCTTACACAGGGGAAAAGAAGCACCTGTGCCCAAGAAAACGCAGCTTAGAAGTGACCCAAGAAGAGGTGCAGGACGAGGACGTGAGGCCAGGAGAGCGCGATTTCACCGGCCTGCAGAGTGTGGATGAAGCAGCCTGTGAGCCACTGACAATCACTCGCTTACGGCCTGTCGAGCAGGGCTGCCTAAAAAGGCCAATCAGCCGTAAGATGGGCCGGCAGGAGTCTATAGAAGAGCTCGACAAGGAAAAACTGAAGTCCAAGATGGTTGTGAAACGACAGGAGTGGTCAGAGAGGAGGGAGTCTCTACAGAAGCAAGATGCTCTGCATGAGTCCGATTCATCGGCACCGTGTGCTTATGATGGGGACGAAGGCTTTCTGGTCCGAAGCCAAAACAAAGTGCAGAGCAGCCCGGAGTCTGGAACGCTGGAGGCTAAAGCTGCTAGTTCAACTCTTAAAGACGTTCTGTATAAAAAGCTGAGCACACGTGTCAGTGAAGGCATCGCTGAGCCTTCTGGTGGCAGCAGTGAAAGTGATGGAGCGCTGCGATCGGCTCTGTGTTCTGGTCACCCAGAATGGCAGCACTCTCGACAGGGTAAAGACAGCATGAAGCCAGACAGACTGGACTTCAAAGCTCCCAGTATCGAGTTCACCAGGAAGAGGTTGTCATTCGAAGAACGAGAAGACTGCATGTGTCGGTTGACTTCGACCCTCCATGAGAACCTCCACTTTGGTTCTACGAGATCGAAGAGCCTTCAGCTGGACACGGCCATGCCTCACGACCACATGAAGGCCGGACTGGGAAGCGTCCACTCGAGCCCTGAAGGTCTGGCCCCTAAGCTTTTCTCTGGCAGAGGAGAGAGCGCTGTGGAGAAACTCCATCTTATCTCTTCTGCAGAGTCTCCGCTTAGAAAAACATCATCTGAATATAAACTTGAAGGACGCCACGTCTCTTCTCTAAAGCCTCTTGAGGGCACCCTGGACATTGGTCTGCTCTCTGGACCCAGAGTTTCTAAAACAGAAACTTGTTTGTCCAAGATGGCAGAGAACACAAGTGACACAGTTTCTGTAAACCCACCAATACGACTTCAGAGCCCTACTGAAAGGCAAATAACCATCCCCCAAACAAAAACCACAGACAAGATGAAGAGCCCCCTAACTTGTTCTCTAAGCCCTGAAGCCGTTTCTTCTATAAACAGCATTGTTGTCTCCAAGGAGCAATCAAATAATTCAGCAACAGAAATGAAAGTCAATGCAAGTGGTGAGAAAACACAGGATAGACAAGGCGAGTCATTGAAGGCCTCAAACAGCAAAGCAGATCCCTCAACTTTTAGTGTTAAACAAGAAGGAAGGACCGGTATGAAAGCCAGCCATGAGCACAGAGGCCCTCGACACAGCTCCCACTTCTCCTCCTGTGGAAAAACACCCTCCATACGGGAAGTGAGCAATGAAGATCAGGAGGATGAGGTGGAGCAGCAGGAAGAGATACCAGACACTACATCACAAAATACTGACAGCTCCAAGACAGCAGTCTCTTTGGTAGACTTAAAAACTTCCCCTCCATTTACAACACTGGAGGCTCGAGCTGTTAGTAAACCTCTGACTGGGCCACTGAAGCAGAGTGCAGACTCAGTTTTGGATACAGGTCAACTTCAGAGCTGTGAGAAGAGAAAAACTGCAGCACAGAGCTCAGACACAACCTCACGACCCGCTTCTGAGGCGAATGTGCAGACCAACTCTGCATCGGTACATGTTCCAGCGAATGTGCCAAACATTTGTTCCTCAAATACAGAACCAGGAGTTTCTGTCTCGGCATCAGCGTTTGGAGCATTACCTGATAGTAAATCAGAGCACAGTGAAACATCTGTCAGCTCATCTGTGAAGCTGGTTGGAGATGCAGGCAGCTCGGGCTCCAAGACGGAAAACAGTGCAAGTTCCACAGCTGCAAAAGTGGAGCAGAATAAAGACGTTTGTACGATAAACAAGGCCACTTCACTGAATATTATTACAGATGCCACACTGAACAAAAAGCATAACACTGTGTCTGCTGCTGCAGTACAGGACAGTGGCATGTCGCTGCAGAAGAAAGACGTTAACGTATCACCAAAGACGAAGAATACAGCGGCTGTGAAAGATTCAGAGCAGCCATCACAGATGTGTCCGACTGAAAAAGCACAACACAGATCGTCCGATGCACAACTTTGCACGTCTGTTGTCAGTGTTAAAGAAAACACTGTGGTCCCTTCAGCAAAGCTCAAAAGTTCAGGTTCGACAGCTACAAGTGAAACTGTTTCGAGTCCCAAAAGCAAGTCGAGGCCTGACCCACAGCCCACGCTGCCCACGTCTGTGAAGAGAGAGAAGGAAGCAAAAACACAAGAGAGCGCAGCTCCTCCCGTCCCAGCTGTCAAAGGAAGTCCAAGTTCAAAAGAGAAGGATTTGCCTAAGGAGTCTGCCCCCTCGACTTCACACGTTCAAGCAACCCACGACGCTAAACGGAAAGAAGCCTCGCCGGTATCCGCCGGCGATGGCGCAAAGAGTGAAGACTCTGTGCAAGCGAAGCCCTTGCCCACTCATGCTGACACGAGGCAGCGAGAAATACAGCCCAAATGTTCTGCTGCTGTCAAAGACGTCCCGAACTCTAAGCTGAAATCTCTCCCTCCTAAAACATCATCAGCTCTGAAGCCTGCTGCAGCTCCAGCAATTAAACAAACTCTTGATTCCAAACCTAAAGACACTTCACCTAAAAACCACCCCACAGTTATTAAAGACCCCCGTGACCCCAAAACAAAAGAATGCGCCCTGCCTCTCACTACATCTCAGCAGCTCAGGAAGGAGCCTCTGCCGCCATCAGATGTGTCCTCTCAGCCCGACCCACCAGCTGTGCTGCCTAAACTTCCAGCGAAAACAGAACCACCGAGCAGCGCAGACACCTCAGGCAAAGGCTTCAGTTGTGAGCCTGCAGTCAAGATATCCAAGGATGCTCCCAAGTCTGAAGTGGTCAAACCGGACAGTCACAAGCCCCCGGACACCAGAACCACCACCCCAGACAAATCGGCATCATCTCTCCGGAAGGAGCAGGGTGAAAGAAAGAAAAAGGAAACCGCTCAAGAAGTCACGCCTGCACAGAAAAACACTAAGAGAGACACTTCCAGGGCTTCTCCATCTGCAGCTAAAGACAGTTTAGACAGAGACACGAGCAGGTGCAAGCAGCTGAAGGAGTCGCCGCGTAGCTCCAGTAACAAAAAGTAAAGAGGAAAGTGATGATTTCAAAAAACAAAAGAAAAACGTGACTGCTTCAAATAATCCAGATAAAGTAAAAAGTTGGGATTGATTTGTGCAATCATCATCATGCCTTCTTTTTTTGTTTATTTGAGGACCAGGCAAGCTGTTACAAGCTGATAGAGAGGGAAAGTCTGCGTGTGTGTGCATGTGTGTGTGTGTTTAATAAGATTATTCATAACAACATGTTGATGTTTCTAGGTTTGAATGTAGGCGATCATTTGCCGATCCTTTCTGAAGTTTTACTTTCATGTCAATCGAATGTTTGGAGGATTTCTTTCTGTTCGTTGCAGAACACTTCGTGCAATCAGTGTGTTTAAGGGGCAACGGGGAGGACACCTGTAAAGGCCGTGATGTACTAGAGAGTCTGTGCCATAAGCAGTTTTGAATTGCACTCTTTCTTCTAGACTCGGAGGATCTGAAGTCTTTTAATGCAGTAGACCACACAATGTTGTCGAGCAGTTGTGTTGTTAACGTATGATCAGATTGTTTTAATGTTGGGTTTCGTGCAGTGGTACACAAAAGAAAGGCACTATATCTCGTGCTTTTCACCTAAAACCTGAAACAAAGTAACTATAGGATCACGATAGGATTCTAAAAATCATAAATTAGTGAAGGGGCCTTAGATATATGGGAAATCAGACTTGCTTTTTTTTTTTTTTTTTTTAAGCAAGATGTGGTGTTTATTCACATTCCTCTGGCATCTTGTACATATATTTTTGATTTTTATGCAATATAGTGTAAATAAGATACCATTGTAAAACAGGGATACATGGGCTTACATGATTGTCGTTTGTATTATATGTATAGATTTTGCAGTGTCATGTTTGTATGCTAAGTATTAAGAGTATCATGTTCTGCTTGTGTGGTCTAAAGTAAGCTACAGCAGTGTGTCTCATCAAACGTTTCCTCTTCTGTGTGACTTTCAACATGTTTTCACATGTTCCAAAATGAACTTGAAGAGAGGAGAGGGCACGAGGGGCTATTTCTAAAAACAGAAAAAAAAATGTAGCATTATATAACAAAACTGTGAGGGCTGTCAGCGTTTCTCCAAGAATGTCTTTGTTGATGATGTGTTCACTGGCTGATTAAGCTCTGAAGATTGTAAAATACGGGACATTGTGTTTGAGGAAGATGAACCAGCAGTTCTGCATAGTAATCACAGCAGTAGATTTCTAGAAGCCGTGGGCCTCGTCTCTGGGTTACGTCCACGCTATCGTTAAGGTCACTTGTGCGAGTAAAACGCGATCTGAAGCGGTTCATGTTAAAGTGCTTCGCTGTCAGGGTTTTGGTGTTTTGGATGCTTCGTAAAGAAGCTCCACCCGGGCGAAGATTTTATGATGGCTTTGCATAACATAGTTCATGTCTGCTTGAAAGTTTGAGGTCACTTTGAGCTGGATTTTTTTTTTCTTTTCTTTTTTTAAACAAACGTTGATGGCATATCTGCTCGTTACTGTCTGACCTTGTATAATTTTGTCTTGTTCAAACACTATCTGATCTGTTGGCAAACCTGAAAAATTGTTTCACCAATCTAAGAAGCAATACTTTAGAATGATGTTTGCAGTATAAATGCTGTGGGTTTGATTTGAGTCTAAAGATTAAAAGAACTTTCCTGTGAAACATGTCACGTTACTGTCGTTCTAAGAAAGGGGGGGGAAAGTGCTGCAGTTTGCTGTTACAGGTATCATTTAATGAAGCTGTCATCTGTTTCTCGAGTCCTTTCATTCAGCTGTAAACGCACTTCTTCTTCTTTTTCGATTGCTATTAGAGCCACTTTGCGCTGTTCTGTGATGAGTCGTACACACAGTTTGTATGAAATCTTGTGTTGCCTCATGAAATGGATCAACATCGATTTCAGAGGAAAATTCGTTAATCAAACCTCCCCACGCCGACGCTCCAGACAATCAGCTCGCTAAAAGTATTGCTCCTTTAACCAGCTGTTTAGATTCGGTCGCTCTTTCAAAGTGATAATGATCTGCTCTAATTACGCAATGTGCCATAGCTTCCTAAAATGTGTTTCTGGATGCATATGCAAATATTCCCTTAGATGATTCAGTTGATCACAATGTCACGTTTAACTGCTCCCATCAACTCTAAGTGACCACAAACTTTTCAGCTATGAATGTGAATTTCATGTTGGCGTGCTAATACCGTGGTACTACACATATAGGCTGTTGTATATCCGCATACACTTGCTACCATTTACACACTTTTCTATATGGTAGATGCCTTTAAATTGCAAACCCTAAATGAAAACCACAAAGTAGCCTAGGACACTAGTATTAGCATCATTAGCTCTGTTGTGCTGGCTGTATAAAACCAGATCCACCGTGTTGACCGGAGGTCACGGTCTAAATCTAAATGTTCCACACAGTATGTGTCTAAGAGTGAAAGTGAAAACCAAGATTGACAGCAGAGATTTTAATGTTAAAAGAATCTAATGTTCAGCTGCATTGGATATTGTAAAAGTATTGCTAATGTATCGTGAGATAGTAATAAATGCACCTTAATCTTTACCAATGTTAAGTTCAAAGGGTGAGTACAGCAGAGCGGTTTATGAATCCCTCACTTTAGGTTTTGTTTTTTTTTCATTCCCCCAACACTCACGTTTTCCTTTCCTGTGACGACACACGTTTAAATCTTTAAAGCACATTCAGTGTTTGTTTACAAAGCGTCATGGATGTATATTTTGTATATTGTTGATTTGCCAAATCTGCGTCCTGTGTTACAGATAATGTTTCTAGTCGTGCGAGGTTTGCCTCCTCGCCACCATGATTTGTTTGTGCAGTAATCGATGTCTCTTCACGTCACGTTCTACTCTGTCTTCTCGTCTTTTCAGATTTCCTTTTATTTCCTCCTCTGTGCAAAACTAGTATTAGATGAACTTGCTTATGTTGGTTTGTCTTTTAGAATATGTGCAATAAAAGTGTTTTGAGTTTTGTATTTTGCCCAAGGAAAGCTCTATGGATGTCATACATGTTGTATATTAAAACAGATATTTATACTTCTAATGTTGCGTAATACTGAAAATAAAATGGAATTATGAGTTACTGTTTTGCAGTTTTGTTTTTTGTTAGCCTGAATTGAAAATGTAGTTAAAGATATATCAGAAAAAAACAAGAATTTACCATAAATATGCTTAAAGCCACAACACAATGTTGCTGTGTTTATGGATGAGATGTGCAGCCCTTTAATAGTTTGTAGTTGTGCAACCTAAATTCATGACAAAATATAATACAGCAATATATTTTTTCTGAATGCTATTTTATATTCTGAATGATCAAATGTGCACATTTCAGGTAGTTGTGGTTATTTGCTGGTTTAACTGAAATCAAATGTACATACAGGAAGTTTACACTTGATCACGGTAAGTAATGCAATTCCAAAAGGGGGCAGCATCTTTCTGTGTGTGCGCCAGGGCTCTTCAAATAGGTCCTCTGTTACGCAACGTGCAGAGAGTCAGACGATTAATGAAGTGTGGCGCACTGAGAAATCTAAACAAATATAAATATGCAAAGAACACTGATCTGCATTCATCGTGTATTTCAAAGTAAAACTCTGCATGTTATCATTTACATATTATGAGCTTCTGGAATAATCAGATGAGCGAGCCTCAGAGAAATAAGTCCCCATTGGTCTTTTCATTCATGATTAATGGTGCAGATGGATCAGCAACCACAGCCTGATTAATAAGCAAAAACATTAATTAGAGGAAGGAATTGGTGGGAAAAATGGTGTTTGGGAATAGTGCTGGGAAAATGTGCTGCTGCAGCTACAGGTCAAAAGCCTTCATATGCTTCAACTTTAAAGATTTCTGAAAATGTCTTCATGGCTGCAGTATCAGAAATAATTAGTTGACCTTGAACCTCTAAATCCTGCTTAGCCTCAGCATTCTTAGCATCTCACTGCTTTACATGGACACATTTTATTATTTTCACTAGCTTGTTTAACAAAGGAGAAAAAATTCAGATGTTTTTGTGTAGCCTCTGAAAGAAGTCGATATAAGAGAAAACCAAATTCTCATTGGAGATCATCAGTTTCTCTAGTGGCTATTGGGATTTCACCTTTAGCATTCATCCATCCGCTATCGCTTCTTTTGAAAATATAATCTAATAGATTGCCAGGTTATTTAAATATATTATTGCTGTAGTCTGCAACAGAGAGATTGTAAAGTGGAGGCTGGCTGGATCATAATCCATTTTGGAAAGATTTATCAATACTAATGATGTAACCAGCCATGTGCATTGTTATTAACAGGCTGTGGGGTTAAAGGGGGAGAGAGCTGAGAGACATGCGTACATTGTAGAGAGTACTCAACAATATGCATTTAACCTCCCCCAAGCTCCACTTTCTATTCATTTAAATGGATATGATCAACAGCATTGATCAGAACATTGTATTCTACAGACAGTCAAACAAACAAACAAACAAAAAACAACCTCCAGCCGTTTTGTGGCGCTTAGCTGTGTTTCCAACTCAACCGAGAGTGAAAACCTCTCCAGCGGATCCTGAGTCAGCTGCAAGTCCTCCTGGTAGGCCGTGTCTGAGCTATAGAGAAAAATCAGTGAAGATGACAGCAGCGGTCTGTGGCCACCACCTGCAAAACTATCCCTGCTTTTACAGTCATGTGCATTTTAATTACCAGAGTGTTGAGTTTAAGGAGGGGGCACATAAGCTCACAGGCACATGTAGATTGTAGACATTGAAATCATATCGAAAAGCTTTCGCATGTTCACCATACACTAATGATCATGTAGGTTTGTATGTTCCCTTTCTCCTCCGGGACAAGTGGACGAATCTTGATAAAATTTTGCATAAACACTGCTGAGGGCACTGACAGTAGCGTCTGTGTGGTGTATACAAATATTTTATACAAATCCAACAGTATATATATTTGCACATGTGGCAGTTCAGTTGGACACGATGTGTTTAGTTTGTTGATGTTTAGTGTGCGCATTTTTACTTTTGTTTATATTGTAGACATTTAGGTTTGTTATGTATTTTAATGGTCTGAACAAATTTTTAATCTTCCCTGTGCAGCTGAGCGGCTGCTGGTTGTTGATCAAGCGATCAAAGTAAGCGACTATAATGACCATCATTTAGTCAACTATAGTCTTCTATATATTTCATTGTGAATGTTACAATCCATATTTATTTTAATGTAATATATTTTTAATTTTATGCATTTATATTGTTCAAAATATGACATCTAACAAGTTTGTCAAATTATTACAACCAGTATTGTCCATGCATAGCTACCAATAATACTAACTTGTGTTAGCAAAGCCTGTTCACGGTGCTAGTTTACTGCTAGCAAAGCTGTACTAAAGTTCCTCCAGGGGGTTTAATCGTAAACAAATGAGCCCAATTGACTGGTGTAAAATAAATGAGGATTCATGTCAATGAATTTCTGTGCAAGAGTTCACACTTGTCTTTGTTTTAGACTGGGGACAGTGAGTTGCGTGAGGAAAACTAAAAGTATCTCTGGCAGGGCCTTCCATCCAGTCATTGTTCTTCATATACAAACTAAAGTGAAACTTTCATGGTGGCATTACAGAGCCTGCTGGAGGATCGCAAAAGTAAGCAGGTTTCAACTTGTGGGGAGCCTGAATGCCACGATGCAGTTTTATGGCAGTACATCAAACTGTTGCTGATAAATGAGTGTGGCGCAAAGCGGTCGACTGACCAACCAAACATCATTGCCATCCAGTGGGCTGCCGTTGTAGCTGTATAAATAAAAGTAACTTAAACATGCAGGCAGTACACCTCTAGCTTTGTAACAAGTTGCTGGAGTTTACATTTTTTAAAATTTTATTTATTCTTGATCACACAGCAAAAGAATAAAAAGAATTTTATAGATAAAGACAATGAAAACAGACGCGGGAAGACGGCTTGTTCCTCTAGATGCATGCAATCTGAGACGCAGATAGATAAATCCACTCTGGCCCGTATTAATTTTGCTGCTGGAATTTGCTCAAGTACATTCTGTGACTTGGGGAGAAGCCAAAACTCCAGCCCCGGCTCTCAGATCTCATGTTGCAACTGATGGCTTCAGGCCGAGCTTGCGCGGGCCATCACAAACAGGCTGAGGAACGAGTAGGAAAGAAAAGACTCGTCTGTGTCACGGTACACTGGAATAAATTCTATGAAGTCAGTCTGTGATCGCAGCATGAATTCCACTATCCCGGATCTGCTGATTATAGACGCCCAGCCCAGATTGTGTGACATGTAATTTAAGTATTTCTTCTTCCTTAAAGCAAAAAGATCCCTGACGATTATGCAAGAGCTCAAACTGTCATGTGTGCCCTGCTCAAGTCGCCGCAGCATACCTGACTTTTGTTGATACAGCTCTTCGTGCAAAGTCACATGAATGATGCAATGTGGACACAAGCAAAAGTGTTTGTATGTGTGGGTGGCGTTTGGTTGAGTTCGGGCAAGTGAATGCACAAAGTACACAATGCAGAGGTTATGAACAGGGTGGAATACCAATAAAAGAATATTATTTTCAGGACTTGTGGGAACGCTTGTGTTGCAACAATTAAATAAACAAACACAGTTATAAGTGAATACAGCTGAGTTTGAGTTTGAAATAGATTTTTGGGACCTGAACTGCTCCTTCAGAGCGCACGGGAGTCGTCTCCATGTGTGGCAAAATACAACGAGCGCAGTGATTAAAACCCTCGCGGCCTGGATTACAGTGAAATGAGAGGATGGTGTATGACTCGGCGATATTGTGGTCTCTGTGTAATGCTGCTAAATGTCGGGTGTACCGACAAACTGTGTACACTCTGAGCTCAGAAACGGAGGATACTGTCTTTAGGCCCGTCTACCTTTGTTACAATAACTCGAGTTCAGCTTCGTGTGTGACCAAGAAATGATATCAGTGTTAGCATTTTAGACGTTGGCTCGATGTTCTGCAGGAAGTTGTGGTATAACACATTTTTTCATGTATTTATTTTCGGATTTCGCTGTTATCCATCTATGCATCGTTTCATTGTGGTAATAAAGTCAGCCTCTCTCTACATAGACTTTGAAAATGATTTGAATAGTACAAAAAGAGAGCAATGTTTTTTTTTAATTTCTTTTTTACCCATAATTCAACTTGATCAGATGAACACTGATTTAAAGAAAATGTCATTAGTTTAGTAGTTTTGAGTTGCTAGAAGTGATCTATCAGATTTCTTTCTTTTTCCTGCTTGTGGTCTTCAGGACCAAATCAACCAAAATCATCCATTTGTTACCTCTTATCTGGATCCAGGTCATGGAGGTAGCAGATCCCACAGATGCCCTGACCTCCTTCTATCCAGCTTCTTCATCTAGCTCTTCTGGGAGCACCTGAAGGCATTCCCAAGCCAGCTGAAAGATTTAATCTCTCCAGTGTGTCCTGAGTGTGCTCCAGGGTCTTTGTTGGATGTGGTTGGTCTGAAACACCTCACCCAGGAGGCATTCAGATGTCTGATCTACCTTGTTGGCTGCGTTCTCCCTCTGTAAATGGGCACAGCAGTGATGGTGGAGGGGGTTTTGAGCCCTGTGATTCTTCTGCTGTTCTGTCAGGTTGTTGTAAAAGCTCCATGAAGGGTCTTTAGTTGATCCAAGTCAAGTTAGCTTTATTTGTAAAGCATGTTTAAAAGACATGTGGTCAAACTTGCAAACTTAGGGGATCGGCTGTCCACTCCCCTCCCTGGACTTTATTCCCAGCTCAAGATGTCTCTCCAGAGCCAGAGCAATTATATAGGACCACCTCCATCCTAACCACCACCTCTTCAACATCCTGCCCCTGGAAAAAGGTTCAGATGCATCAGGTGCAAAACCAACAGATTAAAGAACAGCTTCTTCCCGTGGGCTGTCAGAACTCTTAATGCAAACTAAGAGTGTGTAAAGACTTCCCCAACACATCCACTCTGACACTGCTGTTGATCATCTATGTGCAACATCTCAGTCTTTTCATGTTCTGTGCAATTCTTTTGGCTCATGTGCAATATTTTGGTCCCAGTAGTACCATTTCCGCCCTAAATGAACATAGCCCCTCCACCCTTATTTATTATATTATATAACTGCCCTTGTATACAGACCCACAATGTTTCTGTTTTAATGTTTCTTACACATACACCATGTAAATAGTTTCACTCACATATATGTATTCATATAAATTGCTTTTTATTTTTTTTCCCCCCCCCCTCCCCCCTCGTTGTGTATCGGTTTGTCTTCTTTTTACTTTTGCACCTTTGTGCGCCAGCTACCCAATTTTGCTGTGCAAGAAGCTGCACATAGACTTAGAGCTTTTTCAAAGTCTAAACTTCCTGAAGGAAGTCATTAGCAATGATAAAGCCATACACTGCAACTGAATCAATTGTTAGATTAAAAATACTCTTTAGTGCATCTTTTCAAGAAAGAGCTTTAAATGCAGTGCAAATAGATTTCTAGAGTGCACCTCATAAGCAATCAGTAAAACAGAAAAAGGCTTGGTACATGTTGCAGTAATGGCTCCCACATGCTAACTACACGCAGTTCACATGGTGCTTGAGTTTTGCCAATCATTACTGGCTGCTATATTTTTGGAAGTCATTTATCACTTGATGTGAACTTTGTGTCTTTTATAGCACAGTCAGTGCATCGCTGCTTGAAACGGCCAGACGGTGATTCACACTTAGTGCGTGTGAGGTTTGTTTTGTAGTTTCACAGCTCCTCAGAACACTCGTCAATCATTGATCTGAAAGTGCAGCAGAACATGTGCCGCATGAAAGTTTCACATTCAACTGCATTGTTTTATTTTTAGTTCAGCAGACCGCAGGACTTTTTTTTAATGCAGTTCCGTCGAGCCACGTATGACTGTAGCAATTTCACTGGCCTAATTAGATGTGATGTCAGTTAGAGAAGGTAGAGTCATTGCAGAGGTCCTCTTGATTTTCCTTTGCTTCCTTTTGGATTTGCGGTCATATTTAGAGCTGCCAGTGGAGGGGAATGAGAATGGAAGGTCAAAAAGTAGAAAAAGCTGAGACCAAGTGGTTGAGAACAAATAAAAGAGGATGATGGGGGGGAGGAGAAGGTTCTCCCTCTGTCAGGGCTCAGAAGAGTGACACGACCCCGGTGTGGTCCCACACGAAGCGCATTATTGAGTGTCTGAGAGGGATTTAAGGCCCAGGGCTTAGTGCAGATCAGGAGCTGATTCTGCGCCTGAGGAAAAAGCAGGACAGGAGTCTGTGCTGCCATCATGATTGCAGTGGCACATGGAAGCAGAGACACATTAAGGTCATCTCACATGAAAGCAGTACCTGAAATACTCTGAGACTTAACCTGAGCTGCCTGATCCCATCTGGGACAGAAAATGATGCTTCCAAACATGATATTTGAGTGTTATGAGCACCGATAGCCAGGGGTGGACTGTAAATACTGCAGAATACTTTTTGATGCATGCTCGGTCATCCAGGTAATAGTTGATTCTGCTCATCTTGATGCAGCGTATTCACTGGGAGAAAGGCTTTGTCACTTATCCAAGTGACTTCTTCAGCCTCCCACTGAAAATGCTACATTCAGATGAACTGAATCAACTTCTGGAGTAAGTACAATATTAATAAGATAGTAATAGTAGATAATAGATAATAATAGTAATATAAGAGTTGTTTTCCTATATGAATGTCTTACAATGGCACCACTGCAGTTCACACTCCATTTTTTAATCCAAACGTAGCCACAGGACAGAAAAATAGGTTACCCGGTGTGGGGCTGAAGCTATGCTGTATTTAACTTTCAGGAATAATAGTTTTTTTATTCAGTAAACAGTCACAATATTTTATTTCCACTGTTACATAATCCTCATAAACATCAGTGTCCGAATAAAAAACAACAACAACTCTTGTACAGAACTTTTTGGAACTTCTTGTCTAGTACTAGCAGCATGCCTCTGACTTTCTTTAGGTCCTGCTATGTGAAGGGAAAAGCCTAAATGAGCGTTATGTAAACACATTCCCTGCACGCACAGCCCAAACAGCCACAGCTGGCTGAACTTGCGTAAGAGGCCCTGGCTCAGACTCTGTGTATGCCATCCGGGTTTGTAGATCACTGGAAATCTGCTTTAGCTCAGTCCTGTGTCACAGACACCAGCTGCATGGTGCTGCAACCGATGGATTAACATAAGTGCAGGATTGAGGCTGTCCCAGATAACGAGAATCAAAAGAGCCTTTCTGCCCTGGGTGATCATGACGCTTTTCTTAAGGGTTGTCTAAAGGTTATGAACTGGACTGTAACATGATCCTCACTGAGAAAGTTTTTTGCTATTAAAACTTTGTTCAGTTCCCTTGAATGTCTTTGGACTGTGAGTGGAAAAATAAGCACATAGCTGATGGCACGCAGCGTGAGGTCTGCAAGAATCTCATTTGAAACTCAGTTTTTGTTCTTACTGCTTAGTAAACAGAAAGTTTTTGTAGCTCCTGTGGTTGTCGTTACATGCCTAATAATACTTTTATACTCCCACCCACAAGACACTGGGTGCGTAGCTTAGCATTTTTAAAGCAGAGTGAAACAGTTAGCACGGCTGTGTCCACAGATGCAAAACTACATTTACTGCATTTAAAAAAACAACAAAAAACACAAAACAGTGTCAGAGTTGCTACAACCACAGAAAAGTGCATGTCATTTTAGGCCATAAAATGTGTAGATATGCTGAGACTGCAGTGTGGTAGTTACTGAAAGTCATAAGAGGAAGAGATCTGTGTTAAACTGGAAAGAGACTCCACTGTAAATTATAATTACTTAGGCTTACTAAGAAAAAGCATGCAATCCAATTGGCTTATAACACGGTGTAACACTCTGTTACTTGTCCTCGCCCTCCACACATTCAAACACAAGGGAAGAGTTCGGAGTTGCGTTTTAGTGATTTTTTTATTCGCACACAGTCTCTGATCTGCTCCATGGTCAGCTCTCAGGCACAACTCTCCGCTCCAGGCCCCAGCAGCTACTGAGATAGGGGAATGGGTGATTAGGTGATTAGTGCAATGGGAATCAGCTGTCAGCTAGCCTCCCCTAGCACAGACCCCTGGACCCATTGCTCCACCCCTCCCCTGCAGCTGAGCGACAAACCACACCTGACCACATACCGCCATCGCCTGACTTAGTCCGGCCTAGCCTACCCCCCAGGCAAGGACGAAAAGCGAGAGGAGAGAAAAGCGAAAGGTTGTTCCTTCGCTCCCATGCAGTCACCCTGGAACCAGCAACAATGGTCTTCTGGGGAGAGCCCCAGCCACTTTAGGATAGCCTGTGGAAATCCGTGAAAATGCCCCTTGACACTGGTGGCTCATTGCCCCATCCTGGAGGTGTTTGAGGCATGCCGGTGGCCTGCAGCTCTTCCAGCTGCCACCTGTGCACCACTGCCTGCTGCAATGAAAATATGCAACAGAGACTCAACTGCAGAATCCATAGGTTTTAAGCAAAAATACATAAAGCATAACTGACAGAGAAAAGTGAACAGGATAGGAGCAAAAACAACCTAACAGAATTGGGGAAGAGTGAGACACCTGGGAGACACAGCTGAACTAAATCAGACAAAACATGGGGAAGTAAAACTAAAACAGTTAAAACCTACCCAGGGACCAAAAACAGAGCTAACAGGACGGTAACAAATTGTGATTTATGAACAAATAGCACGTGTCTACAAATAAAAATCCAGATGTACAATAAAGCTGCTCTCTGTTTTTTAAATGTGCAATAAGGACGTGACACCTAAATAAGGAAGCGCTTTCTTACAAGTTTACCGTATCAGCGAGGAAGATGATGACATGTCAGTGTTGCTTTCTCAACTTGTTTCTGCTCCTTCACATTGGCAGTTACTGAAAATACAAAGTGTTACAGCGACAAAAAGCAGCTGAAAAGTCCATAGTGAACCTTGAATGCATTTACACTTGTTTGATTTAATGCATTTATAACTACTGTGTGTTGTGTGCCAGTTACTGTTGTTGATCAAAACTTAAAAGAAACATTACTTCATTTCACATATAAATGCAACTTCACATATGAATAAGAGAATTCACTGTGACTGAAGCTAATTTTCCAGCAGCTCTTACTTTTCATGAATATGAAGGGAAGGTCATGCACTAAGTACTAACTGAGCACAGCCAGGCACTGATTAGGGGGTAATGCACTTAAGTGGAGTAAAGTGCTCCACAGTATAATTGGAATAGACTGGATTTGCCTCACTTGGTCTGCCAGCACAGCCTTAACGGTCGCAGGAACACATAGCTTACAGCTGCTGATTTCATCAGCTCAGAATGTAGAACCTGCACAACAATGAACTACTGTTCAATAAAAAGCTGCAGAAAACTACGGTAAAAGTTCAAAATTAATTGGATAGTTCACTGACATGGCCAGATCAGGCCCATTCCCTCATTATTTCATACATGCATACATTATTTTATGTTTTTCATTACATATTAAGTTAAGATAGAAGATTTAGTGTCCCAAGTGTTGAACTTGTATTTGGTATCTTTTTACTGGAATTAGGATGATGTCCAAAAAGACGTCAATACAACGGAGGGGGATTGTGAGGTTAAATAACTCAAAACTATCAGGTAGGAAAATCTTCAGAAGTCGCCAAGTCAACAATCTGGTACATTATTAAAAAGAAGGAATGTACTGGCCAGCTCAGCAGTGCCAAAAGACCCGAAAGACCAATAGATGCATCAAGAGATACAGTCGGTTTACGACAAGGTGCAAGCCCCTGGTTACACTAAAGAGCAGGAAGGCCAGATCAGAGTTTGCCAGAAAAAAAATCAAAAAGACCTGGAAGTTCGTCTGTCTCTGGACACATAAAACCAAAATGAGCTTGTTGGGAAGAGAAAAGGCTGGAGAAGGAGAGAAACAGCTTGTGAACATCAAACATGACCGAGGCAGAGAACGGGCATGTATGGCTGCCACTAGAACTAAATTACTAGTGTTTACTGATGATGTGACTGCAGACAGAAGTAGCAGGGTGATTACTCTCTGCTGAGATTCATCCAGTTGCTGCAAAAGCAATTGGACGGTGCTCCACAGAGCACATGGATAATGAGTCAAACCATACTGCAAAAGCAACCCCAAAATTTCTCAAGTCAAAGAAATGGGATATATCCTCAATGGCCAAGTGTTGAGATCAGATGACGGCATCTGATCTCAACACCACATGCAATTATTAGCATTCAGCGAGTAAGTAATTTTCACCCGATTATTGAAAACAAGCCTGAGATTTAAAACTCTTTCAGTTTGTCCAGTTTATTTGTCACTGAAACCACCAACAAGACTATTTCTAACATTCTGGCGCTTTTAAAAATATTGCTGTAATCTATTATAAAATGCATTTAAGTCATTAACTTAAATAAAAGTAGTTATATGGAAGGATCTCCAAAACATATTCAAAATTGAAAAATTGTAACCAAAACAAAAGGAAATAATCACCACAGAAGTCAACATGTGGAAAAACTAACAAACTGTGTTATTAGCTTTTCACTTCAATTCAATTCAATTTTCTTTTATAGCGCCAAATCACAACAACAGTCGCATACACAGAAAACCCAACAATCATATGACCCCCTATGAGCAAGCACTTTGGCGACAGTGGGAAGGAAAAACTCCCTTTTAAATGGAAGAAACCTCCGGCAGAACCAGGCTCAGGGAGGGGCGGGGCCATCTGCTGTGACCGGTTGGGGTGTTTTATTTACACTTTTTAATACTTTCTCCGACCAACACTTGCATCCTTCCAGTTCATCTGGTAGTTTGGTGCAATAGAATTCTAGCTCACGTATGTCATAGTTCTGTGTATTAGAGATTACTCTGAATTGAACCTGATCAATATGGCTCTTTATTCAACCCTGTCTGCCCGCTGAAATTGAGCAAGACTGTGTTTGGCTCCAAACTGAGATAATTCTTTTAAGCAGAAAGTCGACAAATCTGCTGTTGGCAGATTTCTCGCACCGTGGAGACCAGTGGCGACAGACTAGTCAAGCTGCAGATGTTCGCAGATTATAGGCTTGTGCAATAATCAGCTTGGTGGAGACATGTTCGCTCTCTCTCGTTACAAGTGGCTCAGTGTGACAGATAAAGATACACAGATGGCCTTAGTCTTTGGAAACTGCACAAGTGCAAGTTTATTTTATTGACTAATGTGAAAAGATGAGCAAACAAGTGGAACACGTGTTCTTATGTACACAGCAACAAAGTCTAGCAAAGATACAAATACAAGCACAGACACTGGGCATACAATCATGAGTCGGAGTCAGACAAATAGTATTATACCTTCAATCAATTAAAAGAGAAAACCTTTCCTAGAAAAAAGGATACCAAAGGCCACCTCTGATGCGACATATTGGAGTCGTGTCCTGAGGACGTGTCTGCTGCTTAGTTGGGGTCGATAGCTCAATAGCTCACAACGTGAAAAATCAAGGATTCTTCCTTAGTTGCATGTTCCAGACTTGCAAAACAAAAGGATACATAAGAAGTCAAGAGAGAAGTCAAGCTTAAAGTAATGCGATGCAACTGAGAACTACCATAACGTGTTCGTGTGCTTCTGTGCCGGTTTTGTGAGTGGACTGTAAGAAACTGAAGAACTGTCAGTCCCCTGCTGGTAGCTACGTTCATTGCTCCTTAAGGCACAAACACGCCACCAAGACTTAAAAAATGTATTTCTAAGCATTGTAAAGGTAGCATATGACACCCAAACCCATGAATATAGTCATTCATTTGAAGGGTCACACAAGAGCACTGCTTCACCCAAATTTGCCTACAGCGTATCTAAACACAGAGTGCAGTGCAAAGCAGAAAATTTGTGGTCTACGATGGGACAAATAGATTGCTAAAGCAGTTGGAATCCCTTGGGTGTACAGTGAAATACTAAAAATACTCAGCATACAGAGTAGATGCAGGGTTTCTTTTTTGAACAAGAAAAACAGAATGTGAGGCATACATGATGGGAAGAAAATATAAGCTTTACCATTTGAACTTGCACTGAGGCATTTATGTGAAATGAATGCATTAAAGGCCCAGAGTAACTGCTAAAGCTAACATCTGTAATGCCACAATCTATTTTGGGCTTCGATCGCAGGAAGCACTTTTCTTTAATGAATGACTCACACTGGTTGTTGACAAGAACATGGTCCAATGTTTCCAGGGGACTTGTGCTGAAAAGCCTCCCACTCACATTATCCACTTAAGTGTTCAATCAAGAATGAGGTTATCAGATGAGGTAAATGCCTAACCTACCTTCTGGTGAACATGTAATTTGGTAAAAAAAACTGAAACAAAGGCTGTCTTGTTTGTCTAAGGAGCAGCTGAGTGAAAAGGGAAATATCTAAAAATTGATTTGGGCTTTTGACCAAAGTCATGCAGGGCTATGATAATCAGATTTTACACTGAGGCATCATTCAGTGTTGCACTGATTTTTATCTCTAATACAGTTTCCATGCAGCACACGAGGAAGAAAACACAAGACTGTGGAAAATGCAAAGTATAAAAAAGGCTATTTCATGCAAACGAATCCATAAAGTCACGAACAATTAACTTGTTACTTCCAGTTAGTCAGAAAAAATTACCAATCTGCTGAAGTATTTTAATAACAAATGGCATTTACCTGGATTTGATGCTACTGATTTTAGTCTAGAAAGACTCACCAGCAAGTGTGGAAACCTGAGAAACTACCCCAAAATTCTTATATTTTACCCAGGTTTTCATGACTGGGCTACCAATAGGATGAAGGAATCTATGCAGTCCCAGGAAAAACTAAGTACACCTTTGCTACTTCCACTGGATGTAAGAGTGTATGCAGCAGCCAGGTGCTGCTAGTAAAATACACTTGATTAACTGATCACCAGCAAATTTGGTAAACAGTTAATCAAGTCTATTATAAAAATGGAAATGTTATCAGTTTGCTGGACTGGAGCATTCATGGGTATGTTAACACAATGTCAAAGAGGAAAGCCTTCAGCAATGTTGTTAAAGCAGAAATTGACAATCAGTCTGGGAAATGTTATAGTAAAAGTTATTTCCAGTCCACCATTCCACGGTGAAAAAGATTATTAACAGGTGGAAAACATTCAGGACAGCTGCCAGCTGTCTTCCCAGGAGAGGATTTCCCAGCAATGTCAGCCAAAGGTAAGACCATGCTACGTTTAGAGAAAATACCAAAAAACCCAAGAGCTCTCAGATTCTACAGACCTCAGTTAGAATGCTAAATGTTAAAATTCATAGGAGCACAAGTATGTGTTGTTTCCAAGGGTTAGCAGGAAAAAGCCTCTTCTTTTATATAGAACATGACAGCATGGCTTAGGCTTGTAAAGTTGCATATGAGCAGACCGCAAGACTGGCAGAAATGCGCGACACCACGGACTGGTACTCATATACTACTTTTCTACTCAATTAGAGCACTCAAAGCTATTTCTTACTACAAGCCTCACTCAATGCACTCTCTCTGTCACAGCTGTATATCTGATTAAAAAAAGGGCGACTTTTGTTCTGCCAAACTTGTCAGAAATTGTAATGACTGAAAAAGTAGATGAATTTGAAACTCCTTGCCATCTTCTTGTGCATTTGAACAATAGCTGGATAAAATGCACAAATTGTCAGCTTGTTGGTTCCAAAGAGATAAGTGTGCAGTGACACAAATGCTTGACCATCCAATATGCACCCTGTTAGAATAATTTGGGTATGAACTTAACAATGACATGCACTTCCAAAGAAAAGTTTTGCACTTTTTCTATTTTTCTATACCCTGCAAAACACAATTTTAAGACACTGCCATTCCAAAGGACAGGGTTATCATCATTTCGAGTCAAGGAGCTTCTAATATTAGAAAGGGGGCTCTTAATGACTTTGGTGGAAGATTGCTAGAGGAACAGGATGTTTGATTCTTAACAGGGTCTGGATCTTCTAATATACCCTTTCCACACACTGAATCAGATATGGTAATGTCCCAAGAGAGGATTCAGTCAAAGGCGTTGCCGTTGCCATGGGTCTTTTAGAGTATAAAAACCACATGTTTTTGTAAACACAGAGTAGGCCTTTAGATGGGGCACAGGAAATTACAGCATTATTTACTTTGGCATTTTTGGAAGCTTTGGAATTTAGCAAAGTGAAGGCAGACTTAATCCTAAATATGAAATGAAATGACTGGCTTGAATTTTGAGATATTTTTCTAAAAGATATTTGGCAGGGGGAACATCCAAAGCTGTACACAGCCTTAATGTGTTATTATTTTTTCTGCTTTTGGAGTTCAGTGGTAAGCCCACAGCCGTATAGTAAAATCTGGTGCACTGATAAGGGGCACTCATAGCAATCATAGCAGTGTCTTAAGCACTTCAGCAACACCAGTTGTTCGGAGTTGAAAACGTTTAACCGCACAACGTTTCATGCCAAATAAAGCAGCAGGGGATTCCTCAGATTAAGCAAAATGTTACAAAGAGTTTTGACAGGACCCTGTGCAGTCGTCAGCAAGTGTGATCGCCTCTTTAAAAGTTGACATTTTAGCAGTTTGTTGGTCTGGAGCATTCAGGGATCTGTTAAGACCATTCAACCGTCTTGCCAAGAGTGGCAGTCCAAGCTAATTCACCTCAAGGTCAGATTGTGCAACGCTCAAAGAAACTGCAAAAAACCCCTAAAAGCTACATCCCAGACTCTACAGGCCTCAATTAGCATGTTAAAGTTCTTCTCTCTAAAACAAAGTCTGCAGCATGGCTCAGGCTTTCACAGCTGCATCTAAACAAACCACAAGACCTCTGGAACAATATGCTTTGCAGAGATGAGACCAAAGATTACTAAAGAGATGTTTGGCTATAATGCACAGCACCACATTTGGAAAAAAGCAAACACAGTATATCACAACAAAAACCTCATACCAACATGCAGTTGGAGGAGGGGTGATGATTTGGGTTTATTTTCCAACCACATGACATGGGTACCTTGCCGTTATTAGCTCAACCATTAACCTGTACACCAAAGTACTCTAGAATATAATGTAAGGCCAATCTGTCCCACAGCTTGAGTGAAACTGGGTCATGCAACAGCAAAATAAGCCCCAAAATGTACAACAATGGCTCAAAGTCCAGACCTCAAACTGATTGAAATGCTGTGGCGTGACCTTGAGAGCTATGCACGAATGTCCACAAATGTTAATGAACCAAGGCAATGCTGTAAAGACGAATGAGCCAAAATCCCTCCACAACAATGTGACAGTGATGAAGCAATACAGAAGGTGATTAGTTCAAGTTATTGCTGCAGAAGTAGCTCTACAGGCTACTGAATAATGAAGTGTATTTAGTTTTTCACAGTCCTGTGACAGCTTTCTTTTCCACATAACCGTAGGACATTAGCTTCTATCATATTCAGCTTCCCACATTTTGGAGTTTTGGAAAAACTGAAAAAA
>NW_005187403.1:2487933-2497390 GCF_000239375.1 Pundamilia nyererei | reverse complement strand
TGCAAATGTAAATGCAACTCATTTACATTTGCACGATGTCTGGTCATTTTGCCTGACAAAGCCATTTTCAATCAAAAAATATAAAGAAAAAGACAACTTGTTTTCACATTTGAGAAACTGGAGTGAGAAATGATGGACTGATTATTGTAACTGCTAGTTATAGGTTTCTTCAGTTCTGCTAAATCATTAATAGCCATCTTCTTCAGCGTTTCTTAACATCCTTAATTGGTAGGTATGTAAGTGAAGTGGACAGCTGGTTGCCTGGTAACCTCCCATTGACAGTATGCTTTGAGGAAGCTGTTGCTTTAAGTCATGAAACTGGCGCAGGCCTAACAAAACCACAACCACAACCTCTTCCTCTTTTTGTTTTTGGGATGAATTTCTTGTCTCTGGTCAGAGCCAGCTAACTATCTGTTTTAACACATTGTGCTAAGAAACATTAATTGACTACCGTCTTAGTTAATGGAATAATATATGAGAGATTGTTGCTAAAGCAGACCCACAAGTCAATCTTGACATTTGCTGTTCAGTCTAGCTTGTGCTTGCCTTCTGTGATTGACACTCTGTTGGGTCTCATTGCTCCCAGTTTTATTTGAATGATGCCAGATAGTTGACCTTAAGCACAATGCAGTGCCCATTCCATCATTTCCTGTACACTGATACCTTATCCTGGTAACTGCATGTGTGGTAGAGTACCAGCTTGTCGAGCAGATCTTTGTTTCAGTAATGCGTACTAAGCCTTGTTTCTTTTTTCACTTCCTTCTGAGGGCGATTGTGGCTCAAGAGTTGGGAGTTCGCCTTGTAATCGGAAGGTTGCTGGTTCGAGCCCCGGCTTGGACAGTCTCAGTCATCGTGTCCTTGGGCAAGACACTTCACCCGTTGCCTACTGGTGGTGCTCAGAGGGCCCGGTGGCGCCAGTGTCCAGCAGCCTCACCTCTGTCAGTGCGCCCCAGGGTGGCTGTGGCTACAATGTAGCTTGCCATCACCATGTGTGGATGACTGGATGTGTAAAGTGCTTTGGGGTCCTTAGGGGATTAGTAAAGTGCTATACAAATACAGGCCATTTACCATTTCTGTGATATTTTGCTTTTGTCCTGATGTCTGTGTTCAGTGAGAGTGGGTTTTGTTCTTTGATATTATGAAGTCTATGTTCCTTCCATTAAATTAAAAACAAAGAAAACAGTTATGAGCTACTGCAGTCATCTCAGATCATCTTTTCCACACATTCGGCTGAGGTCAGAAGTTCACGTATACTCATAAATGGGCATGAATGTCATGGTAATTTTAGGCTTTTAATTATTTTTTGAGCTGTTGTTTTTTTCAGAGTGTGATGATTGCAGTGGAGTGAGGTGGCACGATGGTTAGCACTGTTACAAGAAGGTCCTGGGTTTGAATCCGGCTTCTGGCTGGGACCTTTTTGTGTTTTCTGAAGTTTGCACGGTCTCCATATTTGAGTGGGTTCTCTCCAGGTACTCTGGCTTCCTCCCACAGTCCAAAGACCTCTAGCTAGTGGAGTTAATCTGTAATTCTAAATTGTCAATAGGTGCAAATGGTTGTTGGTCTCTGTGTTAGTCACGGCACTGTGTTAGGAAAGTGATAGATTGGCGACCTTTATAGGGTGTACCCCCTTTCCCCACAGAAGAGAATGGATGGATAAAAAGATTGCACAGCATACATCTTTCATGATTTAAAAAAACGAGAATTTGCACACACACACACACACATATACATATACATGTGTGCATGTGTTCACTTCACAATCTTCTAATAGGTGATGCTGAAGGTTCTACAACATCCTTCAACTTGACATGGTCAAGGCCTATTAACTTCTCATTGACTACAGCTAGTAGTTTTGCTTTGCTGGCATTAAAAGGATTTGTTTGACAGCACTTATTGGATTTATCAATTTTTAAAACAATGGGAGAGTCCAAGGAACTCAGCGAAGATCTAAGAAGGAGAATTGTAGATTTAGACAAGTTGGGAAGGTCTCTTGAAGCCATTTCTAAACAACTGTAAATCCAAGATCATCACTTCAAGTAACTGTACATCAATATAAGCCTGAAGTGTCACCACTTTGAAAGCAGAGCCAAATTGTCAGCCTCAGATGAGAGAAAATTGGTTAGGATGTTTATGAACACACATTCATGACCAAGGCTCAAGTCTGCTATGAACTGGCAGTGGAACTGGAACACCAGTGCCACTTTCCACAGTTAGGCCAGTTTTCACCGTTGACTGAGAGGGTGATAACCAACAAGGAAGCCCCTGAACAAAACTGAGACCATTAATATCTACTGATAATTGCACTTTTTGCAAATTTGCAAGACTGAGCCATTTGGAGGAGTAAAGGTGAGGATTTCAAATCTAAGAAGTTTGTACCAGCTGTCAAGCATAGTGGTGGTTGCATCATGCTCGGGGGTTTAGGGTACCATGCACAAAGTGGATAGAGTAATAAAGACAGAGAACTACTTCCAGATTCTTCAGCTTCATCTCAAATCAACAGCTATGGTTGAAACTTGGACACAAATGGGTGTTCCAATGGGATAAAGATGGCAAGCTTATAGAAAAACTGGGTTTTGGACAGCATAAAGCAGACTACCGTAACATTAAGCTTCTGGCCTTCCCAAAGTCCTGACTTTAACCCTGATGAAAACTTGTGGAATGATTACAAGCCATGTCTGTTCTAGGAAATGAATCCAATTCTGCCAAGAAGAGTGATCAAATATTCAGCAAGCATTATGCTAGAAGTCTTCAATTAGAACTCTCTGTACATCTAAGCAGTTTGATTGCGACCTCTGCTATTCTTCAGGATAAAATATCTATACTAAGAAAGCAATAGAAAATCAACTATAGCAATGTATTTTTACTTGAAGTTCTAGAATGTTTGTGTCCTCACTCAGGAAAGGAGAAGTTAACATTAATAAAGCTGGATTGCAGCGTCTCTCCAGGAATGTATGCATCTTGTAATCTTATTGAAACTGTAACAGTAGACCCGCAGTGTTAGTGACAGGGGGATGGATGGGCATCTACCAGGAAATTCAATTTGCAGCCAGATCTTATAGCTCCCTCATGTAATTCAAATAGACAGTTTGAAACCCTTGCTATGTGTTGATGACGAATTTGAAGCGCAGGTGAGAAATAGCTGGACAGATCCTCTGTGTCAATGCAGAGAGTGGAACAGAGCAGCGTGTGTTCTTCCCTGAGTACTGAAGGGCATCCTGGATGGATACATAGCAATTATTAGGGATGAAGTTATTACCAAAATGCTTCACATGCAGCAGATGTCTGACAAATATTTCCAAGGAGTACTTTTGCTGATTACTTCATATTCCTCAGAATTCCCCGCATGATGTTCATTCAGAGGGTTAACAATCTTGCCACTGAATACCAAGTGGAAATTGATCTTGAGGCTGATTCAATCGCACGGAGTGGCCTTTCTCTGTGGTTTTGTAACTGTATTATTAATGTCAAAAGAAAACTGATTCTGAGGGCAAAATGTCTTTCCTGTTCTCTGGCTGATTATATGACAGGGTAACACAATGGTCTCGCCCACCTCAGCCCTCTACCCATCCAATGTCTGTGAATTATTTCCTCCTTCACAGGCAGAGAGCTGTGGCAAACACATCAAACAAGATTACATATATAGAGCTAGGGTATATTTACCCCCCCACCCCCACCCTGGAGACATACTTAATTTGGCTGTTTCCTTGGCAACTTGAGTCTCACAAAGAGTGTGGAGTTGGCTGTAATTATAGAGCAGGCCTCTTGATCTGAGGCTCTAATCAGAAAAATGAATATGTGTAGGCTGTCATAAAGGCCCTGTGGCAACTCACACATGGCCTTGGACACCATTTGGGAGCGACCAGAGGAATTAAGACTCATTGTTGCTCTTGAACTTGTGATCTTTTGAAATGAGCTTTAAGTATCTTTTTTTCTAAAAAGAAGAAAAAAGAAAAAGAAAAAAAAAAGAGCGAAACAAGCCAATGGATATCACTTATTTCTACAGTTTCATATGAAAAGAAGAGATTCATTTTGACAAATAAAAGAACTGAGCAACTAAAAGCGTCAGTAAGTTTATTGTTCAACTGCATGTAAACTTAGAAAGGCAGCCTGATGTGTTTGTCTCATGTTCAGGGGAAAAAATGAATAATTTAAGCTAGTAGAGGAGTTCTCTGCACAGGCACTTAAGAAAACTACCATGCAGGAGGTGTAGTGAGGAGGAAGGATGAAGAAGAACTTTTGCCAGGGGAAAAAAAAGAAAATTGAGAAACTGAAACGTGATAAAAGTCATTCTCTGATATGGCGGGATTTATTAACTAACAGCAAACGCAAAGCTGTTTGCAAGTATGCAGTCATAAACAATAGCACAGTACAGTACTTGCCCAATCGTTTCCATTGAATTGTTGTGTCTTACTGTGTAAAAATGGCATCAATTCAGTGCAGTGCGTTATGGAAAAAGTCCCTGCAGCTAGCTTCCAAGCTTGAAACTGTTATTTTACAGTTTCTTAATGTAGCAAAATATGCCAGAACTGTGCGAAAGGAATTATGTGTTTAATGGTTGCTAATATGTTATTATTTCAGTGTTCCTATTATAATGTGCATACCATTGCTGTAAAACATATTAAGTTGCTGTATGTATAAAACCACCATTCGCTATTCTCTACGGGTGCTCAGTCTCATGTCTTTCATCACATATCTGCTTTTGTCCCAAAATGTCCTGACCCGTGCACTGCATGGATGCAGGAACTCTGTTGTATTCAGCCTCTTGTATCCATTTGTATTTTTTACCCTGAACCCAATAACCCTGAAGATGAATGTCGGTTGGATGTGAGTAATCCCTTCAGGAGTCTCAGGCGTGGGGGACCCATTGCTAGCTAAAACCTAACAATATTCTCGGCCACACAAACACTAGAAACCACATCCATTTTAAACATTTACATTCCCATGAGTCTCTGCACTCGCCCGCTGTCTACAAACTGTCCATAATCTGAGGAACCACATCCTAGGAAAAGTATCTTAGCTGTAAGATTATACAGTAGCTTGCTGTTAATATTTTACCCTTAACACCACGAGCATTTACAATATTCCGACGAATTCACAGAGTTTACTGCACTATATTTTCTGTATTTCTAGAGCAGTTTGTTACAGTGTAACATACAGGACTTACTTACAGCTCATGGCTGAGTTCTTTTTTGTTGTTTTCAGCTAGAAACAGAGAACTTTTCACTTTTGATCTGAAGGTGGTACAATCAAAGCAAAGTTTGGGGCACATGAACATTCACACTAAACTTCATGAGTTCAAAGGACTTTCCCTCTGCATCACAGATATTTGAGCCTACAGTAGTTTGACTACCAAACTGACCATCATATACCATCTCTAGAGTCATGCTGCAAGCATGGATAAAAATGTGAGTGACTTAAAAACAGAGCTAGAAGAAAAAGTTAAGGGGACTGGCTTGAAGGTGGAGAGCTCAGGTTTCACTCGACAAGAATCGTGTCTCGTCTTTTGGAATACTTTCAAGCCCAACTGCTCTAAATGAAAGGGCCCTGAAGCAAGGGTGCAATCTCTGTTGGCAAAATCACTGGCCTGTGCTCATCAGCCATAAACATGTCACTGCCCAACTAGGTCACTGTTCTCTGTGTATGCACATCAAACGGAGTCCTCTAGTGCAGCAATGGCAGGCTCTGCGACTTTCTGTGCTGTACCTCCACACGATGTGGCCTATTTTTCCTCTTATGTGACATGTCACCTCACGCTCTCACGGCATGCACAGAGAAGGGAGGGGACACTAACAAGTTCTCCAGACAGGCAGAGTTTGACAGCTACAGTAAATGAGGAAGAGAGGATCTCTATGTTATACATATTTATTTGTGTGTGTGTGTGTGTGTGTGTGTGTGTGTGTGTGTGTGTGTGTGTGTGTGTGTGTGTGTGTGTGTGTGTGTGTGTGTGTGTATGACAAAATGGCGAGAATAAAGAGAAACTTAGAGGAACTGAAACAGGAAGGCTTGCTTACATAACACATGGAAATTGCCTACTGTGGAAAAAGATCATTAACTTTTTCTTCATAATGGCCAAGTCCACTAATCTTCTTAACTACCAAAATCTCTGCACATTAAATTAGTAACAATAATAATAATAATAGTATATTTTTATAACACTTTCACACAGTTATGAAGTGCTTCAACATGCAGTCTTACATTTATTCCAACATTCAGATGTACATGCAAACTGTAGATGTAGACTATGCCCAGAATTAATAAAAGAAAGACTATGAAAAGCTACAATAAGACAAACAAAATAAGAGCGTGGAAATGTTAGGATCTCTGATCAGCTGTTCGGAAAGTTTAATTGCTATTGTAATGTGGATTCTGAATTTCACTAGAAACTAGTGAAAGGAATCAAGAGTGCTGGTGTGCTAATTGTTATTAGCAGCCTAGCTAATGTGTTCTGAACCATAACCAAAAACTCCTTTTAACCCATCGCCTTAACCTTCAACGTAACCTGATGTGCACCTCCTGGGAAATGTAAGTACACATCAGTTCAACACAGCCCACAACGACTTGAATGGTGTGGAAGGCTGCAGTGTAGGGTTAAGAGGGGCTTCAAGTTACATTGTTAGTTAAGACAGATTTCCACACAAGTCTAATTCAAGCTTAAGGAGGACTGAGAGATCCACATAAAAAGTTGCCATGGTTGAACATAAGAACTTAAGAGAGAACGACAAAGAAAAATCATAAACACTCAGAGTATATGATGTTCCAGGTTTCTATCTGTGTCACTGATTTCCCAGAAGTCTCCACAAAAGCTTGCCAACATCATTCATTAATCACCTTGCCATACTTTGTTCCAAGACATCTTGTTAATGCAAGGAAGAAGTTAGAGCATTTTTGGAACAGAGTCCACTGACATTTGATCCGCTGGCAGCATAAAAACCTCCATTTGAAATCATGCAACTTCTTTTTTTTTTAAATAAAAAAGCAGTTTCCAAATTATAGGAACTACTCCTTTAAAATTTGCACAATTTAAAACACACACAAGCACACACACACACATACACAGCTGGAGTATTTTGACCTTTAGAATCTTTTAAATGCATTTAGGAGCTTCTTAGTCAGTATTTAACTTTGTCACTGTCACATCGTGCGTTACATGAGCTCACATGCTCCGTCCTGAGTGCACAATTAGTTTAACCTTTAACAGCACAGAAATGTAGCTGACACAAACATGTCAGCTACAAACACACCATCAGCTTAAATGCACAAACTCTACACTGTTTAGCATTCAGTATACTAATGCAGTATACTTGTAGCCCATGTATCTTAATGTCTGCATGTAAACAAAAGCAATAATGAAGTTTTTTGTTGTAAGACAATACCACACGATTAGTGCATTTAACTTAAGATCTACAAAAAATAGAATAAAATGGACTCCACGTTACAAAAGTAAGTCTGGGTTAATTCAGTGACAGATTAGCACTAGCTAATAGCGCTAGCTATTGAATTGCTAATTCAAGATACTTAAATAGTGTAATTAACAATACTAGAGCTACAGCTGTTTAGTAATACAGTCTGTAGATATAGACAGTATAAAAGATGGACATAGCTTCGGGGTCTAAAAAGTGAAGCTAAAACAGAAGCGTCCTAAACCTGCAATCTTTTAGAGGCCATGCAAAAAGGCTTCCAGTCTCAAATGGATTTTATACTTCCTTTGTCTGTGAGTAGGGTCCACTTTGGTCCCAGTGACGTAGATTTCATCATCTGACAGTAGGTATGAGGGTCCGTGCCTGGCTTTTTTTTGTGACCGAGTTGACTTATCAGCAAAGATTTCATTACAGTGAAGCAAATCTGCATGAAGGCAGCTGACTTCAACCAGACTGCAAAGAAGTATAACAGGAATCACTACTCGGTTGTCAGGTCTCCAGCTCTCCATGTTCGTGTCTGCAACTGAATATAATCCAGGCTTTATACAAGACTACTTTTTATTTATTTATTTTTAGAAGGAACATGACCATATTTGGCCGGGAGGATAAAGGTGTGGTGTTCACAGCTAATGCTAGCACTAGCTTTCTCACGAGGCGCCTTTGTAATAAATTCAGGGTGATATTAAAGTGTACATGAAAAATGGGGTTAAAAACTAAATGCATAAACTGGAGTTCCTACACAGCAATCTGTTATATGTACAGTGTCTTTGCAGGCAGCCAAATGCTGGACAACATGAAATAGTAGCGTAACTCAAAATCGCCATGCTTCTAACTATGCAAGTCTTAATACAGTTTAAATTAGTTGGTTATATAATAATTTATCCATGCACAATTTGAAGAGGATATTACTACAAGTACCAAAATTGGGCTGTATACACACTTAGCCTATTTCTCCTATAAAGTTAAGTACTTAGTATCCTTTGAGTACTGACTTGCTTTTAGAGCCTTCCTTGAATGCTGTTTGGTACTTCTACTTCAACCAACACTCGTATTAGTTTAAGTTCTACTTTTTGGATATACAGTAGATTCTTGTTTTTTAAAGAGGTAACAATAAATAAATAAATTGCTTTCCTCATTTATGCTAACCTCAGTTGCCTATCTCTGATCCACGAAGAGAGCTAGTGCATGCTTCTACAAGGCACATAAGAACTTCTCAGGCCATAAAGCACTTCAAGTGTGGCTAATATTGAAAATGAATGATTTACAGTGTAGTCGGGAGAAGGTCACTGCCTGCCACATCTTATGAGTTGATGGTTGAGTAGAGAGAAGTGTTCTTTCATGCCAGAGGAATGCTGTTCCTGACAAGTACACAGGCAGGACTGTGCTTTTGTTGAAGAATCTGCAGAGGATTCCTAGAACTGCAGGATATGGAATTAGCAGCAGAAAACCATCAACTCGTGAGTGACCAAATCCTTATAGTGTGAATTACACTATGTCAGGAGTGCTGGGGAAAACTTCCGAGCAGCAGAGGGGAATGTATAGGATCTGGAATCATTTCAAACTGTAATGAAAACAATGAGAAAATGACAACTTTGATGATCTGTTTGATAAGCAACTGATATGAAATCCCATCTGGATTAAGCATGCAACCATTCATGATTAAAATCTAGATAAAGTGTCTAATCAATATTTTAATTACATGTTGATGAAAAATGTTTTAATCATCATGCATATTTCATGCCACTGGGTTTAGATGGGAATGTTACATTCATGTTTTCTCTTATATTCTGAAAAAAATCATAAAAATCAGATCCAAATCATAAAGAGAAAGTATCCCCCCTCCCTTTTTTCTAGAAGGGTGATGCATTTCACAAGTTCATCTTATGTTAGTGAGTATTATGGGATTATCCATGTGAAACTTCTCAGCTTGCTCACAAAAGTAAAAGCAAAACTGAGTAGGGAGCACAGAATGAAAGAAAAAGCTTAAAGCTGAAGTGCTGCACACTGCAGTGTGTGTTGATAAAATTCAATTCGGTTTT
>NW_005187403.1:2453107-2482180 GCF_000239375.1 Pundamilia nyererei | reverse complement strand
CAGCATTTGTTTTCATTCAAAGGCTTTATGGCTTTAATACCTGGTGGGCCGGTCTCTAGTCAAAATGCCTGAGCCGATTTTTTTATCCCAGTCCAGCCCTGGTAAAGTGACTACTTGGACCTTGAGTACAAAATGAGCAAAGTTTCTCTCATATATTTTTAACTGTTCAAAGGATACAATATAAATGCAAAATATTCAAAGCAGAACCGATCAGGTTCACAATAATTACCTAGTATTCAGTATCCATTTAAAGAGCAGGTTGTCATGAATAATAAAGAGGGTTTGTATTCCGAGCTTCTGAGCTTTGCATAAAGGGAAAACAGTCCCTAAAAAGCGGAAAAGATCAACAGTGGGTCAAACTAGATGCAAATGATGATAGTGATGATAAGCTGGAAAAAGATAAGCTTTTGTTTTATGCTGGTTGTAACAAATGGCTGCCACTCCCTGATCCTGAGCTTCTTCCTGTTTAAAGAGAGTTTTTCTTTCCCACTGTCACCAAGTGTTTGCTCATAGGGGGTCATCTGATTGTTGGGGTTTTCTATACATTATTGTTACATCTTTACAATATGAAACGCTTTAAGGCAAATTTTGTTGTTGTAATTTGATATTGTACAAATAAAACTAAATTGAACTGAATTAAAAGTTGAACTGAAAACAAATGAAATATCAGCAGTTTGTAATGACAGGCAAATATTCCCTGTGAAAAAGGAAACACGAGTTTAAACAAGTTTAAAGGCTTAAATTCTAACTATGTCTTTACTAAAACATGGTTGCTAAATTTACACTACCACTTGCTTTTTGTGGCAGTGAAGAACATATAATGAATAACTACTCATTCGGAGCAAACACCACTTGGCATGTTTGTGTGATATTCTGCTGCATAAACAAGCCAATAAGCCATAAGGCATTTATGGGAACCATGAAATCCACATTTGCATGGTTTACTCTTAATTTTTCTTTTGGGAAAATATCAACAAGTTCCGGTCCAGCAAATGTGCTATGGCAGAGGTGTAGTTTGGTTATCTGCAGGGGGAGCAGATGGGTCACCAGAGCCTGACTATTTAATCAGGGGATGAGGTGTGGTGCTGGCACAGTGAGGGATTATATGGTCTGGTGGTTCAAATATTCATTTCTGTCATCTGCAGCAGAAATATAAAACCCATCTTTAATATTCAGTGGACACAGGTTAGTTACTTTTGCATTGAAAAGGAAGAAAGCTACATTTCCTGTTAGTGTTGTAATAGTGGACTGAAATTTTGTACTTTTAAAGCTTGTTTTTGCATGTTAATATGACTCAAGGAAAGATGTCAAAAAGATGTCAATCAGCAGCTTGAAGTTCCGAGTTACTGTTAGTTTCAACACCATCAACTCCTGATTTCTACACTACTTCCTCTTTTCTGAGTGGTCATGGCCCCTGATGTCTGTGTGACAGTGGAAACACTTACAGGCACCTAGCCCTGCACAAAGCTGCTTACAGTCTCTTTTTAGCGCAATCGGGACAGTAGGGTTTATGCTTGATAAGGGATTTCTTTCCCTGTCATAATTAGGCCACCCACATTCACAACCATGTGTTTCTAATGGTGACTGAGATTATGGGACCTTCCATTCTGAGGAGATATCATGATTTATAGAAACAAAAAAGTGAAACTATGGTGACGAAACACCAAGTTCAACTCTACCATATACCAATTATATCTTTCAGTGGATTTCAGTTTTCAGGTTCAAGATGTGGATTAAAAAATAAGCCAATAAAGAATATGGCCAGCCCAATATATTTTTGCTCTTTTATGCTTTAGTTTCACACTGTTTTAGTGTGTATGATTTAAAATCATACAGCTCTGGAAAAAATATGCTAGATGTTTAATTTCACCAGCCAACAGAACATAGGTAACGGTAGGACTGCGTGCAAAAGTTATGTAATTTCCACAGGTGTTTCAAGTTGCAAGAGTACACGGAGAGGGGAGTGCCCACCACAACAGGAATACGATTGGATAGATTATGAGGCGTTTTTGATTGACAGTAAGATGGACCAATGAGATGCCGCTCTGTGCTTGCCCCCTTGTTGGCCGTAGAGGCGACGTTCAAGGGAACATTTGTTCTGGATGGTGAAGCTGTTCCGTCACGTCGGCAGGGTGTAGGTCGTAACATTTTGTTCTTCTCATTAAATCGGATTTAAAGTCGAGCCGAGAGTTTTTCTTTTTCAACTGTGCGCGTAAGAGATCCACCAACGGCTGCAATTAAATCTTCGCACACGGCAGATCTAAAGCTTAATAACGAATTGGAAGTGTTTTAGTGTGGAAGAAACAGGGCTCGTTGCATTCGTCTGCGGATCCGTGTACGAGTAAGTTATTGCTCTCCAGTGTTTTTAACCTCGCTACAAAGAATTTATTTCTTATGAAGTTACAATTAAAGCGTGTTCTTGTTAAGTACTTACATTTTGTTGAGTTATTTAAAACTACTTAAAGCGACTCATCATCATCCTCTGTTTAACATGCACTCCTTTTTTTCATTGAAGTTTATTTTTTTTTTCCAATTCCCTGTTCTGCTAACTTTTTCGTTACAACTCTAACCATGCTAATAGCCTAAGCTATCTGATTCTGGTTTTAAATAGAGACGTTTAGTAAACCCTTATCCTGTTTTCCTCTAGCTGATAGCTAATTAGGTGGTGGTTTAGTTTAGCAGCAGGCTGATGTTGGCTAGCTAACTTAGCTGACTACTCCCCCGACATTTTTGCAGCGGCTGTAAAGTTGCACCGCAGGGCTGTAAAGCCGCCAGCAGAATAAACTGGACCCATACATACGTTTTTAAACGCACAAATTCGCTCCCTGCGCGTTTTAAAACTCTAAACCTATGAATAAGGGTGATGTTTATTTATATAACTCTGTCGGCATTAGAATAAAGCTGTCAAGTATAATGCTAACGCTAGCCCACTATATGTTGGCAGGGCAGCAGAGAAGTCGATTTCAGTGTGCCAGAAACTGTAAATGTTCCAATAAAACTACACTGTCATCAATATGGAGTCTGCTCTTCAGTAAATTATTTACTTTTTAATAGTTATTTTGTTGGCAGCTGATTTAAGAAAAAAAAATACTGAGTGGGTCAGTGATGGCACACATTAAAACTGTTGCAGACATGATTTGGAAGCCATGTGACAAAGTAGGGCCACAAATGCATTATGGCGTATCATTATAAAAGTGTACATTTTAAATGTATTTACTGTATACTGTGGGCCTACTGTGAGAAGTTGCAGACTTCTACAGTATTTATATTGTAAAATCTTGGCATAACCCATTTCATTCACATTGGGCATTGTAAGGAGCCCATCATAGTCTTGTGCTGCCTGTTGTAAATGCTCTTTCCTCTCATCTTACAGGTCTGGGCAGCATTATCAAGATCACGGCTGCAGGCCATTTACTGATGGGTACATACTGCGAGGCAACACACCAAGAGAGCTGCAAATTATTCGCGAGAGACGGGAACTGTGAAAGAATGAAGACAAGCTAGAGACTGTTTTCACTGTAAAATCATAAATTGTAGCTTTGTTGGAACAACAGCCATTTTAACCAGCAAATGAGTAGCTGGGCTTAAGTTACTCAGAAAAAAACCCCTTAAAAATAACAAGACTGGTTCAGACTCATCTTTACAAGTGAACATTAAACACACAAACATGAGTGCTGAAGGGTATCAGTACAGAGCACTTTATGATTATAAAAAAGAGAGGGAGGAGGACATTGATCTGCATGTTGGGGATATATTGTTGGTAAGCAAAGGAGAGCTGGTGGCTCTTGGGGTCACCGATGGCCTGGAGCAGCGGCCAGATGAGATTGGCTGGTTGCCAGGCTTTAACGAGACCACTCAGGAAAAAGGGGACTTTCCTGGCACCTATGTAGAGTACATTGGGAAGAAATGGATCTCTCCCCCTACACCCAAGCCAAGGCCCCTGAGACCCTTACCTGTAGCTCCAGCCTCCTCCTTCAAGTCAGAGATGGACTCGGACTCAGAACAAGGTGAGTTTAAACAAGAGCTGTTAAACCATGTTTATTGGTATCAAATTCATGGGTGTTCTCCTTTATCTCAAAGTTCTGAAGGTTTTTTTTTTTCCCTGGATTACCAGCATAATACACGGCAGTGTGATCTCTGTACGAAAAAGGGGACAAATGCATGAGCTATCTGTATAACTTGCTAGTTTAAGCTACAACAGTTTTCATAATCTGTCTTAACATTATTATTAATTGTGACAATTTGAATGTATTAAAATCCTGAGGGTGTAAACTGATGTTAGCAATATTAAACCCCCCCCCCAAAAAAAACCCCCAAAACTTATGTCGCTTTGTGCATTCTCTGGTAGTCCACTGACACAGACAACTAGTTAAGTGTTAAAGTAAAACCTTAGCAAGTCAGAGTTGTGAATCTGTTATCAGCAGGATGCTGATGCTGCAAAACAGGGTTTTGTTTAACAACTCTGCCTGGTGCGGTACAGCTGCACTGAATGTGAACCATGCTCAGTCCCAGAGGACACGGGCTCTGGTGTTTATGCTGGATATAGTACACCAGAGCATTTTCTGCAAGCCATATGTTACCAGCCGAGATCATCCATTTTTGTCCTCAAACTGCATCTTAAAGGAATGCAATTCTCGTACCAGTGTGGAGAAGCCTGTGTAGCTCAATGTATACACTGGTAGCAGGGGGGCAGTTAAGCTAGCTCAAGCAAAATTGATCGATTGTGTCATCATTTAAACTATAATTTGCTTAAAAAAAAAAGTAATGTAACCAATAATTTTCTGGTCTTTTTTTTTTAAACACCTTGTTAAATCTGTAAAAATATCAATCACATATTACTAACACAGAATATCTAAGTTATAGCTGAAATATTTTGGTGGTGGGGGGGGGGAGGTGTCCATATTATTATTATTATTATTTTTTTTTAATTTAAATTTTTTTTTGGTGGGTAAAAAAAAAAATTCTTTCGAGATGTTTGCAGTTCAAAATGACCCTTTGAAATGTGAGTCAGTGTTACAGCTCAGGCCGCAACTATGAACTGCAGTTAAAACTCGTCTTTTTAAAGACTCTGTGGCTTGTTAATGTGCACTTGAAGCTTTTTGCTCACCTAAAGAGCAGCTGTAGTCGCCAGGTTTCTAGTTTTTAGGCCATTTGTGGTGCTGTTGTGAAATTCTTTGCTGTGGTCTACAGTGCGAATGAGGAGCTGTTTTTTGTTTTGTTTTTTTTGTTTTGTTTTGTTGTTAAAAAAGGGGCATATGTTGAATGGATGTGTTGTGGTTGAGTGGCAGCACTGCCAAGTGTGAATGTAGCACTGAGAGAAGAAAAGTTGCTGTGTCCTGGGTGGTGGTGTGGGGGGGGAGAAAGGGCCCAGAGTTGTGGGTGAAAGGGGAAGAGAGTCCCTGTGCTAGTTTCAGGATGGGTGCATGAGGATCAGGGCTGAAGTGGAGCTGGGGGCTTGGCAGCGGGGCTGCAGCTGGGATTGGGGTAGGTTGCAGGCTTTGGGAGGAGCTTGGGATCTGCATGCTCAAGGGGGCTTTGAAGAGGGTCTTCTGCTCGGAGTGTTTGTGATTTATTGCCCACCACCAAGGGATCCTGCTCCCTTCCTCCTACTCCAGATTTTTTTTTTCTCCTTCTTCCTCCTTTTTTTTTCCCTTTTTTTTTTTTTTTTTTTTTTTTTAATGTTTTGATAGCTCCTACCATCAGCTCTGGTCCCAGGAAAAGGGTGGAGAATGGAGGGCTTGGAAAGGGGCCTCTCCTCCCTTAGCCACAGGGGGGGTTTACATGAGTGCAGCAGATGTGGAGAGGGAAAGAGAGAGACTAAAGGGCTGGGCTGGGAAACTATTAGTCCTCATTCCAGCATTCAGCCTTTCTTTAAAAAAAAAACATTAAAGTGTTGCTCCTTTTACTAGGCCTCTCAGTTAACTGAATATACATGTGTGGTGCTGCCAAGCAGAAGAACTTGGAAAGCAAATAACCAGCTCAGAGTTCAATTTGCTTATTTGATTTAATTTAAAAAATCCACAGTTGGTTCCCAAACTGAAATTCTCCAAGTTTAAAAACTTCTCACACTTTTCACGTCTAGTATGTTGCTTTTAATGGTGAAAAAAAAAGTAATTGAGGTGGAATTTCGAATAAGCTAACTGAGTCATAGTACTAAAAGAAAAAAATACAAGCAGCTACTTTTAGTCTGTAGCCAATTGTGTAATTCCTGATGCCCAACAAGCACGTTGCATGTTAAATTTGTTTAGACAGCGACTATGTTATGGCCTAATATTAACCTCTGTGTTTTCAGTTCAGTGTTTTCAGTGTGTAATTACTTTATTTTTCTGCTCCCATCTGTTGGCCAGCATCAGCATTTTTTTTTCCCCTCTTTTCCCAAAACGTTAGATAAGTATGAATAACCGGTTGTTGCTCTGCACGCTATCACTAGGTACAGCCTACACGCTCGGTCTTGTTTAAGGATATATTTGATGGCATCAGGCTGTGTTCCCCTGCTTGTCTGAGCCTTATCAGTATGTTTGAAGTTTTCATGTGCACAACATTATAGTACGCAGTATTTATCCAAAAAAAAAATGCAGTGAAATGTTTTATAGCTTTCTGCTAAATATGCCTCCTGGTGTGTATGCAGACTTTTTTGGTTACCAAAAAATGAAATGTGGATTTTATAACTAGTAATGGATGTACTTAATGGAGCATCTGTGCTGGCTACTGGAAGGCTGAGTGCAGCCTGTACAGAGGAGACGTTTCAGGGAGAGCACTCTGCATAGCTGGAGTTTGAGATAATGCAGCTCTCCTTCTCGGGGCCTCTTTAGCACTCAGGCTGACATCTGCTGGATTGAATACACTTTCTGTTGGTAGTGTCATTTTTTTTTTTTTTTTTTTTCCCCCCCCTGCTAAGAGCTCACTTTTCTCTTAAATTATACATGTAATGGCTTTGGCGTAGGTTTCAAATTGGTATACTCTTTTCATTTGTCCAGAGCACAGTCACAGTTCGTTAAATCCATCCAAGTCAGCAGCAGAATAAGCACAGCAGAAGTTTATCGTGTGATAGTTTGCTCTGATGTAGTGTTCCTCTGTGGGACTAAAGGCAGCTGGGGCCAGGAATTTGGTAGTCGGGGGTACGTACAGACTGCATAGTGGACTGATTTGTACCTTTGTGATGAATCTGTATTGTGCTAAGTGCTGATTGCTGTATCTCGACGCACAATACAGCTATACAACAAATGGGTGGATGATGAATAGCACCCTAGCGATTGCTCTGTGCTGTCATTGTTATGAGTGGACAAGCTGCTGGCAAAAGGAAATGTATTTGACTTTTGTACTAGGTGGAATATTAGTATGTTTAGAAGCTGTTGAGAGGAGAGGGGGAAAAAAAGCTTTAGTCAGAGGTGAGAAGCGTGTCATTGACAAATTCAGTGCCTGTGAATCTCAGACTTGAGCTGGATTTAAATATATTATGACTTGTCATAGTTTCCAGAATGGGGAGGGGAGCCTTGTCACATGCAGTGTGTTTAAAGCAGCCCACGTGACAAAGGAAATTTGCATTCACATCATTAAATTGCAGATATAATAAAATTTAGTTTTGACTGTCCTTAAAGAAAGGACAGTTTTTTTTTGTTTGTTTTAGCATCCCGATTCAAACCTAAGATGACGAAGTTGTTTTTCCTCTCACATTTTTAGTTTTTCCATTTGTTATCAGTTTACTTTTGAGCAGTCCCTTCATTTTTCATTTTAAAGTTTAGTCTGTATTAACCAGCTACCCTTTCCCATCTAGTGTTCATCAAATTTTTTTTTTTCTTGTAGCCTTCTCCATGGGTGGTTTGTATTGTAAACTGATATGATGCAGAGACAAATAATGTAGTAGCTTCAATAAGTGTTTGCATTTAATTTTTCCTCTGGTCGGTTTAAAATGTAAAATTAAGAGGAACTTTAACCATTGCTTAAAACTGTTAAACTGCTTTAAATAACAGTGACACGTGTGTGTGTGTGTGTGTGTGGGGGGGGGGTGACCTGTTCTTAATCTGTGTGGATGTGCCAGACATGACAATTTTTTTTTTTCCCCTTCTGTCTGCCTCAGAGAATGTCAGACTGAGGTTATAGACACTACAGTTAAGGGGACAACTCTACTGCTGCTCAGTATATGACAGGGAAAAAGACTAGGACTCAAAAAATAACAGATTCATTAAAAAAAAATTGTGTGTTTAAGCAAGTGAGACTTGTGTGCATCAAAGTGTGCATAACTGTTTCATTGCATGAGGCCGTTCAGAGGCTGAAGTCTGAATTGCCAAATCTTCTTTACGGGAGTCGGAGCATGTCTGCTAGCAGGATTAAGAAATGGAGCAAGCAAATAAGGCAGGGAGGAGCAGACAGACTCTGTGCAATTAAACAAAGGTGAGATTGGAGAGTAACACAATTTCATTGGTGCCAGGAAAGATGTGTGTGTGGTGTGCGGGCAGCTCTTGTGCACTGGAGATGTTGCATTGCATTAAGGAGTGGACACAATAAATCATCTCCTCCATTCAGTTATATCTGTCCTGGAAGTTTGTTTGCATTGTTTTGCATCAAAAGTCCTGGTCACTTCTGTTAAGGCAAGAATTGCTATATTTGTGTTTTCCCTCCTGTGCCTCTTAATGTGTTATCAGAAAAAGAGCCTTTGCAGTTGCATATCTCAAAACTATTGCGGTTAAGCAGCCATCATGATATGCCCCACTTTCATACTATTAGAGGTGCAAGGCTAAGATGATCTCTTCTTGGAAATGCTCAAGCCCAACTTGGTGAAGTTCTTGAATAAGTCATTTGCCAACCAACAAAAATAATTTGATTATGATTGTTATGGTCCCTGGTGACATTTGGCTTTTTGCATCAGAACAAACAAAAATAAAAAGTTTTAGTCCTGTTTTGATTTGACCTTTTGATAACTTAAATATATTCTCAAATTAAATAATATACTTTAGCTGTGGTTTTAATAAATCCGTGCACTATTACAAGCTAGTTCACATTGAAAGTGGCTAATCTTTGAATGAAGACACTGTTTAATCATCCTCTTCTACTTTACAATTTAAAGTGAGGCAGTAGTGCAGGTTGTACAATTGTGCTCAAGCCACTTAAAGTTATCAGATTTGGAGTTGGTTTATTTTAATTTGATGTGAGAGGCTTCATTGGTTCTTAAATTTGATCTCACATTGGGGAAACTGGCTGCTTGCATTACTTTTGCGATTCACTGATGCTCTGTGCTTCATAGGGTTAATTGCCAAGCTGTAGCAACAGTCTCCTCATTGGCTGTTACTTTGCTTTTGCACTTCATCTTCCAGCCTGCAGGAGGAGACATTGCCTGCCCTTTTTCCTAATTCAGCTCAGGGCTTCACTATTCAGCACAGTCATGCTCAGACATGTTAGTGCTGCCCATGCCAACAGAAAATCCAGAGAATTTGGCATTGCAAAGGTTTTAGGTTTTGGTAATACTATAAACTAGCTGCACCTAGTCTTACTAAATGCTACTGTAGAGACAAACAACTTTGAAATTTTTTTTGTACATTTTGCACAATTTTTACTTTAAAATGTGTTAGGTGGTGATCTATCACCAATGTGCTTTGGCTAGACCTTTTTTCCAGACGAGAAGAAATGGCTTAATAGGCTTAAAACGTTGGTTGCCTGAGCAGGCCTTCTAAATTTATCCAAAGTGAGCGCTATCTTTAGTGCACTGGTAGTGCCCCAGCTCTGTTCTGCCCACAGTCCTTTCGGCTCAGACGTGCCGTTTGAGCCGGACAGATTGTTCCCCACACCACAGCAGAACCAGTGGCAGCTGCATCGACTTCCTCAACCTGCGGTTGTCTAACTGACTACTGACGGGCTGAGGCCTTGGGGGATATCATGAGGTCTGCCAAACATGCAGACGTGTAGAGGCACGTCCAAGGGGCCTCTGTCTCCATACCCTAGTTACCACAGAAACCAGCTTCTATTCAAGTCTTGGAGAGAGTCTGAGGAAGTGTAGCCTGTCAGCTGTTGTAAATGGAGCAAAATGCCAGCACATTGTGTTAATAGTGGCGTAATGCTACTGTAAAACATAGAGGGCCCTGTTTGTTTAATAGAATTAAAATTACCTTTCCAGAGAGAGTTGGAGATTCAGTTTGCATAAGCTGCAGTAAGGAGTTTTGCAGAACCTGCATTCACCTTGTGCCATTATCACAGTTAGGTATACCTATGTGCAGTAGAAAAGAAATGGATAACTTTTACTGTAGCTAATTTTTACTTATTACCAATTTTTACAAAGTTTTTCTAGAATTAATTTGCCTTCCATGAACACATCAATTATAGGTTTCTTCTTCTTTCTTTTCCTTTCCCCTTTATGTTTCTGTGGTTTGGCCTGTATGGGCACGTTGAGCCTTGATCTCATGCCAAGGCATCTCAGAAATCATCACTGATACCTTGTAGCATTTCCGCCATATTTCTTCGGCTACTTGATACAATTCCATTGGTGCCGAAACTATCACATTGTCGACAGTACCAAGAAGCAACTCTATATCCTTCCTGACCCGTGTCCCTCAGAGGCTGACTGTGGTAGGAATAAATAGGCTGGAGGATCACTTGGAAGATTCTCCTTGTTTTTTGGTTTGTTTCCAAGCTGTGCAGAAGTACGAGCAGCTGTTTGTATATCAATGTATTAATCATTTTCAAGTGTTGAGTGTTTTTTAATCTAAGTGAATGTGTGAAAATTTGCTTGTTCCTTACACATATTTGTGATTTATTGTTTAAAAATTCCAGGCATCGTGCTTTTTGAACATTGTGACAACGGGTGGGTCGGTGTTCTAAATTTAACTTCAGGTTGTGAATTTGGTTTCTCAGAAAACCTTTTGGCTGTAGAAGGAAGATCGTGTTGGATATCTTGTCTGGGAGAAAGATTACATTTCCAAGGTGTGTGATGGCTGCACTGCATGTCTCGATCTCTATTTCAGGAAACTTTGCAAAGTCTGAGATGGAACACCAACTTCTGAGAAACCTTCCTCCCCCCTCCATTCCCTTTCAGTTTGTATTTCCAATAACATCTTCCAGATGACCAGTTGTCCAAAGTGGATTTTTGTGTGTTCTCTGGTTTGAAAGGCTTTACTAATACATGTACTTGACACACAACAAGGCAGCCTGGGTCCTGCCCTAGCCAGAGAATGTGGTTCAGAATTTATTATTTAACTGACTGAACCCTCTTTCATGCAAAAGGGTAGCTTTTCAATAACCCCTATGCGTCTATGTATTAGCCACACCAGTACTTGGCCTTTAATGCCTGATTCAAAAAAGTAATCACTTTTAGGTGGAAAGAAAAAATAATGTTAAGAGAAAGGGTCCCATTCATAGTTTTGCAGCATTTTGAAACTGCAGACCTGATGTTGAACAGTTGAGCCTTTCAGGAAAAAAGCCTTTTCAAAATATGCCTTGGCGAAGATTTTATTTAGATTTGCCAACTCCCCTCCTGCTTTCATGTCCACACCTGGGTGCAAAGTTCTGAAGGAAAAATAAGTAAAAAAAAAAAATAAAAAAATCAGACCTGGCTTACCTCATATCACAGGATATTTGCTTAGTTCCTTGGTCTGCCAAACCTTAACTTCAGTGCTCAGTACCTCCTGTTGAAACAGCCTTTTATAAATACTCACATTTTACTTTTGAAGCCACTTCATTGGTCTTGTACCTGCTTCCTTTGAAGTTCTGAGGAGTCAAGAATCTAATGAGTCTTTGCTGGTTCAGATGAATGGCAGCCCCTTACCATTTAAGGTCACATGAACAGTCATCACAGGATTAACTGTATTTAACTGACTGGCCAGTTGATATCTTTATTTGGTTACACATAAACTATAGATACTTTTTTGATCTTACAAAGGGAATTCGTTGTGGTACAGTAGCATAAGAGTAAAAAAAATGGAACAATCTCCAAAAAGTGTAACTAAATTCTGCTGTGTGGGACTCCGTTTTGAAAGTAAAACCAGCCATTGTCAGCACTCACCTCGAAGAAATGAGCTTAGTGAAATCCCCTTAAAGCCGTGTCTGTTTTGCAAACAGCCAACAGCATAGGGCAACTGATTGTCTTGGTCGTGATTGTGTTGTTGTTTGATTTGGAAAGCATAGGTTGGATGTAGAAACATTTTCTCTTCTTGCTTTGCTGGCTTTTGTGTTTTGGGAAGGGCAGGGGTGCTAAAATGGAATTATTCAACTGTTATTAGCAAATTGTGTGGTGCCAGCATATTTATTGGACTGATTAAATTTGGTTCACAGGTATGACGCTGGATTTGTACTAAGCCTTGGTGGGAGGATTTTCACTCCGTTTACACAAACTGAAATTGCTTGTTTTATTTATTTAAAAAATATTTTATTTTATTTTTTTAATGATCTTTAGGTTTCTTCTTGCCCGACTTGACGGAGCAGTTTTCCCTTCCAGAGATTGCTCCACCCATTTTGATCAAACTGCTTGAAGCAATTGAGAGGAAAGGTGAGCTTGACTGAATCAATTTCATATTTTTGTTGGCATTTATTTGGCATGTTATGTTTCTACAGTATGTTTTGTTAATTATTTTGTAGGTCTGGATAACCCCACATTATATAGAACATTTACTGCTGGTGCTGGACTTGAAGTCAGGCAGTATTTTGATTGTGGTAAGTAGCTCTTTTTATCATGTGTTTTATAAGCCTATATGAAGAGGAAGTCTGAGTGGAAAAAATGAGTGGGGTGCATAAAAAAAGGTTTCTACGTGTGTGCATAAGAGTCTGTTGGCCCAGAAGAGTCTGTGCTATAGTTAAACCTAACTTTACTGAAGTGAGTTCAAGCGTGCGTCTTTGTGCCGTTCTGCATTTCAGACCCCCCATCTGCAGACTTGGATCACCTGGAGCTTCCAGTCCTGTGTGACGGTCTGCGTAGGTACTTGCAGGATCTTCCCCAACCCATCATCCCCACTGCAATATATGCTCAGATGGTTCACAGTGCTAAAGGTGAGAACAGCAGGTTCCCTCACAGTTTCAGTGGTCATTTGTTGACTGTACAGGTTGGCCTAAAGAGAAGTGCTGACGTAATGTACTCGTGCCCTGCTGCTGAACATCATGTACTCATGAACACTAAACCACAAGACCTCATCAGTACCCATTGTGTCTGAGGACTTCTTTTTTTCTTTGTTTTTTGTTTGTGTAAAATTAGCTTTTATTTTCTAAAACATCTATGGGTCCTTTAAGAAAATAAGAAATAGAAATCTATGTATTTATTTCTAATTGTGTATTTTAGCACATTTCCTTAACCTTAGTCTTGCTGTCTGTTGCAAGCAGAGGGGAAAAGAAGAAATTCTCAGTGTTATGCCGCGCTGCATTCTCTTGCTGTCACATGGCCAGAAACAGGATATCTGCGGTTAATAGGAACTAAAACAAGCCTGAAAGTTTATCTCTAGCATCTCTGAGCAGCCAATCACCTGCCAGTGTACCTTATGCTCATTGTCAACCACACAGTGTCTCTGCGGTTTCCAAGTCTTTATTGCACATGACTCCTTTTTCCATTTCTTTACTGTGTAAAGAGAGCTTTCATTTTGTGCTGCTTTTCAACTGCAGAAGACTTTAAAGTAGGGCACTTTATCTCCTGTCTTCCTGAACGTTTTGGCTATTCTCATCTTCAACAGAGGTGGTGAATCCTGAGGAATGTGCCCAGCTACTACGTCGCTTTGCCAGCGCCCCAGGCCGGCCTCCCCAGTACTGGCTGACTCTCCACTGTCTGCTAAGGCATTTTGCTAGAGTGTGCCAAAACGCTTCCAAGAACCTGCTCAGTGCCAGATCGCTGGGCGAGATCTTCAGCCCTGTGTTTTTCAGACAACAGGCCACCAGGTGGGTATTGGGAGTGTAAGGCTTATGCTGCATATTTTGGTTTGTAAAAGATAGGCACTCAGTCAGCAGACAGATAAGCATGCAGGCTTAGTCAAGAAATGGCAAGACACGCACTGCAGTGCATCACACATTCATGTGTTTTAGCTGTACACGGATGTAGGTTGGAGCTTTTCTGCTTACCAGCTGTGCGGCACAATTAAAGTAGCTAAGCCTGAATTGCTATCTGATTGAAAACCGCACAGAGCAGCAGTGACTGTCACCTTGGCTCTGAAACAAACTTTGTTTACCTTGCTTTTTTGTCCCCCTCACAGTTGTGAACCCAGTCTGGATTCTCACATCAAGATCATTGAGGTTCTGGTGACCAGTGAGTGGAGTGACAGTCAAGCTGCACCAGGTAACTGACTGCTGTATTTTCGCTCGATTTTTCACCCATCACAAAACTACTGCTGTTCCTACTACTGTGGGTGCTCAGGGCATGAAAGTAAACGGTTAAAAAAAATGCATTCAGTTAAAAAGGAAAAGTAGATGGAAAGGATGTTGTGCGTTGTATTACTGATCTAACTGAAAGCTGTAAGGAACTTGTGCAGGATTTACATTGAAAGGAGAACATAAATTTGCTCTGCATTGACTGTGCACAGCACTGACTGAGACCTGAGCTATTAATAGCTTGAAGAGGAGGGTCGAGACTTAGTGCTGCTGCAGTTGTAGGGAACCACAAAGTACCCAGTGATTGGAAAGTTACTCATATTATGGCGCTAAAGCGAGTTGATTTTTTTTTTAGCATGTGCTTATTAGTAGAAACAAGTGTTCTTAGTTGAGTCTTTGTGGAGTGGTTTGAATTAGGTCTGCTCAGTTTGTAAAGCATGAAAAGTTTTCTTTCTGAACTAGCATATTTCCATGTTGCAGATGAATGATTTTTTTTTTTTTTTTTATATGCAATGAAATGGTATTATGTATTATGTAAAAGGTTCTCACTGGAATTTAATGACTACAAAGTAGCAACTTGTGTTAGAACAGTATTTCTCTGTCTAGCTTTATTTTTGTCAGCCTCATGAATATGAACATTGGGGAATTTGCATGTGATGTAAAATCTTCAGTAAGATTCTGGGTGGTTCTTGGAGCACATTTTTATTTTTTTTTTCGTCTCTCCTCTGGCTTTTGCTGTTATGTAGCATGTGCCTCCAACGGTATAGATGACAGATTCGTGCAAGTCTGATTTTGTTCATGTTACTGCAGTGGACTGCATACAGACAAAGCTGGTCTGGTGATTTGAGACAGCAGAGCATTGCATGGCAGTTCTGTTTTTACAGCTCTAGTTGGGAGCGGTGTCATTGGCAGGCCCAGCACTGACTGTGGCTGCTTAAACTTTTTATTACCTGTTAGGACTATTTATAACGCTCCTGTGCATGGTCTGCTCTCAGCTGTCAGTGATTTGCACCTGCAGGGAGCTCTTTGGCTGTAGGCTTGATGGATGGCTGACTGAATGGTCGGGCAGGCAAGAGAGAAACCCTGAAATGCTTTTTGTTGGTTCTGCACATACCCATAAAGACTGTACCCAGTGTAACACATGGCAATGTTTAGTCGGGCCAGACTGGTTTCAGTCACCTGTCTAATGCAAATAGTACGGGTAAATAACCTAATTTCTAAACACACATGTACGGAACATGCATGCATTTCTGTGAATGACCTGTATGCGCGCGCGCGTGTGTGTGTGTGTGTGTGTCCCTCCCAGTTACTGCGTTCCTATTTTAAGTAAGCGACAAAAGGCCCACTTAGATTTGGTTGGCTGGAAAGTCGGCCTGCTCCACAGAGCACTTCTTGTTAACTCAGGGCTGCTTGTAGTTCTAGGGCCACTTGCCTCCCCCTTCAGTGGATGTCCACATGTCCTCCCTGTCTCAAAGTGCTCAACTCAGCAAATATTTGAAACTTTGCAAGTTAATCATAAGACTGCCCCCCTCCTTCCCCACCCCCACCCCCAAGCCTCCGCCTTTACAAACAGAAAGAGGGAGTGACCAAAGAGCATAGAGAGACACACAAACCAACGCAGCTGGCACAAGTGGCTGCTTTCAGAACAGGCTGCATCGACACTGGAGCGGCTCCTGCTAATCATTAACTTTGTGACTACACGTGAGCAGGCCTCCGCCTCACAGGGCTCAGAAAGGGAAAGACAGAGACTCAGCCCTTTACCGCACCTTCAGCAGGAACTGAGCAGTCAGTCAGTGAGACAGTCGCATGCGGCACCTGCTTCACGTCGAGCGGATTACCTGGATTTCATTAAGAGGCACACAAAGCCGTGACCTTTTAAGAATTAAAACAGACCACGTCCATGTACTCACTGGTCTAAACTATGAAATGGAGCTTTACAGAAGGACTTGAAACTAACTCTGTTGGATTTACTTTATTGTTTTGGAATAAAAGAGAAGCTGCAAAGAAGAGAGAACTGATTCCTCGAGACATGCACAACTTGCAACGTAAGTTTGATGTTTCAGGTCTTGTCTTATAAAGGTGTCAAAAGTGGAACATTGTGTGTTCTGCTGCGTTTGCCTTCAGGCTATAACGAAATGGGCCTCGTGCGTAAGATTAAGACACAAATGTCACAGCTTAGAAAAGACAGAACAGGAATAATAGGTTTGTTTTAGTAAGACTTCAATCTTTGCTAGCAGCAAACTTGCCTCGGGCAACTGCTCATGCTTATGAGTTATGGGCCATACTTGGAGAGTGCGCATGAACCTTATTAAGATCAGACAAAAGAGGCTCTTGAACATTTAAGTAGTTTAAAGCTATGGTGGACAATGGCTAGTTGATGTTAAAGTCTTTTTAAATCCACTGTTGTATTTTTTTTTCTATCAAAGTGCGGTGGAACAGGTTTGTTCACTTAGGTCTTACTCAAACATTAAAACCTGTTCTTTTTTTCCTCATTTGTAGTTGATGTGAACTATATAACTTAAGCGTCTAAAATTTCCACCAACTGTCCCTCAATTGAACTAAGGACAACGATTGCTTTCACTTGAATCTTCTACCTTTACCAAGAACTGGGGCTATTTTAATTTCACTCAGGAAATCAAGGGAGCTATCCCTGTCGTGCTGAGCGTCACGCTGTGGGATTATAGACGTATTTTGGAGCTCTGGGTGCCGCTGACCGGGCCAGGCATTATAATTTAGCTGCGTACGTGCTGCTGCAGCAGAGTAGGCTTTACGAGTGCCAGCAGTGGGATGGACTAAATGTCCGCACGACACTCGCGGGGAGGAGGGGCCGAGTAACCTGCAGGGGAGCAAGTGGACAAGCTGAACAGAGAGCGAGAGGATGACAGAGGAGAAGCATGGAACAGGGAGCAGGTCCTTTCTCTCTCCTCTGCTAGCAGAGAGATGCGGCGCGTTTGCTTTCGCAGATGGATGCACACCGGGACGCAGTGCTGGTTGATGCAGAGACGCAGTCGTTTCAGTTATCTATTTAGAGTTCTAAAAAGGCGACACTTTTACAATGACCTCATCGCTCACAGGAAATGAAAGATGCAGGAGCGGTTGGTGACAGACCCCCTGTGTGATTGGCTGTGGTAAGTGATGTAACACGTTACTGAGCAAGCTGCCCTTAATGGCTTTTCAAGTACGTGTTTAAGTGGCTGTAATAAAGTATTTGTGTGGAGCAGAGGCGAGATTGGATCAGCGCAAGTTGTCTGTCTGTGGAGGTGTTTGGCTCTGGTTTTAGAAGCCTGGTTTCTTCACACGAGTTAGAAATTTCTAGTAATCTGGAGACAAAGTGTGATCAGGTTGGAAGGCAGGCGGTATGCAGAGAAGCGCTGTGGTCGGATTGGTAGGTTGCATTTGCGCAGAATGGAAACATTTGAAATCTATGTCACGGTTGTAGCTTTGTGCACAGTGCTTGTGGTTTCAGCGTGCAAAGTTCTGCAAGGTCCATTGCAGCAGGAGGGTTGTGAATGCCGTGGCAGCGAACAACAGCAGTGCAGATTTGTGGGGTTTAAAAATAGCCGACTGCCTTATCTCTGCTACTGGTAGCTTCACGGTGAGCTCCAGCTTTAAGAGTTTAATTGATTTACTGATGGTAGAAGAGAATCTGGTTATCCTGCGTTAAAGCGCAGCCTTTCCTGCTGGTAAAGGCTTAAAGGGTCATTAGGATTTCAGTCTGTCCTATTTTACTGTAAAATGTTGTGCAGCCATCTTTTTCTGCTGTTCTCTCTGCATTTTTTTTTCCTGCATGAAAAAGGCTTCACTGCTGCGTTAGGAGCTGGAAATATTTATAGATGGCTCCATTTCTTGAATGAAATTCATTCTCCCTGACTCACGCTTCAGTTCTCCTCCCACTGCCTCACCAATGCTGCCTCTCTGCTGGACATGGGAAGCCTTTTTTTTTTTTTTTTTCCCCTTTCCTCACAACCCAATTCATGGAAAAGGATGCATGCGAACGAGCATGTGTGCCTACGTGCTATCCAGATGAGGGTTCATTCTTTTGAAATATTAAATAAATTCAAAGAGCAATTTTTTTTTGTATTTTTAATTATTTACAAGAAGATTAAGTAAACATTTTAAAGGCAGTGCAAGCGTTCCCCTAAAAATCTGCCTTAAAATGTCCAGATCTCGAGCTCTGAGTCGGCTTTATTTTAACACAAACACTCATAAGCCTAATCGCGTTGTAGTCGATTTATTTACGTTCTGTGTTCTCTGCCTTTTCCTGCAGCTCTACCTCCAAAGCCACCCAAGCCCACATCTGTGATTAACAACGGTATGAACAACAACATGGCGCTACAAGATGCTGAATGGTACTGGGGAGACATCTCAAGGGAGGAGGTCAATGAGAAACTGAGGGACACTGCAGATGGTACGTTTTTGGTGCGGGACGCCTCTACAAAAATGCACGGAGACTACACTCTGACTTTGAGGTAAGTGTCTTGTCCTCTGTTTCCTCAAATTGACTTTTTATCCATTTGTAGTTAGTGACCTGTTGGTTTAACCGCTGCTGCTGTTTCGTCTACAGGAAAGGAGGAAACAACAAGCTTATCAAGATATTCCATCGAGATGGCAAATATGGCTTCTCTGATCCACTAACCTTCAACTCAGTCGTCGAGCTCATCAACCACTATCGCAACGAGTCCCTGGCTCAGTACAACCCCAAGCTAGACGTCAAGCTGCTGTACCCCGTGTCTAAACACCAGCAGGTGAGGTGGCAGCTCAACGCATCCCAGCAGAATTAAAACACCTGCGTGTTTAAAGCAGTTGAACCTCAACTTTTTCTGTATTTGACTGTGACTCTTTCTTCAGGATCAAGTGGTAAAAGAGGACAACATCGAAGCTGTGGGCAGGAAGCTCTGCGAGTACCACCAGCAATACCAAGAAAAGAACAAAGAGTACGACCGTCTCTATGAAGAGTACACCAGAACATCACAAGTGAGTACCACCCCACACCTAGGATCAAGAGTGTTACTGCAGTGTTTGTAGGTCAAGTGCTTAACACTGTGCTTCTGCTCGCAGGAAATCCAAATGAAAAGGACGGCTATAGAGGCTTTCAATGAAACTATCAAAATATTCGAGGAGCAATGCCAAACACAAGAGCGCTACAGCAAGGAGTATATTGAGAAATTCAGGAGAGAAGGCAATGAAAAAGAGATTCAGAGGTAAGAACAGACCACACTTTGTTGTGCATCAGCTGATAACGAAATGCTTGCTCTGCTCAGAACTCATCCTTTTTTTCCTCTCCTTCCAGGATCATGGGAAATTACGAGAAGTTGAAATCGAGGATTAGTGAAATAGTAGACAGCAAGCGCAGGCTGGAAGAAGACTTGAAGAAACAGGCAGCAGACTACAGGGAGATTGACAAGAGGATGAACAGCATCAAGCCTGACCTCATCCAGCTCCGCAAGACCAGAGACCAGTATCTCATGTAAGTGCAATGCCTGAACAGCATCCTGGCTACATCGGAAACTAGTCTTCCCTCTGAGGGAAATCAAAATTGGTCTGTCCTGCTTTCTAATGTCCATGACTTTTCTCTTTGTAGGTGGTTGACCCAGAAGGGAGTCAGGCAGAAAAAACTCAACGAGTGGCTGGGAATCAAGAACGAGAGCACAGAAGAGTAAGTTAGCGAGTGTCAATCATCCACTCGCTGGACAGAAAAATGTGCATTTTTCATGACAACTTATATTTGTTTTGTGTTTTTAGTCAATATTCTATGGTGGACGATGATGAAGACCTTCCTCATCATGATGAGCGCACCTGGAAGCTGGGCAACATCAATCGCTTACAGGCGGAGGCGATCCTCCAGGGCAAGAGAGACGGAACATTCCTGGTTCGAGACAGCAGCAAAGCGGGATGCTACGCCTGCAGTGTGGTGTACGTATCTGGCTGTTACGTAGCAAAGAATTGTAGTTTGTGTTGAAATGTCTTCCTGCTGTTACGGCTTCAGCCACCACTGAATGAACTACTTTTAAAGTTGATGGAGAGCATCACAGCAGGTTGTGACTCCTGTCCTCTCTTTGCAGTGTGGACGGCGAGGTGAAACACTGCGTCATCAACAAGACCCCCACAGGGTACGGCTTCGCTGAACCTTATAACCTGTACAACTCATTAAAAGAACTCGTTCTTCACTACCAGCACACGTCTTTGGTCCAGCACAATGACTCTCTGAATGTGACACTAGCGTACCCTGTGTACGCTCAACAGAGACGATGAGGACCCGGACGTATCCATATTGACGATTAAGGCCCCATGGAAGTTGGAGACATGTTTCGACCACCATGATTAAGGCTTTGATAGCCGGACTCGGACTTGAAGTTGGAGGAAAAGACACAACAAAGCCTGAAACATTTCAGTGACTTTGCCTAAACCATGAGCCTGAGGCGAGTCTGAATGTAGATTTTTTTTTTTTTTTTTCCCTTTCTGCTTTTTGTGGGAGCACAGAATCGAGCGAACACTGCTGAACTCGCCCAGCGGAGGACATTTGAGGCCTTCTCCTTATGGTGCTTGTTTTTGTTTTGTTTTTTCCCCCTGTTCCCAAAAGCTTTACCAGCTGGATTATCAAATCGCAACAGAACTCACCGGCTACAAATTTTGTTTTTCCTTTTTCCCCTTCTTCCCCTGTTGTGTGTGCGCGTGTGTGTGTGTGTGTGTGTGTGAGACTGTCCATGTGACCAAATCTCATAGAATCAGGAAACTCTGTGATATTGGAGGGCTGTGTAACACTTTGCTTGTATTAACTGTTCAGTAGCAGACCATGGATCAGCTGACTAATGTAGCAAAATGGCACTTTTTAAAAAACAAAACAAAGTTTCACAAAAGAAACTCCTATGGACTTTTATTAGAAGAGCAGAGAGGACAAGTACCCACACTCTGCCTTCTCACTGATGAGCATTACAGTGCATACGTAAACTTGATTTGAACTGTGGGCAGGGAGAAACTATGAATGGACTATTCTTTCATGTACATATGTGAAAATGTGCAGTCATGACTCGTACCAAAAAGGATTTGTTCCTCTTTAGTTGTATCCTGATCTGCTATGCAAACCTTTCTCCATTTTTATTTCAGAATTGTTTTATTCTGTTGCAAACCCACAACATAAGCTTGTTTTAGTGCTTGAAAAGTATTTTTTTGTTCCTGTGTAAATATCCAAGAGGATATTTTGTCAAAATGCCAAGATACAGTTTAAAAAATGCTTATGATTTTTAAAGATGATAGAAACATACTTTATTATAAATTACTTTAACAACTGGTATACAGATGAAAGTTTTTTGTTTTTTTTTTTTGCTTCAAACTAATTTTTTCTTCTCAGGCAGAGCCTTTTGAGTATTTGAGCTGCTTTAGTCACAAGTACTATTTCCGACAGAGCTAAGCCTACATGCAGTTCTTTGTTAAAACGGACAAAGAAGGTCAGGCTGATGGGATTGTACGACCCTTATCTACCATCACAGAAACAACAGTATAGATTTATTTTGTTATAAAATATATTTGTTCCCATATGAGAATATATCAAAGCAGACTGGTGTTTTCAACTGGTGGATATTGCTATTAAAGATCAATATGTACACTTACTATTTTTTCTGTATCAGAAAATCACTGTTTACATGGGTGGATCGGCTCATTTCAGACGGTAACATAATATTTCATAACCCCTAAAAGAAGGAAAACAAAGAGCCACGTGCTCTATTCCCACACCCTAAATTTGGCTTTTACAAGTCTACGATACAAGTGCGCCAGACCACGTAAACTATGACGTAAAAAATCACAAACTGTATTGCTCACAATATATTTTGTAACCCTTCAACATGTCATCACAGCTGTCAGGTGAACCCGTTGAACGTATCTGTAGAAAACTAGTTGTAGAGACATTAACAGAATCTGATTTTGATAGTTTTCCCGTTTTTTGTTGGCGTGACAGTTTACTTTAATTCCCATCTTGGACGCAACTTGTTCTCTTGGGAACGGTCTACATGTACAAACCACGGAGGAAAGCTTAGTTTTAATTCACAATTTTCGTTATTTACACACAGACTAGTTTTAACACATTTGACCAAATTACTCATTCACAACTTTAAATGTAACACATTTATAGGAGTTGTCTTTTTTTTTCCTTTTTTCTTCCCCTCCCTTCCTCCAAAGCTGTTAACAGGTGTGTCTCATATTTGACATTTAGATCCTCAGCAGCTGCTGGCATGAACATTTTGATTCCCTTTGTCAATTTTTCTTAAGTCTGACAACGTGCACCATTATTTCTTTACCCCATTTCTGGGTAGTATTGTTGTTTTATTGTTGTCCTTTTTATTTGAAGCTCCTCTTTGGTGTTGGCGTCCCAAAAACGATTGGATTGAGATTGCCAGTGTTCCCCAGTTTTGCTTTGAATCTGTATTGGGCTTTGTTAAAAATGAAATAAAACTCTTCTTTTTACGAAACAATGGCTTTGTTTTGACTGATGAGTAAAATGAGTTCACGTTAGTGGTGTTGCTCTGTTGGCAGTTTTGGCCAAACCGACAGTATGTAACTGATTCTAACTGTAACTGTAGCTTAAGAGGGTGGTTGACAACTACAATTACTGCAATGAACTTATTGCTCTGAAACAGTTGCTTCAAAAACAGGGATTAGTGCTGCAGATTTGGTAAACTGATGTTAAAACAAGATGAAGTCGGTCTATTATTGAATGTTGGCAATTACATCTACACATCTGTCTGTGATAATACAGCAATTAACTTTAAATTCATGGAAATCACAAATCCTTTGCCATATCCATACATGGAAATTCCCACTACTAGAAACACATTCCTCAACAAATAGTGGTGCAGTTGCTGCAGGAAAGCCATTTAACTGTAAAGGAACATTCGTATATGGGCGACCGTGGCTCAGGGGGTTGGGAAGCGTATCTGTAACTGGAAGGTCGCCGGTTCGATCCCTGGACTCTGACCTGGTCGTTGTGTCCTTGGGCAAGACACTTTACCCTACCGCCTACTGGTGTTGGCCAGAGGGGCCGATGGCGTGATATGGCAGCCTCGCTTCTGTCAGTCTGCCCAAGGGCAGCTGTGGCTACAACCGTAGCTTGCCTCCACCAGTGTGTGAATGTGAGAGTGAATGAGTGAGCGCTTTGGGTGCCTTAAAAAGCGCTATATAAATCCAATCCATTATTATTATATAATTACTGCTAAAATCGGCATGCAAAACATGCTAAGCTAAACATGAGGTTAATGCAGTGTTGAACACTCCAAAAGTGACAGCCTACCTCCTTGACCTTGATTTAGATGGAAAATGAGGTCAAGGGGAAGGGCTGATCCAAAGGAAAATGAATTCAGTGATAATCCTAGCAATGTAACAGACCTAACTATAGCAATCCCTGAATGCACTTTGATACAGTTAATATATCTTTTAATCTTGGTTTAGAGAGGCAATACGTGGACAAGAAGCAGACTTTATTACAGCATCATATTGTTCACCTGTGGGGTTAAGAGCCTGTGGTTGAAAATTCAGTTACATTTGAATGATCTGTGCTGAAGTATCCCTGCGATTTATGGGTTGGTCTTATCACCTTTCATTTTCATAAAGGATATCCAAGGGGTGCCTTACTATAGAGAATTTCACGAGTTCCTATATTATAACAGCTATAATATGAGAACACTATAAAGTATATTAACTACTTGGAAGCATCTATAAGAACGATAAGATACTTCCAAGTAACTTTGCAAAACTGACTTCTGCTAAATTTTGATACAGCTGATCTTCCAGCATCATAGATTCAGATCTCTGAACAGGTTTGAGGTTTTTCCCCAGCATAGTGGTGCGTTACAGACATTTACTGGTGTACAAACCAGTTTTTGCTGACTGACAGCCAGTGTTGTGAAATGCTTTTGATGTTTGAAAGGCCTAAACTTGGTGAGCATGACTGTCATTCCAGATGTAGAAAGCAGAACACACTGTCAGTTTGGAACTTTTTCAATAGATTATATCTGTTAGCACATGTACTAGCTAGTGGAAAATTACCATGGAGCTTTACAGTAATGCTGAAAGATGGCCTCGTTGACATTTTAGGAGAAAATGTTGTTTCCAGTGACTTTGCATTTTGTTTCAGGAATTCATGAAACTGTATATTTAGCATATCAAATCATATTCTTGATTGTAGTACCTGAGTAGAACTGAATATGTTGACTTTGAGTTGATGGTGTTAGTTCACGATTTTATTAATAGACTGAAAATACTTGCAGATGAAGTAGTCCTTTAGGTTTCATCCAGCAGTTGCCTCCAGCTGGATGTGGGATGTCTTGCATTTGAATATAAAGTGGCCATGCATCTCCAAGCGTGAGGTCAAAGGTTTGATCTGGGAAACAGTGAAGTGCCCAGACACGGGTGGCGAATGATAGTAGTAGTAGTGTGGGTGCTGGTCAGACAGAGCTGAGCCTGAAGGCGAAGCATAACAAGGATGCCTACTAGGTGTAGTGTTTCCTTCAGGACGGAGACCTGAGGACAGACCCAGAAGACACTAGGGAGTATACGTCTCATAGCTGGCTTTTAATGCTTTTTTGTCTCCCAGAGGGAAACATGGAGGTTGGACGACAGGATGGTCTGGGAACCTTTGTCTTGACTGTTCAACCCGATGACCCAGGCTCAGATAAGCAGTAGAAAATGAACAGGCAGATGCATTTCTGTGACTGATGCATTTTAAAATAAAACCTTAGTGTTCAATATTGACGCAATAGTAATTTTCTAAAGATTATACAAATACTAATCAAACCTAACCTATGAACCTGTATATTTAGATATGGAAATACAGTATATGAATATATTTGTTTTTTCATTTTTCTGCTGTAGATAGTTTTTTACACATGGACAAAATTGTCCAGTTTCCTCAAATTTTTTAATGCCGCATGGCACACCATACCAAGATCTGTCAGGTCTTCAGCTAAAAGCACTTTGGGAATCACCTTGTTGGAGAATACTTTTTTACGCCTGTCAAACTGTCTTATCATTGCCATTTGTCATAGACTCAACTGATGAAATGGGAACAAATTATGAGTGTTTGTGACATAGGTCAGAGTTAAGTAGCTTAACAAACAAACAACAAAAAGGGCATTCCTCTGAGAATGGTACCATGTCCAGAGGAAAACTTTGAAAACTCTGAAAGGCATCCAGAAAACAGTGCTGCACATGAACTTAAATATAACCAAAATCTGAATAATTGTCGATCGGAAAAAAGTGTTTTGAAATTGCTTCTCTGCAAATGTACTTCATCTGTAACTTACCACTTGTTGTGGCTACAAGTAGAAAACAGAAAGATTCTTGTTTCAAAAATCTTTCAAAGGTTTGGAATCACTACTGTGTGTTAAAAATGTTATTATTCCTGCAGCCCTGTGCCTAAGTTGCAGTGCAGGCTGCATGACTTTTCACTGCATCCGTGAAGCAACACTTGTACATTGTGCAATAGAGAAAAAAAAGGCACATTGTCAGCGGTAAACCACACCTCCTGGACACTCATATCTGCTCAAAAGTGACTCAGTTCAAATCAGTATATGGCATTTAAAAAAGTGAAGCATTTCATGGTATGCCATCTGAACTCAATTATTAATCATCTAAGCTATTGTGGTGGCACATAAGGAGAGGCTGGTGCTAATGGCCTCCTACATCTGTGATTAATAGTCATATTCTCTGGAAAATATTTAATGAAAGAGCCTCGGAGTTTACATAACCATGGAATCAGTGGGTTGACAAATTATACAGCATGTCCTACATAAAAGAAAAAAAAAAAACTGGACGATACCTAACTGATATAATTTGTCACATATGGAGCAACAAGAGTGAAATATCGCTCTCTTTTTTGCCTTTTATTTCAATTGTGGACACTCTAATCAATAGAATCATTCAATTCTTTTATATCTCTGATTATTGTAGAAGGGGAATTCTTCCTCTTTTAGGTCAGATGCTCTGACTGTAATGTAGCCATACTAGTTACAGAGCCATAAAGAATGAGGTTTAGCGATAAGGCAATGGGTTCAGACGGCTTATCTTATAAACCCCTGATAGAGGGAGCAGAGGCTCCGGCATTGCACAGCACTCTGTTAAATATTCACAGATATATCTGAAGCATTGATGAGAAGCTCAAAGAAAGAGATCTCAGGGAAGTAATTAGGCACCAAAGTCCATCGGTTTACCCTCTCGGAAAGTATTACGTTTGTCATGATCACATTTCATACTTATTTCAGTCTACACACATAATTTATTTTAACATTAAGCCTCTTTTTTTATGAATACAACCACAGTTTTTTCTTTTTTTTTGTAGGGGGAGGGTGGGTATTTTTCACTGGTACTAGTTTTTATTTTTCTGTCACTCTAAATAAACTGCCTCGTATTCTCAAACACTTTGAACCTCTAATCACATTTCATGGCAAATGTAGAACAGTCCATTCTCCAGCTTTTTCAGATAAGATGTAATCGCAGCGTACATCCACAGAGTAGCTTAGAGTCACTGAGTTATCTTAATCATCTGGATGAGCGCCATCATTTAAACTGCCTAGAATCTGGAACGTGGACTGGTGAAGAGTCATGTACTGGCCAGCAGTGATAATTCAGAAAATGTGCTTCCCAGTATGAGGCTGAGTAACCTCTAAGTTAATTGGCTTAAGCTTAGACGGATGGCAGTTACAATTAAAACAATCCGGGAATGTTAGACTTGGCCTCATTATTTCCAATTAACCCCTCCAAAGGTACACACAGTACCCTGTGTGTTACATGACACAAACATACTGCTTTCTTTTGGGCTGGACACATGGTCACACTGGGAATTATCAGTGTGCACAACTGTATCGAGATCTGACCGCAGTGAGAAACAGCTTAATTAGCCAGGCTGTAAACAACCGCAGCTTCCACATTAACAGGATGTCTCAAATGAAATAGGACCATCTTGTCACATGCTGAGCTCACCATGTGGTTGCACAGCACAAGTGTGCGCACTGTAAATACTCAAGATTGTTAATCAGTAATCAAGGACATTATACTGACTGAGCGACTCTTGTCAGAGTAATATGTGGTGTCTGGCAGATATGAAGGCATTTAGTCTATCTGGATCCCAATCAGTTAAACTGACAACCGAGGTGACTGTAGGTCCTTCAACTTGAAGAGATAGGCACAATTTGTTAAAGTGTGGGTGGCTACAGCAGTTATGGAAAACTCATTATAGATATTACGTCACTGATGCTTCTAAATTGGCTGTAGCTGCGGATGTGTTTTAAGTGCACAGAATAAAGTCCTGCACAAATCGTACAATTGGTTACGTTCAGATTTTGGATATGATGATTGCAACGCCAAAACTGTCTTGTTGCATCAGGCAACCGCGCACAATCTTCAGGTCATGGACTGCTGCTCCTATTCAAAATCTGATACAATTTGAAATTCTTTCTTTATAATTCAAAGCAGCCTCAAACTTCATTTCTCCTTCCATCGTGTTTCGCATGTAGACAGGGTTTTGATGCTGGTCTGCTCTGCTGTTATTCCTCTAAACACAGAATTGTGCATTTTCCTCCAGCTGTCCATAAACTATTGTGACCGAAGAGTCATGGAACATCTAGTATGGACAGCAGTTACCTTTATTTTCCCTTGTGCAATTAATAACCACCTGGTAAACACAAAAGCAATCCAGTTATTATAAAGGACACTTTACTTATTTGAAAAGTGGTCATAAATGTATTTCTCTACATTACTGCTGGGACTTGGGGGGTGAAAGCCAGTTTCTTGTAATCTAGGCAGTTTGAGCAGTAGCAAGCTTTAGGCAGGTCACAAAGCAGTCATCGGTAACTGTGCTTTTACAGATTTCTGTGAGAGGAAGCAGACACATAAATAGGTTCATCTGTAAAGGGCTGCCAAGTTCAGTGCAATCTTGGTTAAGTTACTTCTGTTCCAGCAGTAGATTCCACAGCTCTCAAATCCAGCCAAAGTGTTGCCCTGGATTTGAGCTTAATGTCACTTTGAAGAGTAAGAATCTCATTCTCAGCAGCAGAGCTATCCAGGTGGAACATTAAAACTACTGAAGCGGTGCAATCCACATCGATACTTTCACCAAATTGAAAACACAGATAGGCAACACAAGGCTCAGTGAAGCACTTCTCAGATACTGACAAGATGTTCTGAATTTGATCCTCACGCTGTGTACTTTTAGGCTACGCACAGTGCTGCAGTCATGTGAGTAAAGTTACGCAGGTCACAGTGCTGCAGCCTACGTGACAGTTGTTGTAGCTTGCTGTTAAATGTGTTCACTGTTCACTGAACTGATTATGTGGATTACATTATTTATCCTGACCCTGCAGCTCTAAATTAGAGTCATGGAGCAGGTCACTGAGATCTGTCGGGAACACTAAATCCAAAATCCACTGGTAGCTGTGCACATACTGCACGTTTTGAGAAAATCTTTCAGTTCAGGCAACTCCTCATAAACTCGACTAAGTCATAAAACATCTGCAGCCAGCTGCAGGACTGTGTGCTCTTTTTCAACCACTGGCTTGAAAGCAGTAAAACATACTCGCTGCTAATTTAAACAGTGATAATTCAGGATAATCCAAGAGATTACACTTGCATGATTTACTATTGGTCAGTGTTGGGACTAACGCGTTATTAAATAACGCGTTACAGTAACTACGTTATTATTGTGGTAACGAGCACGGTAACTAGTTATTATGCCAAAATCAGGAACGCGTTAGTCGTTACTGGGATTTAGATAGGGTCGTTACTCGTTACTTCGTGTGGTGGCTATCGCGGAGCTTCCAC
>NW_005187403.1:2449017-2451811 GCF_000239375.1 Pundamilia nyererei | reverse complement strand
GCGCACATGACGCTGTGACGTAGGCTAGAATCATGGCGGCGGTCAACAACATTCTGAAGACATGATGTGACTACCAGCACATTTCTTTCGGTTGCAAACCCCTGGCATTGCCAATTATTAATATATATTTGAAAATTACATTTAGCTCATCAACAAAATCTTCTTCAAAAGTTTACTCTCAAAATTCTGACTTTAATGTCAGGATTTTGAAAAGAAGAGGTTCCCAGTTTGTGGCCCCAATCCTCTTCCATACTCACAGTATTCTAATTTGGAAAGCTTTGTAGCTTTTGTGAATCATTGTGCAATGCTGCTTTAAAATGTCCATCTGTATTAAGGCAACACTTGGAGGTAAGAGAAATGCAGTTTAAATGTTGAGAAAACAAAATAACAGTCATTCTTTTTGTTTGAGTAACAGTAAGTTTAGGATTTTGACTTCTGCAGTACCAACCTAGCTAGCTAAGTGCTGTATTAACTTAGCTGGCTAACTAGCAAATTAGCCAGCTAACTTAGCTAGCTAACTATGATCAATTAGAGCAGGCCACTTATCATAGTTGGCTGTGACTTGCCCTTGCAACAACTTGTCATTATACTGCCTAGCGTGTTAGCTCAAGTATATCCAAGCATTATTTATAGCACATATGGAAACCACACACTGGAAAATGCTAATACACCTTGCTACTTTACAATTCTGTTACATATTACCTACATTTTAAGGAAATTTTCAACTCTGCGATAAATAAAGGACATCTTATCTTTTCTTATTTTGCCTTATCTTACTTCTTGCAATACATTGGGTGATTCCCACCAGTTGGACACCCTTGTTGTGACTGCTTATGGATCATCACATCTAAAATATAACGTTGATTGTTTCTGTAGCGTTTAAATCTGTACAAGTGAAATACTTAATTTGGACTTGGTATATTTTTAAAACCATAAACAGTAGTATCACATCCATATGGAGACTTGGAAATCAGTGAAACTACAGAAACTGTAGATTATAAAAGCCGTAGAGTGGTTAGCGCAGGTGCTTGGGTTAGGGTTATGGATATGAATCTGCAACCTAGAGCCTTTCCATGTGGAGTTTTCCTTTCACATTCTAAAGCCATAAATGTTAGGTTAATTGGTGATTCTGAATTGGCTTTAGGTGTGAACATGAATGGTTGCCTGTCTCTTTTAGTCCTGTGATGGACTGGTGATCTGTACACTGGGTGTACTGTATCTCTTGCCCTAATAGATGGAATAGGCTTCTGCAGCCCCACACTGTATAAGTGGTTAATAAAATGGATGTAGGATGTAGTTTGAAAACTGATTCATTTTTTGCAAGGAGTGCATGAAACAGGAAATATATTTTTATGTTTGTCAAAAAAAGCTGACAGGTGACACAACACCCAATCTGGATGAAGCAGATCCAGAGGCAGTTTTACATAGCACTTAGTTTCTAAATATGATGAATATTTTAAGATTCGAAGCTATGCTTTCAGCGGTGTTTAAACGCAGGGAGGTTGCGGCCCGAGTGCAATGCAAATCCATAATGCTATCTCCACACTATGTTCAAAGATAATGCTTGGGGCAGTTATCTAATTGCTAATGCAATGTGAGTGTTTCAATAATTAACGAGGCAGGGTTCACCCAGCTGCAATGACATCAGCTCTGATTAGTAAATGTGTGCGGATGGAAGTCAAAGTACTGCTATATCAGAGTAGACAACACCATAAATCACAATTCTATTAGTGCTGAATTTATTCATTTCACAGCAAGTCTGTCATGACAAACTAGAAACAGCAAATGCAACAGAGTCACTGATGACTCTGAAGCAGGGAGCATAGACTTGACTTTAGTAGGAGTAACAAGTCTGCCTGAGTCAATGGCATTTTCTATTTACTACTTTGCTGCTGGAGTCATTTCCTCATTCAAAGCTTCATGTAAAGTTATGAAAAGTCAAATATTTTCAGTTTCTGTTGTTATTTATATATGTGTGAGAAGTTGGTAGAAACAGTATGTACTTTCAGATATCCCAACACCAATATTGAGCATCCTTACATGACCACACAAACCCAGCACATATTTCAACATTGCATAACCATTGGCTGGCGGTCTTTTCTCAGCGGCTAGTCATAGTTGAAAACTAGTTTCAAAATTTGATTTAAACCAACATTAAGGACGATACCATAAAGTCGGTTCATGGTGCTTCTTAAATGTTGCCTGGACTTCCTTTTTAAACTTTCTAAGAAGATAACATTTGTATGAAATAATTTTATACACTGGTTCCCAAAGTGAGGGCCTGGGCCCCCTGGTGGGCAGTTAGATATTTATTTAAAAAATATATAAAAAGAGAATTCAAATTGGAAATATGAGGTTTATGATATTACTCCTTATTCTGACCTAAATTTACTGCTCTTGCATTGAATTTTGTGATCCAGTGGAGGGTGGGTCACAAATTGGCCTTAATCCTTTGCATATGACTGGGTTTATATGGCGTTAGCAATTTAAAGACAACAGCCTTTGCTGTTTATGATTTTTGAATAGGAATTTCAAGGAAATAATTATTTTTCTTGTATTGTGATTAGAGTAAATATTTAAGATGTATGGGACCCATGGCATTTTTTTGGCTTTTAAGTGGCAGCAGCACTCTTGACTTTGGGAATTTAAAAACAATTCTTGACAGAAAGAACAGGGGAGAAACTTATCCAGCTAAATAACAGTATGCTTGGGTTTATGATGCTAACATAATGAACAGAGACGGGATAATTCTAAGACTGAGATGCAATAGAATTTATGTGTCCAAACCTGTAAA
>NW_005187403.1:2446943-2448620 GCF_000239375.1 Pundamilia nyererei | reverse complement strand
AAAAAATTGTCAGGTCTCAGTTGTCAGGAAAAAAGTTGTCAGCTATCAGACAAAAAATTGTCAGGTCTCAGTTCTCAAGAAAAAAGTTGTCAGGTATCAGACAAAAAATTGTCAGGTCTCAGTTCTCAAGAAAAAAGTTGTCAGGTATCAGAACACAAGGTACCAGAGAGAAAATCTTCCTGCAGGTGGCGGTGTTGTCATGTCCCACCCAGTGTTGCCAACTTAGCAACTTTGTCGCTATATTTAGCGAGTTTTCAGACCACCTTAGCGACTTTTTTTCTTAAACGCGACTAGCGACAAATCTGGCGTTTTTAGAGACTTATTCATGACGACTTTTTGACGTGAAAGCGCATATCGCTCTTACTCTCAATAAGCAGCGGGTGCTGCGGTGGGCACCTCGCCCGTGCTAAAGCGCTCACAGGCGGAGGATAGTCCTCCCCCAGCTGCTATCAGGGCAGGGCTCCCGCACTGACTGTAACGCAGTCAGTTCTTCTTTTACTGTTATGTTGTTTTGTGGACCACAAAGTTTAAAACCACACACACACACACACACACAATAACTCCACCAGAGTGCCTGTTTCGGGTCACTTTTGCCGGTCCAAGCCCAGATAAAGGAGCAGGGTTGGAATTGTGACATTAAAAAACCAATAATTGCTAAAAGAAATTTAATTTGTAGTTCTAAATAAACTCTAAATGCATTTAAGACGTTTTTTTTACTGACTTTATGTCTCTTCCACGATGTTATTTCTCTCTCCAACAGCGTAGGTTACAATGACATTAGCATGACCAATTATGCAAATTAGGCGATGACATCATTTAGCGACTTCTAGCGACTTTTAGGACAACCAATAGCGATTTTCCTTACTGAGGAGTTGGCAACACTGGTCCCACCCGAATTGATTTCCAAATACGTCATCGATGTGTGACAGTGGGAGAGCGTAAGGTCATTGACCTCACTGGAGTTTTACTGCAGTTCAGGCTCCTAAGGACACAAGGGCTGTATCCCAATTCAGGGTCTGCAGCCTTAAAGTGCGCAGCCTTAACGGTCCACAAGGGCCGCGTACTTAAAGGCCGGAAGTGAGAGGCTTGTGAAATGGGACAGTCTAGCCTCTGTCGCGCTGCCCAGGTTGCCTAGCAACCATGACACTAACAGCTGGAAACGTTTCATACAGCTTTGTTTGACAGAAATGAAGGAGAAAATCTTTTGTTCATTTGTTTGTTTGTTTGTACATGAGCTTTGATTTGATAAGTATCTGAGGCTGACTGTGAAATCATGATTATTGGGCTTCACTTCTGTATTGAACAGTCATTTAAGATTACCTAGTAAATAACAATTAGCCAATATTGTTCATGAGACTAAAGTCATCTCACTTTGGTAATGTAAATATAATATGGCCAATATTAAAGTTATAATTTCAATCATTATTAGTTGTTACAGCAGTGAATGAACTCTATTTCAAATACTGAGCTTCAGTAAAGATTCAAGCTGCATTTATTTATAGTATTTATATTTCCTGTCACCTTAAATCTTCACTCAAAGACAGGTTTCTTTGACACAGTATATATAACTGTGTTATATATATGAGAGACAAATATTGTTCTTTTATTATGTTGGCATTACTAAATTTGTCTCAGTGCTTAATTTAAATATCCATAAAATCATCACATTCTCTGTAA
>NW_005187403.1:2431458-2441146 GCF_000239375.1 Pundamilia nyererei | reverse complement strand
TCTCCCCCGTCCCTCTTCTCAGCTCAGCTTCAGGAATTGAATCCTGCCAACAACGCCATAACAAAACGGTCACAAACTAATCAAATTTAGATGGATGAGCCCCCAGTCTTCACAGACAGAGCTGCAGGGCCATGACAAAAAGGGAGATGCACACAGGGAAAGAACTTAATTTCAGTGGTGTAAAGCCATCCAGTGCATGGATGAAGAAATGGCACAAAAAATATTGTTTAGTACGGAAGCCAAAATCCAAGAGGTATCTTGGGGAGAAGACCCTGAGATAAATAACTTTTATAGCGCACTAGCACACTGGGCCAAGGGATTGCAATGTCACTGATGGGAAACAAACCACCCCACCTCTCTAATACCTGCAGATGAGACCTGCCACATAAACAGGCCAAAAGGAAAGCAGGGTGAAGTGAGTTGTTACAGGTAGTATACTGAAACAAATTGCAAATGACTCGAGGGCTTGCATGCAGTACATGTTAGGTAATAACCAATTGTCTCACCTGCACTCCATCTTTGTTTGAAGAGCTTCACGTCTTTGAGTGCAACAGTCCTCACTCTTGGCAAAAGCAAACAGAATGATGCATTTCTTTAATGAGAGCAAGGTGATAGAAATTGTGTTGTAACCTTGCTGATAATCTGACCTGGGGTGGAATGAGAACTGCTCCTCTGAGGCCAGCATTAGAGAGACAGTGTTTCCTGTAGCTTCGGAGCAAGAATATGTGAAAATAGGAGCAGATGCTGAAAGATAGAAAGCTTCTCTGCCAACAATAACGCTTCCCTTTTTTTCCTCAAGATTTATCACGTTCAGTTTATTATTACGAGTCACATTAACAAGTATTAGTTTGCCATGTCTACTTTTACAAAGCAAACGCTCTCCAGTGTTAAACATGACATATATGGCGGCTCTATCACATGCACATCAGTAATTACAGATTGCAAATCTTTCAATCGGTTTAGCAAATACCGGATGGATTAACATGGAACGGTGTACAAACATTCATGATTCCCAGAGGGTGAATCTTACTAACTACTATGATCTCTGCTCCTAGCAGATCAAAATATGCAGTGATGCATCCCAAGACCTATGCTATTTAAAGTTTTGCACATTCACATTACCCAGAAGATTCATCGTAGCATTATTCTTCCGACTTCTGACTTTGACATAGATGTCGGAAACGGCTATAATAAACTATTCAACTACTTAGAGAGCCGCCAGTGTGGCTGCAGACTTCAGAGGTAAAAGGTCATCACCACCCAGAACAATACATATAAAAACGACTGCATGGACCAGTAGCTGCTTTGCATTAAAGCTTTGTCATGGAGAAAATATGCTGGCAAATAAAAAGCTGTCAGCACTGCTGCGGCTCTAAAAAAGACGAGCACTTATCAAAAATGGGCTCCTCGCTGGAATGACAGCTGATCAAATCTATGTTTAACTATCACAACACAGATGGGGATTTACAAGCATTTCAAATGTCAAAGGCCACGAAGGAGCCGGCCTCTGAGTTTGAATGCTTGTAGATTCATTGTGATGCTAATCCTGTTTTATCCAGTCAGACCCTAAAATAAACCGAGCGCTCTAAAGAATGAGGCGTAATCCCCATCACCGAGCTCTGTGCGCTCCCGTTCTTAGCCGGGATGTTATGTCACTGCAGTCAGAGCCGCAGAGTTAAAACCTTCATCAAATGAATGGGAATACGGGCAGGTAAAGCAAATATCATCCCGGGATTTTCAGAGATGATTTGAAAAGTATAAATGAAACAAAGTCAAGGCGTGGATTTAGGACCGTACACTGGTACACAATCGCACAAGCAGGAGATTTATTATAAGGTACAAAATAATGTAGAGGATCGACTTCTTTCAATGTATTTTTTATCATGCATTAAGTTGTTTACATTTATACGTTTAGCTGTGGTTGACATTATGTCTTTTGTTGCTCTCTTATTTTAGGGCAGGACTTCCGTTGGGTGCTACTAGTTTGGCTGGTTAGTACAGACTAGAATTTGACCTTTCACTGGACTGTCGAGCAGTAAAATAAATTGGTTTTCATTTATTTTATTTATTTATTGTTTTTTGATCATGTTAAAGTACCCTGTAAAGTATCCTGTATGGAGAAAATATGTTAGATTTACACCCTGGTTCTTCATAACATGTTTTCATCTTCATAACAACCATCTAACTTATCTGTTTAATTTTGGGGGGGAATTTAAAATTTACTGTGGTAACCCCTCGCAGTCTCCTAGGCTGGACCTCTCAAAATATTTATGGTTTTGTAACTTTGGAGCATTTTCAATGCAATTATCTGACAATAACTAATTAGTGAGCGGTCCACCTTCTCATCAAATGTAGAAACTTCAGGCATAAAACAAGTAAGGTGGTGATGGCAGCCATAAAGCTGTCCACAAATCAGTAAGTAAAAAATCATCTTTTACAGTCTTTGCAACCAACTATTATTCCAGTTTTAGGTTTATATATTAAAAAAACAACAAAAAAGCCAATATTTAGGTTTATGTAGTGGTTAGCACTGTTGCCTCACAGCAAGAAGGTCCTGAGTTCAAATCCACCATCAGGTGGAACATAAGGAGTTTGCATGTTCTCCCTGTGCTTGCGGTTCTCTCTGGGTACTATGGTTTCCTCCCCCAGTCCAAAAGCATGCATTTAGTGGGGATAGGTTAATTGGTAACCCTAAATTGCCCGTAGGTGTGAATGTGAGTGTGAATAGTTGTCTGTGTCTATCTGTTAGCCCTGTGACAGACTGGCGACCTGTCCAGGGCACCTTGCCTCTTGCCCTAAGACAGCTGGGATAGGCTCCAGCCCACCCGTGACGTTGAAAAGGATAAGTGGGAGAGAATGGATGGATGGTTTATGTATTACGATGCAGCTCACATACATCAGTAAGTACATTTTGTTAACTTTGCACAAACTTGTTCTAGAGTGATACTCCTGCTTTCAGTCTCTGTGTATGTAAAGTGCATGCTAACTGGCTGTAGTGTTCAGCAATACTATAGATAAAAGCAGCAATTAATTACTTTCATCTATCTCTTTTTAAGGATGGAAACAATCAGGTTTGTTTTTATGCTTATTACATTTTTTGACGCCTTCGAGGTTGTGTTTAAGGTGCAAAAACACAAACATAATTTTTCTCATATTCTACATGCCTCATGTTGCAGCACCTTTAGACCCTTGGTCTAAAAAAAAATCCACGCAGCAAGCAGGTCCAGGATTCAAATCACTTTTAAAAAGTTTGCATCCTTGCCTTGGGTTTCAGTGGGTTCTCGCAGTCGTCCAGAATCCTCCCCAAATCCCAGTGCCACCAGATTTGGTTAACTGGTGGATCTAATTTGGCCATAGAATGTGAGTGTGAATGGCTGTCTGTCTGTGTGTTAGCCATATAACAGGTTGGTAGCATGATATAAACATTTCACTTATATGTATATGCCGCCATTATATGTAAGTACAGCAAAGTAAAACATCTCTTTGGCCTTTTAAATCAGGTTTATAGCTTCTATTAAAATTCTGTGTGCATACATGACACATACTTTATATTTCACCAGTGCATTTGTTGCCTAAAAGTCCAGATGGCAACTTGATGAGGTAAAGCAGCACTATATGGGACTGCATTGAAACCACTTGAGTAGGTTATAAGTGCGGTTCAATATGCACGGCTAAAATCCTCTTAGGCTCAGGTCCAAGTTGACATACATCTGGAGCAATCTAATGAAATGTGTTTCGTCTTTAATGCTCTCATTGTAAAATGAAGGAGGGATGACTTTGCACTAGCATCCATACTAACATAAGGATTAACAGATCCCTTAATTTGGAGCAAGAAGTAGGAAATGAAAGCCACTGTCTACAGGACGGAAGAGACTAAAACTAAAATGCCTGCAACCGTGCAGCCAAATAATTCAGTTTAATGTAACTGTCAGCTCTGATTTCTTGGCTTTTAATCAGAGGTCAGACATCTGGCCTCGAGGCTTTCATGTAATTACTCTGCTTATGTAAAATGGACAATAGCATCAAATCTATAAATTTGATCAAATCCACAGTGATTAACTAAACAGGCTCTGTTGTTAATCTGTGAAACAGGGATCCATTCGAGCAGATCATGCTCCACGTTGATAGGCAGAAACCCCCCCGAAGCATGATCTCATGTACATTGGAGGTCATTCAGCCAGCCACGGCGTATTAAGCTCTGTCTTATTTTCTACATTCTAATTTGAGTAACGCATCAGATGGTTGTGTGCGCTGTTGTGCCAACAGACATCAGGGCATAGTCAGAATGATTAATGACTATAATGTCATTATTTTTCCACAATGTTATGTATTGCTTGGATTATCCTGCACATAAATAGCTGTGAATTAATTCATCTCAATTCGCACCATTATTCTCAAAGCACTTTAATGAATGAGACTTAGATGGATTTGTTCCATGTTCCATGGAATGATATTGAAAGAACAATAACAATAATAATACCATTACCACTACTGCTATTAATAATAATAATAATTATAGTAATAACAGTATCTGGCATTTGCCTTTCTGGCAGACAGATATATTGTATTATAGATGAATGCATTGCTGGTTAAGTTTAAAGGGATATGCAGCTCAACAGAGCTCTCACTCTTTGTCAGCCTGACGACAGTGCAGAAAGAAAACCTGGGCTTTGTTTCTTTTTATCAATCAGTGATGAATAGTAAGATGTCCTAGCTTTACGGAGGAATTAAAAAAAATAAAAAATAAAAAATAAATTGAACTGAATTGAAATTCGCTCATGCTAAAAGGCAGTAGGTTTCAAAAGACTCAATTCAATTCAGTTCAATTCAATTTTATTTATATAAATCACAACAACAGTTGTCTCAAGGCACCTTATATTATAAGGTAGACCCTACAATACTACATACAGAGAAAAACCCAACAATCATATGAACCCCTATGAGCAAGCACTTTGGCGACAGTGGGAAGGAAAAACCTCCGGCAGAACCAGGCTCAGGGAGGGGCGGGGCCATCTGCTGCGACCGGTTGGGGTGAGAGAAGGAAGACAGGATAAAGACATGCTGTGGACGAGAGCCACAGATTAATAAGTAGTGTGATTCAGCATTAAAAACCCCAAGAGCGACGGCTCGTTTTCCACATGCCTCAGTTAGTGTGTTAAATGTTAAACGTCATGACAGTACAAGCAGAAAAAAGACTAAAACACTTGTTTGAAAGAGTTGGTGAAAGACTCTTCTCTCTAAAAAGAACACGTCAGCAGGTTTGCAAAGTTGCATCTGAACAAATTGTAATCGGCGTTCTGGAACAATGTTCTTTGGACAGGCAAGACCAAAATGCAGTGATGAATTGGACATCTTGCAGTCACTGAGTCGACCATGAACCAAATCAATCCCAAAGTATTCTAGAGTATTCTAGACTGCTGAGGCTCGGCTGAAATAGTGTGTTGCAACAAGACAGCACAGCAGCAAATCTACAACAGAATGGCTGAAAGAAAAGAAGCAAGATGTTGCAATGGTCCAGTCAAAGTCCAGACCTCCACCTGATTGAAACGGCATGACCTTAACAGAGCTATCAATGAATGTCCACAAACCTCAATGAACTGAAGCAATGTTGTAAATAAGAGGAGGCCAAACTTCCTTCACAACAGTGTAGGAGACTTGTAAAGTTTTTGCTGTTAAATGTGCTTCTACAAGCTACCGAGTCATGGGGTGTACTGAGCCTTTTGGCTTCGTTTTTATGTTGTTGTTCATCTCAAGTTGCACTTACCTAATTTGAAAACCTTTTAAGGACAGATGCATTACTTTTTACCCGATCTGTGCATTTCCTTGTTATTTATCATCATTTGATAAACTAAAATTTCTGTTAGGTTTGAAGTTTATTGATCAATGTTAGCACTCTTGCATTTCAGGTAAATAGTATAACTCATAAAACTGTCAAAACACATTTCACAAACCTTTTAAATTAGGTCAGTAACAAACCAGCACACTACCATTATTGAGACAATAGTCTAAAGGCTCTGCAGTGTTGCTGTGTCGTGCTGCTTGAATTCAGCAACACGGCATTAATCACTGTCCAGTAATGTTTGCCCTGTAGTGTGCAGGAATGTGTGAATTGTCTCCTGTGTAAAATTTGTTTGTGGACACCTCCAGGTGCAGTCTGTCATGTCCATTTGCTCTACAATGAGCTTTAGGTCAAACTTCCTGTGTATGCGCTTTCTTGTTTTTAGTGCTGTGCCACCATCATCTTTAGCTTTAGGAGTTCCATCAGCATGTAGAAGAATCAGACAGAGCATAAAATTACCTATTTTTCAATTACATATGTCCAGAGAAGGAGTGGAAAGTAGTGCGTTGAGCACTGAAAGGACTGTGGCCGATGATTTAGATACATGTTCGCACAGTGCCAGGGACTCTGCACTGAAAGCAGAGCCAATTCAAATATAGCACACACTCTTGGGGGAAAGTTTCCTTGAAAAACTTGATTTATGACAGTCCAGAGTGATTCAGTGAGGCCGCATGGCGTGATTAATGCAAACAGATTTTCTTAGGCAACACAGTAACCTTTGCTCAGTTGGCACATGCAGAAATCCTTTTTTTTTTTTTTTTTTTTTTTTTTTTAATTTTGGCTCCCATTTGACCTCATGAAGTAAAAGCTCTGTCTTCATGTTGCTTGCAGAAAATATTTCACATAGGGCACACTATGAAAATAGAATCAAATTATACAGTCAACATTACATAAAACAGAACATCATGTGCTCATTTCTGTTTACTGAATAGAAACCAGTTATTTTTTAGGTCATTGCATCAGCAGGAGAGAGCTGGCTGTGTAAATCTGAGACAGCTCTTTGAACAAACAGTGATATAACACTGTTCAAATACTGAGAGTATCACAATGTGCTACAACTGCATGACAGTTCTGAGAACTCTTGGCTAATTTTGGTTCACATGTACTGAGGCAAGTCTCTGTTGAAGGGGTGTATGCATTACCCTGTGGGATGTGGAGTCATGTGAAAAAGAAAGTTTTTACAGGAATCTGTGCAGTCCTGTGAAAAATGTCCCACCATTTAGCAGCAATAACTTGAATTTATCATTAGTTCATTTTCTCACTTTATCAGTCTTGTCACTTTGTGGAATTTTGGCATGCTTTTGTTTGCAGCGTTGCTTCATTTCAGAGGTTTGAGAACAGCTCTCTTAAAGTTACACGGCAGCATTTCAATCAGGTTGAGGTCTGAACTCTAACTGGCCTGTTGCAATATCGGGTTTCTTTTCTTTTTCAGCCATTCTTTTGTAGTTGTCCTGCCGTGCTGGGAATTGTTGTCCTGTTGCATGACTCAATTTGAGCCAAACTTTAGCTCTCATACATTTGACTGTAGAATATTTTGGTATACAGAGGAGTTCATGCTTAACTAAATGAATGCAAGGTGCCAAGATCGTCACCCGTATGATGTGTTTGTGCTGATATGCTGTGTTTGGTTTTCACCAACCATTGCCACTGCTGAGCATTGTTGGTGAAAACCAACAATGCTCAGCAGTGTTGGTTTTCACATAGTTACAGTTATCTTGTGGTTTGCACAGATGCAACTTTGCAAAGCTAAGACATGCTGACCTGTTCTTTTTAAGAAGATGAAGGTTTCTGCAGGCAACACTTCCAAACAAGGGTTAGGAAAGGTTACCTTCCAAACTCTTACACCCAGTACAATTAGAAAGACTGACCTGATCAAGGGATGAATTTGTTGTAATGTACACTCCTAAGTGTACATTAGTGTCCTTAGACTTCTTTAGACAAACAAGAAAAAGAGGCCTCAGATGAAATCCTCAGTGGAGGAACCAGGCCGCATTCTGATACTGATATGCTGGAAGCTAAAGAGACCCTTACAGGTAACAAAAGCTTTCCTAGAAATACTCTTATTGGCATGAAGTACTATGGATATAGTGGGTTGAGCCCCCATTTTGCTCTTAGATCTGCTTTAATTCTTTATGGCATAGACTCAATAAAGTGAAACGTTCTTTAGAGAGCATGGTCCATATTGCCACGATAGTATCATGCAGTTGTTGCAGACTTGTTGACTGCATTTCCCAAAGATGCTGGGTCTTTTGGATTGAAATCTGGTGACTGGGACTGCAGGTGCTATTTGAGTAAAGTGAACTATGGATACTGGATGCCTGTGCTGGCATTTCTCCTGCGGTGTTGCTACCAGTGTGTGAAGAGTGGGAGAAGAGGGTTGCATTGACAATCCAACACAATGGGCAGCATTGAACACATTTTATAAGTGGTCAGAAACTTGTAAATAACTCATGAAAGAATAAAGTTACATTGAACCCAAGCACACCATTGTTTTTCTTGTGACATTACCAATAAGTTTGATGTGTCACATGGCCCTCTTCCTATTGAAAAAACAAAAGTTGTATCCAAGATGGCCGACTTCTAAATGGTCACCATGGTCACCACCCATCTTGAGTAGTTTGCCCCCTCACATATACTGATGTGCCACAAACAGGACTTTAATATCACCAACCATTCCCATTTTATTACGGTGTATCCATATAAATGGCCCACCCTGTATTATTTAATTAGTTCAGTCTTATTACCTTATTGTCTTGGAGCAACTGTAACCCACATAATTTCCTTAAGGATTATTAAAGTATTCTGATTCTGAATAATGTTTTTTTTATCTTCCTGGGACCACAAATTTCACACCAATCCATCTTCTGACTGTCTCAAGTATCTCAGTCTGGAACAAAGTGGCGGACTTCCTGCCATCTCCTTCGTCAGAGCCTGAAGAACTCAGAACATCAGTAGAAAGCTAAACCTGTTCTGGGATAGCTTTCTATAAAATCTGACAGATTTCAGGCAGAGATGTAAACACTTAAACTATCTGAGAAAATATCTGCATTATTGTGTCTGCAATCAGCCCTTCTGCCATGGGAAATGTTAGCCTGTTATTGACAAACACAAGTTCCTAAAGAGTGAAGACTAGGATCCCTGGAAAGGTTTTACTTGAGCACTTTAGTCTGTCTGGAGATAGATTACAAGGACGTCCAACTTGTGGAGCCCTTATTTAGAAACACCTCAGGATGAAATGAGATATTAGCAGCATGCATTAGTAGAAATCCAGGTCAGAAGTTATTTCTAAATCTTGAACTTAATATGGAAAACTCCCAGCTCTGTGCCAGCCGACATCTCGTGTCCTGGGGTTTGCATGCTTAATTGTAATATTCAAATATATAGTTCCAACATCCTAAACTTCCAACAACTGAAAGCGTCAGTCTTCTGTGAGCACACACAAAGGCTGACATGGACACCAATACTCAGAAGCTGTTTCTTCGATCATTACCTTGTAGGATCAGATGCAAGAGGCCAAAATGTCCCCATTCAATTGGACTGCAAAACAAACAAACTGTGCCAGAGGGTGCAGAGAGGACATAGAAGTGGCTGCAGATTACGAGGAAGGGTCGGATCGTTCGGCCACGTGCTAATGTTGAAAAAAGATATCTAGCCTTGACAGGAAGTAGAGCATGTGGCTCAATTATCTTTAACTGGATTTTCTCATTAAAGTCAAATCTTTCAACTCCAAAGTCTTTTTTTTCTTTTTTCTTTTTCTTTTTTTAAGAGGCGATCAAATTTGGATTTGATGACAACTGCAGAAAAGGTATTGACTTTGCAAACCTTGTGTGGCTTGGAGCTGGGGGGGGG
>NW_005187403.1:2396309-2431438 GCF_000239375.1 Pundamilia nyererei | reverse complement strand
GGGGGGGATCCAAAGGCCTTGAATTGCAAAAGAGAAAAGATAAACCACATTTTAAACTTTGGCATGTTGAACAGATGCAGTCACCGAAAGCAAAACGCCCCTTCTGCAAAGATTTAAAAAAGATTTATAATAGCATCAAACAGGTAATAACCTAAAATTAAGATCTTTTAGTAACACATTGAATCAAAGAAAGACCAAACCCCAGTCATGTCTTTAAACCCCCCCCCCTTTTTTTTTTATTAACAATGAAACACTTTTTATCAGACCTTCTGAGCTGTGTTTAACAGTAATTGCTACTACACCTGATAAATGAATGTTGCTGTTATTTTCCAAGCTACTCTACCTAAGAATAAATGCAATTTAAGACCTTTAAAATTTGGTGCTTTTTACTGTTTTAAGACCCACGGCCACTGTGAATAATCTTTAACACTTACCATCAGCTGCCTGGTAATATTAGTCCTTCAGCTGCACTTAGCAGCAACACACAGGGCGCCCCTGTGCAGTACTGCACAGAGCAAACACCGCCATCTGCTGGGGTGGACGTGGTTCAGCTGGTCACTAATAAGAAGAGCCACCACACGCTTGTATCAAACTAACATCTTCTTTTATTTGTATTGAAGGTTACAGAGCATCAGGTCTTTTTGTTTTCCTATCAAAATAAGTAAATCAAAATTCAAGCAAGAGTTCAATAGCTTCTTGGGGGGTGGGATAAGTGGGTTTGTACAGTAAACATATGACAATATTTAAGTTTTTAAGCTTTAAAGTTTGCATGTGATGCATCTAACCTGGTCAGTGTTTCCGTTTGAGATGGATGAGGCGAACGCTCTGATGCATGACTTCAGGGGATGTGCCTTTTGACATGTTACTGATTCAGTGAATCGTTTCAGATCCATTTTTAATTTTTTTAATTAATTTACTTAAATTTTTCTACAGGTGTTTGGTCCCAACAACACATATATGTCCGTTCGTGAATCAAACTTAGCATCTACTCTCTTTGGGAATGCAAAAATATACAATCACACACGGGAGAACTACACAAAAAACAACAAAAAAACCCCAGTTAATGATCCTCCAGGGTCTTTCCCCACATTGAAAACTCAGTCACAGCGTGGTGTGACTGCCTGTACGTGTGTTCGTGTGTTCGAGAGTGTCTTAAAGATGGGGGAGCACAGATGCTGATGCTTGGAGATGAGGTGTGAAGGAGAGAGGGCTTGATGAGTCTATGATCGCTTTTTTCTGCTCTCAAAATTTCTGAAGTTGGCCGGCCTTATCTTCATCTCTGCAAACTGGATCGAGTGTTCGTGGCCCTTCCAGTGGAACCAGTTGATCCCCTGTGGAAAAAACAACAACAATCCCCCCCCCCAAACAATACAAATCATCAGCTTTTCCTAAACTGCACATCCAGCAGTGAGCAGGGAGCAAGTTTCACTGGGAAAAATCTGATTTTCTCATTAGATAATTCAACTGCTTATGGCTCGTGTTATGGTTTACCACTTCATTTTCTGCGATGCGTGTGAAAGCGTTCGTACCTTACTGTGACTTTTGTCGCCATATTTCCCCATGAGGTTGACACGGTGACAGTTTTTATACCAAAAGGCGCCTTTGTAGGACAAGGCGCAGTTGGTCACAGCGATATCGTTATCATTGTCGTAAGTGGAGAAGGGCCGACCCTGGTGGTAGGTCATGGAGTCACCTGGTGGACAAATGAGTATTATTCAGTTAAGGCAGTCTGATGAGCTTAACTGGATTTGTCAAAGTGACTTTTCTTAGAAATAATTTGACATTCTGGGAAATACGTTCAGTTTATTGCCAAGAGTTTAATGAGAACATTCGTCACTGTCGAAATTGCACGATTTAAAATGCAGGATTAAATTATGTCTTTAAGGAAACAGCTGTGAGCTTGTTTGTACTTCAAAAGATAAACCCAAGGTTTTAAGACAGAAAACTTCTTTTGAAAAAAAAAAATTCCCCCAAAAATTCTTTTGAATTATTTGTTGTTGTTTTTTAATAAACTGTGCAGACAAAATGTGATCAAAACGGGAATAGTGTCCCATTTTCTAGTATTTCCAGATTATGTCTTTTTTTCTTCTTCTCCAGTGCATTCAATACCATTGTACCCACAATCCTGAGGGACAAGCAGGAGTACACAGGTGTCAACCAACACCACGTGGATCCTGGACTACCTGGCAAGGTAGTCCATAGTGCCATCAGTATGTAAGGATCCAGAAGTGTGTGTCTGATAGGGTCTTCTGCAGGCGCCCCTCGGGGAACAGTTCTATTCTATTCTCCTTATACACCACAAGACTTCACCTGCAGCTCTGATCACTGCTTCCTGCAAAATTTCTTGGATGACTCAGCAGTTGTTGGTCTGATAACAGGGAGTACAGAGAAATTACTTTGTTGACGGGTACCAGGAGAACCGCCTACAGATCAGGTACAAACATCCTCGACTTACACCCGTGAACATCCAGGTAATGGATGCTGAGCGCATCGACTTATATAAGTACCTAACACCCTAACTAGACTGGATTAACAATACAAAGGCCATCTGCAGGAAAGGACAGAACAGGCTGTATCTGCTATGGAGAGCAGGGGCATCTCTTGAGGACCTCCTATGACTCTGTGGTTGCATCGACCCTCACTTATGGTTCGCTCTGCAGGGCAGCAGTATCTGCTCTGGAGACAGGAAGAAAATGAACTGGCTGATCAAGAGGGCCAGCTCTGTTCTGGGATGCTAGCGGAGGTGGTGGGTGACAGCAGAATGGTGGCTAAGCTGTCATCCCTGCTAGAGAACACCTCCAACCCCCAGGCAGGTCACCCTGACAGCACCGAGCAGCTCCTTCAGTGACAGGCTGCTGCACCCACGGTGTGCAAAGGAGAAATATCCGAGGTCTTCCTTTCCAGCTGCTGTCAGACTGTACACGTGAAAATGCACCACACACTGTACATATTTCTGAAATGCCAAGTGTATCACTGTATCACATCTACATCTACATATCCATATATATATATGTAAATAATATTTCTTCTGCTTTGTATAGTTTATACATTGTATACATTTGTCTTCCGTTGTTGTTTCATCTATTTATTCCTGGTCTCTTCGTTCTGCTGCTCTAGCAATCTGAATTTCCCAACAATGGGACTAATAAAGCCTCTTATCTTATCTGGTTTTATCTTATCTTTCGTGGTGCTTACGTCTGAATCACTGAGTGTCTCAGGATCATAAGATTTTATGTCCCTATATTCACTTTATTAAACTTTAAAGACGGTGATATAGCTGCTGAGACAGTTGTGTTCAGTGCAGTGCCCTCGTGTCTTGGCTCAGACTCACTGATCCGGATCAGTGGGTGTGATCCAGACCTCTGTGTGTTCATATTTGAATCAAACTATCAGCCAAACTTTTACAAAGAACTTGTGAGCACCAGTGGTGTTTCTCCATTTCACAGCCAAAAGCTACATTCACGAGTGTTAATATATGACGAGAATGGAACATTATTTTGACACAGGAGGAGTTACGAGCAGAAGACGCGCCGCGAACAATAAAACCTTTTATGAAGTTTCCGTTTGTTTTGACGAGCCAGCTATTTCACGTGGTTATTAAATCCTTTGAAGGTGATCAAAATGCTCTTTTCAGGGATTTCTCCTGTGTCATCAGAACAGATCGAGCAACCAACAAAAGTGCTAAACAAAAAGAAAAATTTATATTGTGACACTCAGAGTGAGTGTTTTTTTCCAACCTGGATTAGTGTAAACTTTCAAGCAAATACTCTGTAATTAATTGGCTGTGAGTCAAAAAATATTGACAGTATAAACATAAAATTTGGCTTCATTAAATAAACTAGACAAAAAAAATCTGCTTATTCTGAGAGGTTCAACTGAACTGAGCCTTTATTACACTTACTGGAAGGAAACAAGAGTGAATACCCTTCTCTTGTCTAACGTTAAAGTACAAAGTTAATACTCGTACTCCCCAACATGTCAGGCTATTTCATTAAAGTGATACCAACCTGCTGTTCCACTATATGTTCCTATGTAGATTTTATAGCGTGTCCTTGGCTCCGCAATTGTGAACTTGTCATATTGCGCGTAGGCGGTCTCCCCGTTGTCCCTCAAGTCCACTCGCAGCTCATAATGGCCTGAAGATGTGATTTTATGGAGGTTGGAGAGACCTACAACCCAAGTTTAATATGTGTGAGTCAGGAGGGCAGTGAGCGAGGGAAAGAAAGCAAATACGGCTCCAGAATGAGCGAGCTTACCCAGCCAGAACTCATCGTTCATGTTACCAAAGCCAGCCGTGTAGTTCTTCCAGTTCCTGAAGAATTCCAGCTTTCCATTCTGGCGTCTGAGGAAAACCTGAAGAGTACCGACTCTCATGAGTGTCAAAACAGCTTCACGGCAATCATAAGAAGCTAGGCTAAGGCCACTGTGGTGCTGTCTATCATTTGTCATCAGAAAAACAGGTGCCACATAAGCAGAATCATCAGGATTCAGCTTGAATAATGGTGTGAAACGGGCTTTATTTGGATTCCAGAAGGCTGATTTCCTCACCAGCCATCCTCCGCCATCTGTGGTCATGTCACAGTAAACCTGGATGGGCTGGCTCTCCTCTCCTCCAATATAGATGGTATACAGACCAGCGGTCGTCTCTCCGTTCAGTAATATCTGAGCACAGTCCCGTGGGCGTCTGTACAACTGTCCGACTGAAAAGCACATATTAAAAAGGCATCGCGTTAGAGACCCTGAAGGATGCGCTCACTTATTTTTCGTCCCTGTTAAATAAACAAGGCATGAGGCTGTATATAGCATCCTGAGAGAGGACTACGGAACGGGGGAGGGCCAAACAAAGGAGAAAGAAGGTTATTCCATCTGGAGCTCAGACAGAAAGAAAAACAAGCACAGGTGATCTGGCTCCAATATCAGTGCAAATGAAAGGAGTGCACATTAGAAGATCTCTTTCTAATGTGCATCTGGACTGTTGCATAACAGCCAAACCCTTCACTTCTGAGAAAGCAGCGACAAGTCCAGTGCTCCCAATTTTCAGCTATACGTACACATTAATTAAGAAGAGGTTTGTGTGTGTTTTAATGCTTACGGGTAGTGAAGACGGTGGCCACGTGGCGACTCCTCTGGGCTCCAGCGGCAGCCTGCAGTCTCACATTGTACTCCGTGGAGCCAGTGAGCTGCGACATGCTGTAAGATGATGCTGTTGGGCTTAGCATCACCTCCTGAATTCATGCAAGACACACACAATATTTACACCAATGGCATTTCTTAACTGATTACTATAGCGGCTCGAAGTGCAGGACACAGAAACATTTCAGAAAACATGACAACACCATGAACATTGGAATGGATTGAACCCAAGAGCATTACGATGGGTTGATGTCATTTCCTTGTTCTATACTATTCCCTCAAACTGAAAGAAAGAAGACGAGATTGCAAGCGTAAGGCAATATTTTAACAAAGAACACTGATAAGCTGGATTTCATAAACTACAGATGGTGAAAAAAAGGAGAAGGAATCCTGCACTGTGTCTGTTTCTGTTTCAGGGCATGCAGCTCTTGGAAATCATCCAGAACTCATCATGATATCATTTCTTATTGTTTGTGTTTTTTTTCTGTTTTCTGAAATGTTGTGCAAAATGCACATTAGGACCTAACAATCTATCAGAGCTCCAGATTTTACTTTTTAAATTTCACAAATAAAGGTTTTCTCAGCAAAGAAGCCTTGCAACAGCGATAAGAAAATAAACCCCTTTTAACAGGAAGACATTGGCAGACTTTGTCTCAGGCAAGGCAAGGAAACAGGACAAAAAAGTCACTGTGGAGAAGAGTAACTAAATGCAAAATGGAGAGTGAAAAGAGAAATTCTCAGAGCATTATGGGAAGCCCCCTGCAGCCCAGGCCTATTGCAGCATAACTAAATGATGGGAAATTTGCGCTTTCAACGACAGTTAGAAAAACTGGAGAAACACGGCAAAACCTATCTGTTGTCAAACGATGAAATGACACGGGCATGTACGTACCCTGATTGTTCCATCAGCAGAGGAGAAGCTGAGCATATATCCAGTGACAGCAGCATGAGGTGGTCTCCACTTCAGAGTGGCGCTGTCAGTTTGAATATTCATAGCTATCAGATCGCGAGGAGGGTCCACATCTGCAAATACAGCATCACATTAATCATTCGGTACAGCTGATGTGGTTAAGAAATCAGCGCATGTTGCTTAAGGTTATATTGACGCTGATATACTACATATAAAAGATAGACAGAGACGTGGGAAAACCAGATGTTTCTATGGCAGGATTTTTTCAATCACAGGCAGATTCACCTCGAAGAATAAGCTACTTTTAATCTTTTTTTTACTCTAATGAGGCCCCTAAATTACAAAAACAAGACTTTAAATTAGCAAATGAGACCATAAACACATCAGGAAACTGTTCATAATATGGCTCAGAAATATGGGTGTAATTAAATTGAAGTTTGCTGTATTTTGTTTGAAATTACAATGTTATTATATATACAAATTCTTAAAGCTAGGTACACCAGAATAATGTGGTAACAAGTCAGTCTTTAACAAGAAACAAAGAAATTATTTTAATTTGTGGAAATTTAAGTAATGTGTAAGTAATGTTAAGAACTGCTACAGTTACAGAAAATGACATTGAACAAATTATGGTTTCGGGGCTGGAGTCGGCAGATAGCCAATTGGATCCTCCGGCTCAGTGCTGGTGAAATTGTTTTGGGTCTTCCACTTGACTTTTTTGTTCCATAATCCTCAGGATCATTTAAGAAATTCCAAATAACTGTCCTACTGCGTCCCACCTCAGCAGTGATGGCGCGCTGCGAGAGATCCTGGTTATGCAGTTTAACAACCCAACTATGTCCAAAAAAGGAAAAATTTTTTGTCTTTGCCATGAGAACGTCATCACAGTGTGACTACCTGCCAAAAAATGACAATGAATCCACATTTTTGCACAGATTTGGCCTTTTAAAGGCATGTGGTCCTAAACTTTTGATCAGCTGTAAAGCAGCCTGCTTCAGTTTAAGCGTTGTTGTCAATAAATTGCATGCTCAAAAACATGTTTTGTCTCACTCCCATTTCTTGTTGTTGCATATTGAAGTTCTTCTTGGAACCTTGTTAAGATCCAACCATGCAAAATAGGATTTTCTGCCATTTTTCCAGTGGTCTTAAACTTTTGACCGTGACTGTATAATTAAATTAGAATTTCAAATAAAATACAGTGAAATTCCATTTAATTCCAGGGAATTACATCTTTAGTAACAGGCCATATTATAGAGTGTTCCCCATCTTTTATATTAAGCAATACTTTTATACAATCTGGACATCTTTCTGTGTTTACCTGTGGTGAATTCGGTAACAGCAGAAGCACTCCTCTGAGCTTCTTTCATAGCATGAACTCCCACGGTGTAGTGGGTTGCTGGAACCAAGGAGTTCATCTCAAACTCCACAATGTTCCCAGAAACGTGCTCCACTGTTGGGGACACTATAGGGCAGGAATTAAATTATGCAATCAATACAAAGTCAGTTAAAATGAACAGAAAGCAAGCTCGTTTAAACTCAGAGACACACCAGAATCAGCACTGTAGGTAATGATGTAGCCATCAACAGTGGCGACAGATGGTTGCCACAGCAACAGGGCCGAAGTGTCCGTGACATTGATAACAGTAAGACCACGAGGTCTGTCCAAACCTGCGGGGTACGAGGAAGATCACAGAGAAAATGTGTGGGGTCAGTACATTTTTAACTGACTCCAGTATTGCCGGAGTCAAGGCTGCATAAGAGAAAAAAGCCAACCTGTGGTCACAGTGTCTGTGCTGGGGTCACTTTCCTCCAGACCCTTCAGAGCACTGACGGTTACTTGGTACGTCTTTCCGGGAATCATATTGGGAAGCAAAGCCTCGAACACGCTGCCATCTACAGTCAATGTCATTGGGCTTCCTGTGGGGGAGAGAGAACAAACACATGTACTATTGATTCAAAGACAAGCTTGTCAAGAGGTGTCAGATTTTATCTATTGGTGTATTTCCACTGTACTGAACAAGATGTACTAAAGCTCTTCACGTACTTTGTGGTGGGTGGTGATAAATGTTTGAGTACTGGAGATTGAGGCCAAGAGAAGCCTTTGTAAGGCTGAGATAAATGCTTACGTCAACTAAAAAAATGACAAACTGATTGCAATCACAGTGCGCCGTATTGCTAATGATAGTGTATTACTTTCATTACTCAAGAGCATGGTCCTATAATTTATGATTTAAGATGATGAAGTGAGCTTCCTCAAAACTAGCAGCTAAAAACAAATTTGCTCTTGCTCCAAACTGCATGTCTGTACTCTGTAGATCAGGCGTGCGTAGATTTCCTGTGTTCAGCTTCTCATCCATGCTCATGTACTCACAAATCATCTTTGTGTGCTATGAATCGTGACACAAGAGCTAAATACATGCATACAAAATATTTTTCTTTTTTCTTCGTTTTATCATTGTTACACTATGTGTTTTATTCTATTGTTAAGTGTCCTTGGGTGTCTTGAATAGTGCTCTTAAATAAAATTGATTAATATTATTATTAATAATACCTTGTTTGGTATTTCCTTTCTATCTGTTGTTATCTAATAAAAGCAACAATCATTAAAGAGGATTTATTGCATATTTCATTAGTGGGCTCCATTGATGGATATTAAATATGGCTAAAGTTTCTAATAATGTGGTCAGTAGATTTGTAAGTAATCCCTGTGAGTCAAAGGCTCAGACTTCAGACTGCACAAAACGCTGTGGTTGTGACGGTTTAAACAGTAACCTTACCCACCTGCTGAAAGAAAGTTGGCTTAAAGGGAAGGGACCTTCTTTCACAGACTGGGTGAACTGAGGGGCTGCATCAAGTAAATAACTATTATATTGAACTGAATCATGCACAACTACTCTGGCAGAGTGGATAAAAAAATATTGAGCTGGAAATTGGTCTTCTTAAAAAAATATTTTTATAAGATGAAAAATCTCCAAGTAGTGCAGTGCCAATAGTATCAAATGATGTTGACAGTGAGACGTTCCCGGTTAGCCTGAGCAGGTATTTTACCTTTAAAAGGGTTTATATTTCCTTTCTTTCTGAACTTTGATATATAGCTCCCTCTTGTACAGATTTTGCATTGACAATAAACATATTGCACCATTTTTAGAATAGCTCCACAACTATGTGACTCTGTCACTGAACTATGGTAAAAGGTTGACCAGCAATTGAACCAAGGACATGCTGTTAAAGGCCTTCATTTCATCTGGTGAGCCCACTAACCAATCAGCTGTCAGAAAGAAAGGCAGGATGAAGGGCTATAGCAGAAGCACAGGAACTCTGTACAAGCAGCACATGATAGGCATGTGACTTGAGTGCAGGCGTGCAGCTTTGAGCAAGAGCAGAACAAATCTGCATGCAGGGAGGGATCATTTCAGTTCTGGGAAGATCACTGAGTAGCTAATGATGAAAATGACAGCACACGTTTTCAAACAAAAGAACCATCCTCTTGAATAAAGAAAAATAATTTTCCTCAAGATATTTACAATGTTTGCAATCTTAGATTAGCATGTTAGAAGTTTTGCTCCTAAGCCTGATGGGGAATGTCACTGACATGGATTTAAAAAATCATGGAAAATTTACGTTTTCCAGAGACTAGAAAAGCATCAGTATCACTGATGTCAGAGGAGTTGATACATTTTTTCAGATTTATTGAAAAGTGATATCTATAGACTTTTTGATATTTTATACATTTAAATGTATAAAATTCATTGTTTACTGGACCAAATGTTTGCCAGTGTGACGCCATTAGCATGGTAACGCACCAGAAGTACCAACAGAACATCAAAAAGATTTTAATTCACTATTATCTTGAACGGTGCATTAATAAATAAATAAAAAACCTCGACCAAATAAGCATTAATAAATGTCACTGATCTGTACAGAATTCAGAATTCATCACACCTGTGAGTCAATGTGCATTGCACAGCAGTATTTTAACAGAATGTCAGCCATTACTGTAGTTCGAACAGTATGGAAACACGAGAGCACACAACAAATGACATGCAAATAAAGTCCTCAGCGGTCCGCCTGTTTTCAGTACTTAGCAGCGTTACACTGAGCCTAGTTTAGCGGGTTTGCTACCTGGAAGAGAGTCGCTCTTCTTCACATTCTGACTGTGTGAGAGCTGCACAGAGAAGTGAACGCTGTTACTGAAAGTCTGTTTCTGAAAGTGAAACTGAACTGATAAGTGGATTATTTTTGATATTATCACATGCATGTTTCTGACATGTCAACATCAGTATATCTGATGAACACGGACACAACAACGAAGCTAAAATTAAAACTGTTTAATTAAATTCAACCTTAAATGTAACTTGTATAAACAATGATTGACCTCTTACCTCCTTCAAATGGCACATAGGTGATGCGGTAGTTATCCACCGGAGAGCGAGGCATGGACCAGTGAACTACGGCTGAAGAGTCAGTCACTTCAGAGAAGTGAAGTCCTCTGGGAGTGCTGAGGCCTAGCAAAAAGCAAATGGATTTGCGCAGAGAGCAAAAAAGCAAAGTAAAAACTGTAAGTATTGTAAGTAAGTATGTGAAAACACAGTTTTTCCCAAAAGGACGTTTTTCGACAGACGTGAAGTTTCAAAGAAACCAGAGGAATAAAGATGATTAGTGGGACACTGAGTTGAGTTCTCTGAAGTCGAATGTCGCACTGAAAACTCAGAAAGTTTGGTAGTTAACATGAGACTGCACCCTCTACAGTTTTTCAGTATACCTGTCTGAACAACCCCTGTAATAGGTTGGGAGCGTCGATCCAGTGTGGCACCGTAAAGCTCGATTTCATACTCGGAGCCACCCATAAGTCCGGTTATGACCTTGGTTCGTTCATCGCCGCGGACGCTGTGCTCTTGAGGATGGGCTAACCTTTTGCTGTCTCTTATTTTGATCACAAATCGGTCAAACAGATCTTCATTGGCAGTCCACGTCAGACGGAAACTGTCAGCTGTGACGTCTGAGACAAAGAGATGCTCCACTTCTGGCTCAGCCTCTGGTTAAACAGGGAAACATTAACGTTGCAGCGCGTCTGGTGATTTCCCAGCAATATTCATCACGTTCTGAGAAACACCCACAGGGATCAGTTTGGAAGAGGTCAGAAATCGGGCAAGACAGGATTAGGTTCCAGCCTGAGGGCCTTCTTGTCCACCGCCACCAATCTGCCATGCTTAGGCATCCATTAGTGTTAATCAGTAAAAAATACAGCGCATGGACTACAGAGGCATACGCTTGAATGAAAAGACAAGATGCTTTTTGTAGATGTCAGTCAACAGAAGGAGTCTTTCGGAAGGATTTCAGCATACACTTGTTGAAATGCGTCCTCAAGGCCAGCCTGGATGCATTCAGTGTATTTAAAAGTAATGGCAGGTGACAAACGAGATTAGAAGCTAAATCAACAGACATTTCATGCTCAGAATATCTGCTGATTTATCCGTGTTTTCCTGCATATGAAAATGTCATTTTCGATTGAGTGGTTCATATCCATCCAGGGAGTTTGAACCTGATCTACAAACCAGCCTCACTAGGGAGCAACATGGTGCAATAATTGGATTTTGTCCATAGATATCTGTCTGACTATCAGCGATTAAAAATGTGAAGGAAAACACATTTTAAAATATGAAGACAAACAAATGTGCTTGCTCATATTTTGGAGGTAAGAAGAAACAGACGGGAGCTCAACACCTCTTCCTCTCGGTGACACAGCTGCATACCAAGGAGATGCTTAAAACCAAGGAAAAAAGTTTATCTGAGTTAGGGTTAGGTAAGAGTACTGAACTGAAGTCTCACCATCAAAACGTGGCACTGAGTTAGATGTATCCGTCCTCAGGCTAATTTTGTTACACAATGTCTTTTGTTGCGTGAAATGAATATCAGTGATTAGTAAATATCACAGAACTGCACCAGGTTGTGATAGTGAAACTGCAGAGCTGAAATGGTTATAATAGTTATACACGTATACACCCATGGTAGCTTCAACAAAGTCAGACACTGGACTTTGTAGTAAGACAGGAGGGCTTACAGTGCACTGAGTTGTACCTGTCACAGCCACTGCAGTCAGAGGCCGAGAGAGAAGCCCTGACTCTGACACCCCTGTCAGTCGGACCTCATAGCCTATGCCGGTAATGAGGCCCCCGATGTCCAGGTGACTTTGGTTTCCTGGCACAGTGAACTCCTGAGCCTTCAGCAGCCAGCCAGAGTCTGTCACCACTATGTGGAAATGGCTGAAGCCACCACTAGAGGGGGTTAGATTATCCTGCGGTAGCTGATGCTTCACCCCCCACGACACACGGAAGCCATAGGGGGTTATGTTGGAAATGGTCAAGTTTTCCACTTTAGGCAAAGGAGCTGAGAGGAATGTGGGTTTAATTGAATGGGAGGAAGGAGTGTGTGTGGGGGGAGGGGGAAGAGCAGGAGGGGGACGAGACTTCATTAGGAGGATAACGTGTGCAATGGTTGCAAAAGCAAATACAGACACAGTTCTTTTACAAGGTAATAGTTATAGGCCAAAACACACTAAGGGCAAATCTAGCATGCATCATAATTTAGTACTTTGTCCTCACACTATCTAAAGTGGCAAACACAGAAGTGCTAAAAAATGCAGTTCCTTGAATGGCCACTTAAGTCTGAGTTAGAGCACGAAACAAATGCAATTTTGGTGTCTTTGTGTATTGGTTTTCTTCATGACAATTGCACGTACGTTGCTCACTTTGACTGGCAGATATGCTGACACAGGCGGTTGTAGCCAGCAGCCACTTAAGGCCCCAGTAACACAGTCCTAGAGACTTCTACTGGCAACCAATAGTTGCTGAGGAAAAAAATAAGTATTCCATTGCTGTTGGAAGTTGAAGCCCAAATTACATGGGTCTTAGAGAAAAATGCAAATTCCCTAACTGGTTTTCAGTTGGTTGTGGGAGGTGTTATTCCCTATTCCTCAATGCTTAATTGAAAGCCCCCAGTAGCCAAAGCTTCCTTAACTTGACCTGACCCAAACTATAAGGTTTTAAGCCTAATAAAAGTAGAGTAAGTGTCTATATACTGAATCCAAACTGAGAGCTGGTTCCATAGTAAAGTCTGATAGCTGAAGGCTCGGGTTCCGATTTTACTTTTGAAAACTGTGGGGACAATTTTGAGAGCAAAATGCTCTGTTAGGGTTAAAATATGTCAGGGCCTGAATATTCATTATTGTTATTTTGCGCATGACGGGAAGGATTTTAAATTCAGCTCTGAACAGACAGCCAACAAAGAGAAGCTATTATGGGAGAAATATCCTCTCTCCTTCTCGTCCTAATGGGTACTCTCACTGCAGTGGTCAACTGAAGGTTTTTGAAGGAGCTTTTAGAGTGACCTGATTATAATGAACTACAAAAGTCCAGCCTGGAAGTAATAAATGCATGAACTAGCTTTATCACTCTGAGACAGGATGATTCAGAATTTAGCAATATTGTGAAAATGAATGTAGGTAGTCCTCTACATTTGTTTAATGTGCATGCTGAAGGTGCCTCACAGTGTTACTGGAGGCCAAGGTAACGTCATCTAACGCAAATATCTGTTTTAGGAATGACTACAATTACCTCATTTTTATCTGAATTTAAAAGTAGGAAATTAGAGGTCATCCATACCTTTATGTCTGTATTTTATATTTAGATAAACCTGGGTGTCATCTGCATAGAAATTAAAATGTATGCAGTGTTTCCTAATAATAGGTATGTAAATGTAATTGGTCCCAGCAAAAAGTCCTTTGTGAATAACGTCTTTGTGGGAAGAAGACTAGCCATTTAGTTGAATAAATTGGAGTCTATTTGAGAGATACGAGCTAAATCACTGCAGCGTTGTAACTTTAATACCTGCAGCATGTTTTAAAATATTGCTGGACTGAGGTCTGACAGGACAAGCACAGAGATGAGCCCACTGTCAAAGGCCATATAAAGATCATTCAAAACCTTTAGTAGCTCTGTTTCTGTGCTATGATGCGCTCTAAATCCTGAATGAAACTCTTGAAATAAACCATTGATTTGCAAATGACCAGTTAACTGTTTGTCAGCTACTCTTACAAGAACTATTTTGAGGCCAAACAAAGATCTTCTAAATTAGTAAGATAATATTTCCTCTCTAACATTAAAGTGGCGCGTGGGAGGGCTCCACTTTGAGAGAAGCCACTAAAACCTAATAAAAAACTATATGAGGCTGTCATTTTGAACAACTACATGGATGTTAAACTTGCCTGAAATAATTGTTTTATCTGAACTTTTTATAAAAAAGATAAAAAGTCAAAGAAATCAACTTCAAATTCTGAGGACAAGCCAGGTGGATGATTATTAACACATAAAAATGGTTTATAACTTCTCCGGTTAGGGTGGAAAAGGTTAAGAGTCGGGTTTCTAAATTCTGTCTAGCTCTTTGGTTGTTTAATAAGTTGGAGTGAAAGATGGTTAAAAGGTGCATGTATCCATTACAAGCTGTTAGCGTATCCTAAACAATTATCCTTCTTTCTCACTATTTGAATGACCATTATTTTCAAAATGGGCGTAAAATATTCAGAATGGCTTGAAGCCCAAGAAGTTTTAAGTAAAAAGGTTTATTGCACTCATACAGGAAGAGGGCATTGTGCCATTTTCCTATTGAGTCTTGAGGCTTTTTGAAACGTGATGGTTTGCCCTCTGGTGGCCATTAAATAGAATGCAGGTTTAAAGCACTTCCATACTGGTTTCCCTAGTCAGGGGTGTTGAACTCCAGGCCACGAGGGCCGGTGTCCTGCAGGTTTTAGATCTCACCCTGGGTCAACACACCTGAATCAAATGAACAGCTCATTACCAGGCCTCTGGAGAACTACAAGACATGTTGAGGAGGTCGTTTGGCATTTAAATCGGCTGTGTTGGATCAAGGACACATCTAAAACCTGCAGGACACGGCCCCTCGAGGCCTGGAGTTCGACACCACATCTGTTTTAAACTGACTATGAATGTTTCAAGCATCAACAAATGCTTGCTGATTATGAGCGTCAGAAAAAAAAACCAAAAGCTGCTTGTGATGCATGTCTGCTTTGCTCTTAAGGTGTTTTGGGATTTTGACCTGCATATTGAATTCATTTAATTATTCTGCTAAGTTAAACTGATAAAAGAAGCTAAATTCCTTTTTAGTTTTGGTGGAAAAAAGTATACTTGAAGTATTAGAATAAAAGATATGAGTAAAATACGTTGTACCTGTGACAGCGTGGGCTAACACTGTGGGGGTGTGACGCCCATGAGAAATACCGTATAGTTCAATATCATAGCCTGTAGCATCCATCAGGTTAGTGACTGTAATGTTACGGACATCACCAGGCAATCTGAACTCCAGTGTCTCAGACTGCTGCTCAGAATCACTGACTCGGATAACAAAGCCATCAAAATGACCTGACACAGTGCTCCAGGACAAGCTGAGGTTATGTGGACTCGCAGATGAAGCAGCTATGGGCCCCAACTGTGGGATGTCCTCTGAATAAAAAAAGAACATGGCTTTTCAGTTATGTCGTCCTGCATACATGTACATAACAATGTAGGCGGCATGTCCAGTGTCAAGAAATGCAAGTCATGTGATACCTGTTGTAGCTACAGCAAATAGGGGTTGTGTGTTCTGGCCATCAACACCAGTGGCATACAGCTTTATGTTGTAGCCCGTGCTCGCTTTGAGCCCCGCCATTACTGTGGAGCGCACGTCTCCAGGCAGAGCGCGCCCCATTGCCTGCGAGGGCAAAGCAGACTCTCTGACTTCTACTATAAACTTATCAAAAGCCTTCTCTCTTGTCCGCCAAGACAGAGAGAATCTGTCTGAGGTAATGTTAGAAACAACTAGCTTGGACAAATCGGGCTCTTCAGCTACAGGGGAGAGAAAATATAAAATATATGCATTTATTAAAAAAAAGGATAACACATGTATTTGTCACTTTAAAACCCAAGTCAACTTTAGAGTGAAGGTAACAACAATTCTCTTGGAGACTAATGATTTGATACACATAAAACCGATTACCTGTCGATGCAACAATACTGACTGCACTCGTTCTGGATCCCTTGTACGTTCCATAGAGGTAGGCTATGTAATCAGTGCTGGGCCTGAGCCCTGTGACATCATAGGACTTTACATCATGGGATATGTTATACTCCTTTGGCTCCATCAGCCAATCAGAATCAATTATCTCCAGGACAAAACCATCAAACTCTCCTTCAGTGCCATTCCAGAGGATTGAAAAGCTCTCTGACGTTAAGTTCATGATATATATTTTGCCAACCACTGGTTGATTCACTAAAGAAAGAAACCATGATTAGATTGTCACCAAGGCATTTATGCAGAAAATGTTATTATTAAATGACAAGTAAATGATTAGAAATTGATCTTTTTCTAGAAAGGAATACATTTAGCGTTAAGGGACGCTCACCACCATCACCAACAGTAACTGTTGACAGTCTGAGAAGCTGTGATTAAATACATGCATGTATTTTTTTTTTTTGCATTAAACGCAAAGCAAAAATCCTGCACCACAGTTATTTAAACACAATTAGATTCAGGATTTTTTAAACAGAAACACAATCTTCACAATTCTAACTGTGGCTGCCACCGCAATAGGTTTGCAATACACAACCATGAGGCAACTGAAGCACAGACTTTTCAAATTTAATTCAAGGGGAACAAGAATGATGAGGTAAATATTAAAAATCCGCCTGTATCCTGCATTCCAAAAAAAGCTGGACCACTTCTAAAACTGAAAGCGTATGGAGATACCCGATGATTTCAAACATATAGAAACACCGTAAAACACAGTGAAGAGAGTATGTACAGCCATGCATGGTTTCTAAAGCTACCAGGCCAGACGTGTTTATTGCTAATGTGACCGAACACAGAAGCAGCTGGACAATTTCTGAAGTATGCAGAGCTTTACTGTCTCCGGTGATTCAGCCAAATGCAGCAAAGCTGATTGGATAGCATTTTACGGAGAATACTATGAAAGCAATTCAACTCAACATTTAAAAAGCACTGCGCATTAAAATGGCTGTGATTTCTCAGCTGTGGCAATGCAGCATTCTTGTTTCACCTTGTAAATTAAAGTTGAAAGTCTGTGTTTGAATTGTATCCCAGTGTGTCCCTTAATATTGCTTGTAGAGCCGTGTTCAAAATTAAGAGAATTGTGTCACTGTAAAAATTTTGGAAACCAAATATACTCTTTTCTTTACCTTGAATATAAGCAACATGTAAAGCCAAGGAGAGAAACTCAAAAGGCCTTCAAAATTACCTGCAAGTTTGAGTTGTTAATCACTGACTTAAATTTGAAAATGTGATTAAGCAGATTTCATGCACATGTAGCATGGTTTGGGCATGTTAATGCTGATCAATTCAATGCATAACGCGGCATCAAAGCAATTCAAAGCAGATGAGTTAGAGAGCTAGTTAAACTTCATTTACATGTTGCAGGAAATATAGTCCTTACATGCAAGCATGCACTCAAAACAAAATTCAGATGTAAATCGAGGTGATGCTACTGTTAGCTTCGTTTTATGTTATTAGCTTTTTACCTTGATAGTGACAAGAAGATTTAATCATTTGCCACCTAGCAGTCCAAAAGGAAATGACCTGTGTTTACTTTGATGTTCCGTGAAAATAAACTTCATCAGAATCCACAAAACCACCCCAGTGTCATTCACACAAACTGAAAGATGACATGGATACTCACGCATACTGTGAGCGCTTGCACATCGACGGGCAAATGATGGGTCATGGTTAATCAATTATACGCTGAATGAGGGCTGATGAGATGAAATGAGATTATCGCACCGTTGCTGTATGACTGGCGGGGGAGGCTGAGAGTTATTGGTTTGCTTTTGCAATCATTGCAGCACATCAGCGCCAGACCGGACCACGATGCAGGGATGGCAGAGGGGGGGGGGGCTTCATGCACTTTGGGATAAGGGGAGCAGTCGGAGGTAAGTCAAGGGGTTTGGGTCAGTGATGAGGCACATGTACGCATCACCCTGCCCTCTCTCAGCTAGACAGAATCAGTGGCTGGAGGGTGAGGAATGGTAAACGGCATGTTGGTTAAGATGAAGCAGTAAAGTGCACTGTGTCCAGGGTGTTGGACATTGAGGCCATAAACAACAATTGGGTTATTATCATGATGTTCTTGTTTCATGCTGCGAGGTGAAGATGCTCCACTGAGAGTGAGACAACAGAGCTATTTATGTGTATGCTTCACAGATGTTGACTTTAGTAGAAATTATTCATGGAAAAGAAGGACAGTTTAGAGGACAAAAGGCTGCAACGCTGCAAGTTGCAGGTACCTGTGGTGGCTTCACTGTACACAGGTTCAAGGAAGGAGCCCTGATACATCCCATACAGGCCAACCATGTAGCTGGTGTTGGGATTCAGCCCAGAGATACCCAGGCTCAAAGCGTCTCCGGACAGAGTGAGGTTCTGGCTCTCTGCAAAATTCTCCAGGTTTGTTACCTCAATCACAAAGCTGTCAAAGTCCCCACTCGTGGGGCTCCAGAACGCAGTGAAGCCATCCCATGTTATGTCAGAGATGGTGAGGTTCACCACCATTGGCGTCAGCATCTCTGGTAGATAGACATATCAGACTGGGGTCAGCTGGACAGGAAGATGGATTATGCATTTCATTTTAAGGCGAAAAAAAAAAAAAGGACATCAGGAGTATGAGGAGCACAGTGGGGGAAAAATCTCAGATTTTGAGATAAAATTGCAAACACTTGAACACATAAAAGTGATGATCACCTCTTTCATTGAATTTTGAGTGTTTTAATCATCCTTGTTACATCTGTGGTGCCATAGCAAATGAATGGGAATACACTCAACCTCCCCCCCCATTGGCTGAATGACCTACTGAACAACCCACTGAACGGCCCACTCAACTGAATTTCGTGGTGAAAAATGTTTGTGTTAATTTAAAACAGACCGCTCAATTTTGACCAGGAACACTAAAGTAAGGGGGGTGGGGTGCACAAAACTGGAGGGTTAAATTCTCCCCATCTTCTTGTCCCACCGAAGGGCGGAAAATGTGTAATTGGTTCTGTTTGCTTGTCTTTTGTCTGTCTGCCTGTTTGTTAGTTAGCAGTCTAACATCAACAGTTATCAAGATATTATTTTGAAATTTTGTCTAATGGTGGATACCAATAATAGCTTAAGCACATTTTTGGTGAAGGTCATGCCAAATATAAAAAAATCAGTAAAAACTTAATATTATGCAGAATTTTTTAAGGATTGACTTAAAACTAGTACCTAGATTGAAGCATTTGACCTTGACCTTTACTATTAGCGCCCAAGGACAAAGTTAAAATATTTCAAGAAGCCATGTCAAGTAATATATCATATGAACATCACAGGCTAACATCATCATGTTGTAATAAAAACACAATAAAGCATCAAACTTTTAGTATCGTAAGAGTCCTTTGAGGGACTTGTGAAATAAAATTTAAAAAATAAAATAAAATTCCTAAATATTGAACAATATTAAACTCTAATCATTTTAATCACAAAATAATTTTTCAAAAAAGTTTTACACTCTTAATTAAAATGTTTGATATTAAAGTATTGAATGTTGTATATTTGATATATTGCAGTATACTGTATATTTACAATATATTTGACATGAGAGTCAAAATTGAATACTAATATTTAATTTTGAGTTCATTATCAGAATTAAATAATATATTCTTAATATAATTTAAAGTATTCTAACTTTTAACAAATTCTACCAACAACATGTTAGAACTTTCCTTCATTTGACATCACTTTTATATTGTTCGTTTAAGTTAAACTAAAACAACTTTCAAAATTAGAAGTCTCTTTGTTAAATGCACATTAAATCTCAAAATCTCAGATTTTTTGTGGACCTAATACTTTGTTGTGAGGATTTAAAAGTTCAGCAAAAGACAAGATTAGATCAATGAGGATTATCTTTTACAATAAAACATGAAGTATCTGTGGAAAAAGAAATGATTGAACCATTCTGAAATGTTCAGACATAGGAGATAAAAGATATGATGATGATGGATTGAGATGAAGGGCTACAATAAGAAATATTTGTTCCATGTACCTGTAGTAGCAAAAACTCTGAGAGGTAAAGATCGCTCCCCTTCCACCAGCCCTTGCAATGTAATATCATAGTGTGTAGCAGGGGACAACCCTTCTATTTCAGCCTTCCTCATATTTCCTGGTACCGTGGTCACACGAGGTTGCGTTGTTGCTGACGGAGCAGTAAGCTCCACCAAAAAGCTATCGAACGCCTCATCGGGTGCGGACCACGCCAGCTTTACACTAGTGGCGGTAACACTGACTGTGAGATCCCCGAGTAGGTCCAAGCCTGAGCTGTCAGGCTCGGCACCGGAGCTTATCCCGCCAGAATCAGAAGTGGAAGTTACTTCATTATTTAGAGTATCGAGGATGTCTGGGTTTTGAACAGCTTCATTATCCGGAACAGACTGTAGGAGCGTTGAGGCATCTTTGATACTCAGCGTAAGCACATCTGGAGATGTGGGCTTGGGTGCTAAGTGAATAAAAGAAGGTTAAAGGATGAATTTCTTATTGGCTCTGCTGAAAACTGTAAAAAGATCATGTGAAGAAAAACAATGGGTTAACATAAAAATATAATAATTCTGCACAAAATGCTGCCCTTATTCTACCTGAATCATGGATATATTATGACGGCTAAATCATCAAGCCATTGCTAAGGCATTAATGACACCTGAAGCAGGGTCATTAACTTTCTGAAGACTCTGCATAGTCCACTGGTGTGAAAGTATACAGTTGTCTTCAAATTAAGTTGAAGCCATGCACAGCCACGTTCTTTCGGCTTTTGTAAAACACAACTGAGGAGTCTTAGTCATGAGACATGCAGGCGACCTGGTTTAATTTGCTATTAGAGAATCACTCATCTCTCTAAACGGGGTTAATGATGGGACAAGGCTTTAATTTAAAAGCTCAGGTACAAGAAGAAACTGGGACAACCAGCTAAGTAGAAAACCAGTGTGCTTGATAGCTTTTATAATCCAGGCTAGACACTGATGCCACTGTGGATTTCTTCTTGCATTTGAACTTTGGGAACCAAAGAATCAAACAAGATGGGTTTTTGTAAAAACAGAGACATTTGTTAGGTTCAAATGGACTCATGCCAAAGGTTATGCAGATGATGGTTTCAGTGAAAAAAAAGTCTTGTGAAATCTGGGAACAAAGAATCCAGCATGCAAGCCATATCAGTCTGGCCTCTAATCAAAAGCTTCCGCTGAAGGGAGAAGCTGAAAAACCCTAAGAGAGAGACTTATACCTGTGATTGCAACAGCTTCAAGTAGCGCAGCTCGTTGGCTACCTGTTATTCCATAAAGTTTTATTAGATATTCTGTCGATGCCGTCAGGCCATGGATTCTAGAGCCATGGGCATCTCCAGGAAGTTGAACCTCTCTCATGTCCCACAATCGCTGAGTGTCTTTATATTCTAGTGCAAAACTATCATAGACACCACGAGCCTTTAGTTTCCATGACAGATCAAATCCATCAGACGTGACACTTGAGACAGTCAGCACTCCAGGCTCATCCTCAGGCTCGGTCCCAGAAAACTGGGACTCGGAGGGGTCTAGATACACAAAGCTAATGACATTGTCCTCCAAGCCTGTAGGAGTCGCTAGCTCACGGTCATCTGAGTCAGCTAAATAAAATGTGAAAGAGGCTACAAGGAAAACAAGAAAATCAAGAAAGCATCGTTTAGTAACAGATGAAATAATAGTTTCTTGGTGCTGGTCGGCAGCAGATTTATTTCCAGCCAGCAAATCTCTACTTGTATTTCTAAACATGTACACAAATGATCATTTTCAAGCTTTCAGTCCTGGTTGCCTTGGTTACAAAGCTGCGATTAGCATTATATATGCAAAAAACGCAGCTGTTACTATAAACCAATCTTAATTAATTTTAAAAAAAGAATAGGAGATGGATCTTTTTACAGTGGTGAGCAACAATCTCAGGTTGTCCAATGAACAGTAAGATAAAAGAGAATTAATGATGCTGACACCCCTGAACTCCAACAGCTGAACCTGTCTGTAGATCCTTTTAACTTTAGCTCCTCGAAGAAATCCTGAAGAACGTAACAGAGCCTTTAACTAAAAATGCATGCGTTCTTATTCATTCTATTCATTTAAACTGTGGAAAAATGGTTCCCTACCCACCTGTGGATGTAGACAGGGAGACGGGTGTGCTCCTTTTGTGCCCCCTCTCTGCAGTCAAGGTAAGGGTGTAGCTCATCCCAGGAGTCAGATTGGGCAAATGATAGGTAGTCGTTGCAGCTGGGAACCCCACCTCCCCAACCTGACCGTCTCTGGAGATGTACACCAGTCTGTATCCACTGATTTTGGCCTGAGGTTTCTGCCACTTGACGCTGAGAGACGTCTCTGTGGATTCAATTTCCTCAAAATCTCTGGGAGGATCGAGGTCTGACAGAAAAAAGAGGTAGATAAACAGCTCATTAGTGTCATTTCACCACTCAATTTGTATCAACACATCCTATCTGTCTGTGTGTTTATGAAGCGGTGTGAAGGAGGAGTGTTTGGACAGCTGTTCAGCAGTGTCTCTCACCAGTTGCTGCGTTTGTGGTAGCTGGGAGGCTTTCTCTCTCATTCTTCACAGCAGTCACTCCAATCCCGTACTCTGTACCTGGCTTTAGCCCTGCGGTGCAGAAAGACGGAAGCTAAATATCCATGTTGGGTGACAAATGCAATTCTGGATATTGCATGTGTGTGGTCAAGCTTAATTTGTATTAATCCATGTGATACTTACTGGTGATGGTAGCCTGTGTGCTATCGCCTGGTCCTCGCTTGAACACTTCCTCACCATGAATTTCCCCAGAGATGGGACTGTATTTTACCCGATAGCTACTAATATCAGCTTCACTGTTGGTCCACTCCAGGGTGATGCTGTTGTCTGTCTGGGACACAGTCTGAAGGTTCGTGGGGGCATCCAGTGCTTACATAAACAGAGTTTCTTTCATTAATTATGTAATGACTTGACACTTGTTGACCTACAATCATACAATAAGCTTAAATACATACTAATACAACATTAGACTGCTCTAGTTTGTAGTGTACAAATGCATAGAAGTCTCAAAATATAACAATATAGTGAACCAAAACAGAAAATACAGTTATTATCACAAGACAACCTGTAGTGAATGTGGCAGTGACAGGGTCACTGGTGATGTCTCCACTCCTGGAAATGAGCGACACTGTGTACTCGGTGTCTGGCCTCAGACCATCAATGCTATACTGCTTGTCTGGGGGGGATATAGCCACACGATTTTCATCTGAAGGGTCAGAGCTGGGCATGTAAAACATGGTGATTCCATCCATGGGAGCCACTGGCTGAGACCAGCTGATCAGAGCCGAGGAGTCCGTAATATCCTTCACCTCCACCTGCTGAGGGCTATCAATCTCTAGATTGGGTAATTTGGTAAGAGAAGGAAAGTTGGATGAGATATAGAAGAAAAGATGCATGAAAAATGTGAAGAGTGGTAATTGTCCTAGAAACTGATGCATCCAGGGGTTATTTTTTTCTAGCTTAATATTCAAACATAATAACTTATTTGTAATCAATGTAAGCTGTATATTTGGCTCTATTTAGCTAATTTTGCTAATCATGCTAACCATAAGTTTGTATGGTGAACACTTTTGTTAAAAATCAGCAAGTTAGCACTGTCAGTGCAAAAATATTAAGTATCACTGCTGGTTTCCACTTTGGTTATCCTGAAGGTTAAAGGTATTTCGGCATCATAAAGTCATAGAAGATGCTAATACATGTAGCTTGCTAACCAAGCAACTGCTGTTCATGTTTGGCTAAAAAAACAGCACCAAATCGGTAACATCAATACCAATTCATGGCACCGCAAGCTATGTCCATCTCTTCTAGTGTCATCTTGCAAGCTAAAAAGTACCTTTCCAAAAAGTTATGTCTACCTTTGGTGTCAATAAGAAGAGAAATGTCTCTAACAAAGATTTAATCAGTCTCTGTATGTGTAATTCATTATCTAAAAATACAGAGTTCACAATACAAATTCACAAAGAAAACCTGGATAAAGAGATGTTAATCGTTGTTTTGTTTGTACGTGTTTAAACATAAAATACATCTTGCATAACTCAACTTGGATATCAACCACCACAACAGGAAAAGTCATTATGAAACATAATGTGATTCCCTTTAATTCTGACGTCATGTCACTACCTGACAAATCTCCTGTGTTAACATGTGGAGGAGACATTTTTCCTCCATATTTTGGATCCATGCTAAAAAAGGACCACTGGGGGTACAAGGGTATGAAAAGTTTAACCTCGCTTCTATCATTCCTCTGTGTCGACTTTCAGCCTATACAAATAAATGACATCAGAAACAAAACGGTGTGATACCCAGAGAGTCCATCAACACAGTCCTGTTAACTAAATGATTTTTCCATGCTCAAAGGAAGTTGTCTGGCTTGACGTGCCATATTGATGGCGTAAGGAACTGGAACCATTTCATAACTTAATGTATGGAGTAACTCGGCAATAAAAGTTTCAACGAGACAAGGACGAGAGCTAAGAGCAAAAGATTTATTGGAAGAGGAGAAAAAAAACAACTATGACATGGATATGCTATGCTCAGCTTCAATTAGTTTGAGTTATTACTCTTTACCCTGAATCTGTTAGATGGACTATGGAGAGCCACCTGGGATTTCTTCTTGTAGTTCTTCTTTTCTTTCTTCACTCTAGCTCACATTGCAGACACAGTCAAAGTGCAAAAGTACTAATAGCTGCCACATAGTGCAGGAAAATTAAAATCTTCTCTGACTCTAATGTGATGATTATGGTCGAGAGTTGATGATAGGCAGCCATAAACTGCATGACTGTAAATATTCTGTGTGCAGGAAACTCACTGGTAGTGAATGTTTGGGTTGTTTGGGGTCCTCTGGTGTTGTTCTTGATGATGTTGATGGAGACTTCATACTCCTGTCCTGGTCCAAGCCCTGATTGGAAGAATTGGTTCTGAGAGGGTGGAAGGGTGCTTGAAACTTTTCCATTTTCTTCTTTCTGTAAAAGTTACATAATATGCAAATTAAGTTAAAGTAGAAAATTTACATTAAACTTGACTGCTGTGAGAAAATCAGCTTTTGGCATTAAAACATGGTGTCTCTGTTTTAGCATTTTCATTACCGTTTAGGTTATGCTATGTTTAGTGTACCGCAGGCAGTATATTTCTTCATGCAAGGCACAAAAAGGCAGGAGCGGGAGCTTGAAGGTCAGAAAAGGACAACACATTTTAAGGCTACAGAAAATTAAAAGGATTTATCAGCTGGCACATTCATTCCTTTTCGAAGAGTTGGTTGGATTTTGCCTTGGTATCTCAGCAGCAGTTTTAGCCACAGTTCTATAACATCCCTCACTTTTCCATATGTCAAAGCAAATTTAATGGTTACCACTAAAATAAATCCTTGTATTGCTGAGACTTTCAATAAGCTGTCGTAGCTTATCACCTCTGACTTTTCCCCTGATGGTTAATAAAATGCAGGCAAGTCCTCAGCAGAGATGGGGAGACTCACCATGTTGCGGAAATAGATCTCCCAGCCATCAAAGGGGATGTCCAGCTCGTCCCAAATGACCTCGACTGAGGTCTCTCTTACTGATTTGAATCTTAGCCCTTCTGGCTGCGGAAGGTCTAGGGGGGACAGAGAGAGAATTAATAAATGTCTAGTATCTTTTTCTAACCATATTCACAGCAAGTGAACACAGAAACAAATATGGCATACCTGTGGCCACCCGTGCACTCACAGGGATGCTCCTTTTGTTACTCAGAACAGCGTAGACATTAATCAGATACTCAAGACCAGGCTCAAGCTCTTTAACAGTTGCAGCAGTTTTGTCTCCAGACACAGTGAACTCTTGGAGAAGACCGCCAGGAATTGTGGGCACATATGTGACGAGGTACTCTGTGACCAGCATCTCATTGTTCCAGGACAGGCCGACAGTCTCACTGGTGACCTCCCCAACAGTTAGGTCCTTTGGAGGAGATACTGGAAAAAATCAAGAAAAAAAACCAGCTGAGGGTGTTGTATTAGACATTTTCTCAGGCCCTCAAGTCAGTGAATATCAACCACGTAGAGCTAATGCAAACTCCAGACACACATCTGGTTGTGGTGTGAAGAACTGCCAAAAAAGCACACACCAAGTACAGACAAGGGCAGCACAAAAACCGAAACCCTCTTTTATATTCACCAGAATAGTTTCTTTCAAGAATAGTGGTGAGTGAATTTTGAGAACGGAAGGAAATTACATCACTCTGCATTTGCTTTTATGGTGCACTTAGTTAACACATGGAAACTTTCTAAAATTGTGAACTGTCAAATCCTTTTTTTTGTCTAGAGACTCTTACCTTGTGAGCAGTCTTCTCCGATGTATCCCTCATCGCAGACACACTGACCGTTCACACAGTGCCCTTTGTCCTGGCAGTTGTTGATGCAGCTCATCATTGCACAGCTTTCTCCTTCATATCCGATCTCACACATGCATCTTCCGTCGACACAACGCCCCCTGTTGTTGCAGTTATCTGGACAGGTGAGCACGGAGCAATCGTCTCCCGAATAGCCTTCATGACAAATGCACTCTCCGTCCACACAGTAACCCCGGGTCAGGCAGTCGTTGGGACAAGCTCTCTGACTGCAGTCTTCTCCTGCAAACCCTTCGTCGCAGACACACTGACCATTGATGCACCGGCCATGGTTCCTACAGTTGTTGGGGCAGCTCAATTCACTGCAGTCTTCACCAGTGAAGCCTGCGTGGCATAAACAACGCCCCTCGGAGCACTCTCCACGGCCGTAGCAGTTTGAAGGGCATGTGCGGATGCTGCAGTCCTCAGCAGCGAAGCCTTCCTCGCATACGCATTGACCATTGAGACAGCGCCCCCTGTGCAAGCAGCTGTTTGGACAGGACAGCTCGGAGCAATCGTCTCCCTGGAAGCCGACATCACACGCACACTGTCCATTTATGCACTGGCCTCTGTTGTTACAGTTGTTCAGACATGCCAACTGGCTACAATCTTCACCCTGATACCCTGTGTCACAGATGCACATCCCACTGAAGCAGGTTCCTCTACCGTTACAGTCATTCAGGCAGGTGAGCTGACTGCAGTCTTCTCCACTGTAGCCAGCTGTGCAGACGCACTGGCCATCGACACAGAAACCATTACCACGGCAGTTGTTGGGACAGATGCGCTCTCCACAGTCTTCCCCGGCGAATCCTTCATCGCAGTAGCAAGTTCCATTCAGACAGCGTCCACGGTCGTAGCAGTCTTTGGGGCAGATAAGCTCAGAGCAGTCAAAGCCAGTCCACGGTTCATCACACACACAGTCTCCGTCATCACAGCGCCCACGGCCTAGGCAGTTATTGAGGCACTTGCTCTGAGAACAATCTTCGCCAAAGAAACCATCCGTACAGACGCAAACGCCACCCACGCACTGGCCGTGCACGCTGCAGTCCACAGAGCAGGCCTCAAATGAGCAGTCTTCTCCAGCGAAGCCTTTAAAGCACTTGCACTTTCCATCCACACAGTGGCCTCGGTCCCGGCAGTTCTTTGGGCACTCGGGTTCGGTGCAGTTGGGTCCCTTCCAGCCAGGCTCACATATGCAGCCACAGGTTTCAACGCTGAAGTTTCCATGACCATTACAGTAAGGTTTTGTTCCCACTTCACCTTTAAAAAAAATGCAGCATAACAATGACAAATGCAGTCAGCTTGACATTTGGAGAAAGCATGCTTTTTTGACTTTCTTGTTGAGAGTTGGCAGTGAAGAAAGACTTTTCTGTATGCTATGAAGAGCCAACAGATGCATAAGCGAATGTGTATTTCCTAAAATGCCAAACTATTCCGGCTTATTTTAGCAGCTACTGTTTTCTTGCTTTCATTGGTACTGACAAAACTTTATGTAATCCCTTACTGATCCAAAAAATAACAAAAAAACATGCAAAGTTAATAGATGAGCTGGTGTCCTCTACTGTACAGCTAAAATTACACCCCCACGTTAAATTCCAAAGAACTCTCAGCAGATGAAGGGAACAGATGTGACTCATGAACGAGACTTGTGGGGTTACAAAGCACTTTTCATTGCAGAGTCTGATAAATAAAGGATTGTTTTACTTTGCTGGCTCTAACGGGCAAATGTGACTGACACAGCGTGATGGAAAAATTAGACCTACCTTTGACCTGAGCACTGCAGCAGGCCCCTTCACTGTGGCACTGATCCCTCAAAGCTGAAACTTCTCCCTCAAGCATCTCAAGCCGGCTCATGAGGGCTTTTAGACCGGGCAAGTGGTCGGTGCAACCGCAGGCCTGCCGAGGTATGTTGATGCGGTGAGTGAAGACAATCTGGTTCTCCCCGTCGAGCGTGTGCTCGGTCATGTGATGGCCTGAGGAGACTGGTGCATCTTTGGGATGAAGGTGCGTACTTTCTGTAGTGTCTAGGTCCACTGAGCACAAGGAACTTCCAGGAACATTAATGTTATAGACGTGGTTGAAAACCAAAGGATGATCTGCTCTCGGGAGGGTTATGTTTTGATCTTCAGGGGATGCCAAAGTCTGTCGTCGATGCCGTAGGATTTTTTTCACAAGCCCAGCATTTGATAAGGTGAGGCAAGTGATTAGGAGAACGCAGCCCAGAAGGCCTTGTGTACCCATGTTAGATGTGTAGCGCTTTATTAGTGAAATAAATATCCGTGCAAACCTCAGACAAAAGCTCAATCCTGGTTAACGGTGAATGTTCTGGAAAGACAGACAGATACATTGTTACAGCAATTTAGTATTTAATGCTTTGTAGCACAATTAATAAATATATGAGAAAACATCTGAAGAATCGTGTTATACCTGCACTAATTACAACAAACTAGCAATTGAGATGAAATGTTAACGAATTGAAAGCCATCCACAACATTCAATGCCTCACAAAGTCTTTTAAAACAGTTTTTCATAATGCCTGTCTTTCATAACTATCAACTGTACATGCGAATAGGGTTTGGTGATTTGGTGTAAGTTGACTACATGTGACTAGTTTTGTCTTGTTTAGAGAAAGACAGAAGCTTGAGAGATGGAAATCAGTGCAACATGAACATTTAGGATATGACGCAGTTATTTTTTGGACTGTTTTTTCATCGTTTTTGCTTTGCTGGTGTTAAACAGTCAAAAATAAATATCCAATAAATGTAGTTTTTGATCATTTTTGATAATCTTGTACATAGTTTGCATAATATTTTATTAAAGCCCTGCTTTTAAAAAAAACCCTATTATCAAATAATCCGCAGGTGTCCTGGTAAATCAACTTGCTTCACGGTGTTTGTGTAAATGTAAAAAATCTGCTGTTTTACTCAAAAAATTATAATCCCAGTTCTCTAGTGTCCACATAAAATTAGGTATCTGGACACCAACAGCACTATAATTTATGGGAGTAAAATGACAAGCTTCTTCCTCAGCGTGGGAAAGCCCTCTTGGATTACTCAGTGATGAGTTTCCAAATGATCTAAGTTCACACGAGATACTGAAAATCAATAATAGCCCACAGTGGCCGACTCTTCCTCATTACTGTAAAAAATTCTTCCTTCGTGGAGTTTTATGATAGTTCAAAGCTGTGTTATTGTTGCTTAACTGCATTTGCAGGCTTTAGATTTTAAATTCCTTCACTCATCAGTCAATAATCATTGCATCCCCAAATAGCCGGCAAATCAAGTCATCCAGATAGGCCCTCAGGTTCACACGCTTGTCTGCTGGCACACCTGGGAGGCAGCAAACAATACCTCTATAAAGAAGCTGCATTTCTGGCAGCACAGGAGGATTTTGTCCAGACTCTTTCATTGGTAGCAAACCTGCACATGCAAACCAGTGAAAAATTACTTCCAAAAATGCAGTTATGGACTTAAAAAGACATGTGGTGCACCTGGATTTATGTTCTCCCGAGAGTTTCTGGAAACTGTTTATTGACACAATGATCAGCTATCGCATAACGGAAAGTATCTTCAGAAAAGCTTCAGCTGAGCTTTTGCTGGATCTCAGGGTTGCCATGACTGCACATTCATATATTTATGACCAAGAAGTATTTTATCCTCTGAGACACAAAATCAAAACACCTGTGGCTGATCCTCATCCTCTTAAAGCAACACAAGAAAGCCTAGATATACATAAAACTACTTGCAGTAACACACACACACAAAAAAATAGTGAGACCTATACCAAGAACAAAATCTGCCTCACAATTTTGTAGAAAAATCTAAAGGTGGGTAACAGTAAAATATATAACCACCGGATTACCTTGACTCAAGATGTCATCTGAGCTCAGAAAAATTATAGTTCCTTGTTATTGCACATCAAGCGGTTCACTGTTAATGTGCGTGTTAACTTTGAGAGTAAAATATGAATATATTTCTTTTAAAATATGATGGACTCTCTACAGGTTGTGCTGAACCTTCCTGTGAGGAAGCACAACGATTTTATATTTGGGAAAAACCAATAAAATAGAATAAGCTGGTAAAGGAATCAAGAGTTGTTGGCTTTCGTCAAGGACTTTTTGAAACAGTGAAAACAGTTTGAAAACTTTTGCAGTGATAGCTGAATGTTTCCCTTGTTTTTTATTGTTATACTTAGATGACAGGCAGCATGGCTATCTTTAAATCGCAATGGTCGCACGCAATACAAAGGCTGTAAAAATGTTGCTACTTCAGAGATATAGGTTTGAAGGTAGGGCTTTTTCATTGGTCCTCTTTCCTTTCCTTTATCATGACCACCTTTGACCTGACCTGGCTTCTGTCCCACACCCCCTGCCAGCATTTTCACTGTTCTTCATCTTACCTGTTTAAACGCCCATATAAAATCCCAGCTTAAGTTTCACTAGGCTCTCACACATCTGGTGAGCGGCAGGATAAAGGTAGGTTACGATTAAGGTTGTAAATCTGAACTCTTGGTCTTACAATGTGTTTGTGATCTACTTCTTGAAACCTTTACAACACATATCACTTGTAATTTACAGTCAGTCTGGCAAAAAAAAAAAAAAATCTTCTTGATAATGCCCACAGGTAGCTCACTGTCACTAACATAACTGTACAATATGGACTTTTTGAAATAATAAGCAGAGGAATTCAACATATTTTTTAAGAAAATACTGGCTGGTAACCCTTTTTCATTGTAAGACTAATTGAAGTTAATTAGTTGAATTAATAAATTGTTTTGATTCATTTCTTCTAACTGGGTGCACTTTTCCATGTTGCACAGAGCAGAAAAAACATTCTTAAAATAAGAGGTGCAAGCAAGGCACGCAGTGCTTGTGTAGCGAGATCTCAAAACAGACATCAATTAAAATGTCAAAGTTAAAGTGATCCTTCTCCTTTCATCTCAAACAACATTCTGTCGTTAAAGCTTCTGGCCTGTTTGCATTCATTCATCATATAGCTATAGTTGGCAATAGTCTCTGGAAGCAGGATTAACTCCGCTTGTGTCCAATTCCACAGGAATCTGTAGTGCACCTCAGTTTTTGCAAAGGTCTTCTTTCCATTATCAATCGCTTGAGCTTGTCAAGTTGGGAAATAACACCTTTTTCTGGTTGATGTGCGTTCATAGTCCTCCATCTGTCTCTAATGGGAGATTGATGGGAGCATAGTAGATAAGCTCTGAGATCAGCTAGCATCAGTGGGTTATGCGGTAATAGAAGCAGCATTAGAAATGACTTAGTGACTGCTTGGCCAATATGTATATATAATATATAGAAGAGTTAGAATACAGTGTGAAAATGTTTTTTATTAATTCCATCAGCACGTTAACAAGAAACGCCTTGTTTTTGCTCCACTAGCATTTTAAAATTAGCATCTATGAGAAAAGTTTAACGAACAGTGTTCCTCATACACCACCTTTATTTTTCATTAATATTCTCAATTATTAATTAAATTAATTAAAATAATTGTTAATTGTTAATTAATTTTGAACAACCTGTTTATTTGTTTCTTTTTACATTAATTTTTTTTTAATATACTTTTTTCAAAATCAAGCTGTAAATCTGTGTTTGAGCTCATTAGCAGGTGTTTATTTACAAATACATGATCCTCCCAGGATCCTTTTGATTGCTGATTAAACAAAATATAAATTATTAACATAAGCTCAACCTAAAGCTTCTAAAGCAGTTATTATATATATTTATTAATCCATATAACATTGCTAAAAAAACCACAATTTTCTGCAAAGTATTTTATTTTTAAAAATATGTACCGTTTTCCACTAATAGAGTTTTACATGTTGTGAGGTGTTTTCATTGTGTTTTATTGTTACTTGTACTGAAGGAATGGTTCTAAAAAATTCTACTGCACTAATAGTAAATAGTTTTTTAGCCAGGAAGGATTGCAGAAAACGTGCAGCAAGCTGCATGAGGCAGCTGTGAAAGTGCAAAAGGCTCTGACACGTCACTCATATATCAGTAATTGTAAATTATGTGCACATTAACACTAACTTAAATTTTACATTTTAAATTTCAGACTTGAAATAACTTCAAAGGCTTTTTAAAAAGATAACTGCCAGCACATTTTTTCTTTTTTGTAACTTTTCAAAACCAGCGGAAACTTTGTTTATATAAGTGTGACCTGATGTTTTTGTTAAACTACTGAGAACGGTAGTGCTTACAGTACAATGCCAAGAAGACATCATTCAGAGAAGCCCTGGGGTTGACCAAGGACATCTCCTTTGACTATGGGACATGGGAAGACAATTTAGAGAGAAAATTGAAATAAATATAACCTGTTCACTAAGCTATAATCCAGTTCCCGTAGCTTTAGTATCCTTTCCCCATGCTGGCAGCTAAAAGGGAACTTTCCCACGTGGAAAAGAGAAACTGGGAATGTTGGCCCTGGGCTGATCACATCTGTTTTGCCTAGTCAAACTGAAATAAAGGCACTGAGGTTCTCGTCTTATGTCCATATAATAGCTCAACATTTGGCGAGCCAAAAGTGCTACTGCATGCAGATTTAATGCTAAACACAAGCATCCATTAACAGATTGTATGTGTAGCAAGTCTGGACACAGTCCGTATGGAAAACATTTGTGGTTGACAGCTTTGTGTCAGGATTCAGTCAGTGGTCAACAAGAAACGAGTGCATCCAGTTGTTCATCTGTGATATATTAACATTTCTATTTTTTCCATACATTACAAAGTACAAAGCCCGATTCTCGACAGCATCAGAAACAGCTGGAAATCATCTCAGGAAAGGTAATTAGAGTAGTTAATGTAGTTGATACAGTAAGAGAAATAGCAGCACCTCATTAGCAGATTACAAAGTTTCCCACTGCAGCATGGCAGATATTATCCTGTGGGACCAAAAAGCAGTTTCACTGTGTCTGCAGGTGAGCCTAACTAGAATGCAGACTTTCAGCAATTTCAGTAGCAGTTACTCTGTCTCTGCAAAAATAAACATTTTTTAAAAAGTAATTTTTTTGATTTTGCATGTGCTATGTTATATATGTTAATAAATGGGGGAAATACTATGCAAGTGTCTAAATGTGTCATTTTAAATTAGTTAATCTGCTGTGAGTGAGTGAAGCGTGGGCATTTTACTGTTGTGCATGTTACCAGCAGATATTTCCTCCATGAACATGCACGAACAGAAACAACCATCTGTGTCGGTCCCGCTTATTAGCAACATACCTGATTTTAGACAGTGTGGGAGATTTACAGTGTTAAAGTCTCACACTCTGACACAGTCACAGGCCTGAAACAGAGCCTGCAGTTATGTGATAGCAAACATAGATTTATTGATGTGTTGTATAAATTAACTTGTTGACTTTTAACCTAAAAGAAGGAAAGACTTTCATTAAACCCAGTTCACTGCTCTAGCTAACCTTCAGCTGCTCGAATGAATCCTGAAACTTGACAAAGAAAGACAGAAAAAGAAACAGGAACCAAAATATAATTTACATAAACTAAAGAGGCATGACCCCTGACTCTGTGTGTCAAAGTCATGTAGAGGGAAACAGTGTCGTATGAGCCCTCTGGGGCTATTAAACCAGCTGTCCCTTTGACACGGACACCTTTCTCACTCGGCTGCACACAATCATCCCAGGACACACGACACATAGCAGAGAAAATACAAATAAATACTCTCCTAAATAGCTATAGCTGTATATGATGGGAAACAATGTGCCTTCTAGGTATGAGCTGAAGTAGCGTGGGTGAGGGGGATAAAACTGCACATCAGAGGAACTGAATGATTATAATCTCATTCAGCTGAAATATTCCTTTCTGCTGAATGTGGACTGGAACTGGTGATTCAAACCACACAAAGGATGAAACAGAAGTTAAAACCACTGACTTTGACTTAAATTTCAATTAAGCATAGCTAATGGACTGAGTGGTTGAAGGATGTAATTTTTTGATTTCTCTTTATCCATGCTGGCAACGTCACTAGCATCGCCTATTTTTCCTTTCATTTAATCTCAGTGGTGGAAAAATGATGCACGATGAAGTCTGAACTGCATTGCCCAGAGTAATATGATGAATCATCAGGCTGCAAACCTCACCAGACACAGGGATATTTGTGCATTTTTTTGGCCCTGTGCAGAAACACACACTCACACACACACACAGATGGACAGCTGTTATTTTTATATTTTCTCCCAGTACTGATCTACAACCTGACAACATTTTTTGCAAGGGTCTCTTTTTGGCATAAAGTGCGCTGGCCATTCTACGGAGGCGATCAAAGCCTGGGATAACTCTTCCACATGTTCACTCCCACAGCAGTCAGTCATCACCGCTGCTCCCAGCACTGGCTGCTGTGTGAGTCTGACAGAGGAAGAAGTTGCAGTATACACCAAGAATGCACTTCCAATAAATAATAATTGTGCCTTTTGGTTCTGTAGTATGCGTCACTCGTGCAAGTTGACTACTTTCACTTAAAAACAAAAGGAAATGAGAAAACTGACCTTTCAAATAATTGTTTACTCAGAGAAATTCATAAATAGATCTTCTTACCTGTTTTTTTTT
>NW_005187403.1:2394561-2396148 GCF_000239375.1 Pundamilia nyererei | reverse complement strand
GGTCTTCACAAATTTAGTGAAGCCAAGAAAAAAGATGATGCTTCGCTCTGTTGTGTCACTGCTCCGTCATACAGCCTCTCCAGCAAGGTGGCAGCTCTGTCAGTCCAGCTCTTTATCCTCCCTCACAGTTCACAGCTCAGGCTGGGGTTCAGCTGAAAGAGGGAGTAAGTGAAAAGCGGGAGACAGGGAGTGAGAAAGAGAGAGAGAGAGCGAGAGAGAGTGAGAGAGAAAGAGTGGGAGGAAATGTCTTTTAAAGTGTGAGGAGTGTTTAGGTCAGACTCCCATTGCTTTAAACCCGAGCCCTTAAATAGTCGTTTTCTCCCTCCCTTCACAGCCCCGTCTTCCCTCCCTCTGCTGTAACTGATGGATACAAGGGCTGGTCTGCTTCCTTTAAATGAGATGCCACTGTAGCCGGGAGTCATGACAGAGTGAGCGGTGCTTGTGGTTGTGTAGGGAAATTAGAGGGGAAAGCCAGGCAATAAGAAGAAAGTGAAGGAAGACCGTAGACAGCAGACAGACAGTAGCTTTCAACTAGACTCACTTTGCAATAATGATTTATGATTTTCTCATACATCATTAAGGCTGCAAAAATAAATCCCAATCTTTGCTCAGCATGCTCAAACTGTCATTTCATGTTACCCCTCCATCGTCAGTCTCCACTTATTTCCATGCTTCACTCTAATCCTCCTTGAAATACAAGTCTTTCTCCAGCTCTGTTAGAGTATTAAACCAAAGATGAGAAAAATCAACAAAATACATGATTTCTGATTAAATACTTTCGGTATCTATCCAATTATATAATAAAGGTGATGGATAAAAGTCAAAATGAAACAGTGGAGGAAATCTCTTAAAGGAAGTGTTTTGCTACCATACACATATATTTCATATGAAGTCATTCATTTAACACATTTAACTGAATAGGTGAGAAACAAACATGTGTTAATGGAATTCATCTTGTATCTTGCAGTCACCACAGACAGGAATGCAAGAACTGCAAGACTATAAATATATAAATGTAATATAAACTATATAAAGACTAAATAACTGAAGCCCAGGGAGAGAAAAAGCAATGTGCCAGCATATGGAAGCAGCTTCCACAGTTTAATCTTAATATGATTAGATGAGGATAAGGGAAGAATCGGCTTAAATCTTTTAAGTGAGTCCGTGGGACTGTTAAGATATACAGTTTGCAGTCTGTTGTGAGTGGAACCTTTGAATGATAATTTTCTGAGTTTCTACTTGGACACATTCTGTGAAGACATGACAGAAATGGGTTACATCATACAAAGACTAAATTATTTAAAGGTTTTATTAGCAGCATGGCTATAGGGATAGCTCACTGATACATTAGTCATGTCAGTCCAAAACAAAATATTGTATCTCAGTGATTATTGCTACTGCTGTCATTCCGACTCTATACACCTCCGCTTCTTTGACTTTCTATTAAACAGTTATGCTTTGACAGCATCATTGTTTCACTATATGCCTAAATACAAACCCGTACCAGTCCATGAGTCGTTTGGTAACGGGCTGTGAGAGTTGAGGCACGGGTGTGAAATTTATGTTTTTTATGATTTGTATCATTTT
>NW_005187403.1:2392698-2394541 GCF_000239375.1 Pundamilia nyererei | reverse complement strand
GTATAAGAAAATGGTACTTAGGCTTGACTTTTGTAAACACTTTCCTAATGTCTTCACTCAGTAGCACCCATTATAGAATTTCTTTTTATGTTTCATTCTGAGTTTCAGAAAGACGTATCCGTTGGCTGCACAATTCATTTAAAATTTTAGCCACAATCACAGTTTTGCATTCCCACAATGAAAAGGCGATTTCCAAACAATATCTGAAATAGCCAGTGCAATCATTTTCCACTTGTCCAGTAAACACAGTGAGTGATAAGTACTCACTGGCAAAGCCTGTGCTGTAGGAAACACATTGCGGTGCAAATAAAGAGGCATCTCACAGGCGTTGAGTGCTTTGCTACAATTTTTTATTCACGTCCATCATATAGGCTCAATTAATAGAGTGAAAGACTATTTTCCTGTAAGAAGACACACTTAAACTAGGTGAATGAACACGAAGACTCCTTTACAGGGACGTAGCACACTATAAAAATGAAAGCACTGTTTTCATGAGAACATGCAAAACTGTCAGAATCACCACAAAGACAGTGTCGTCTGCATATTTGAGAAGTGTCATGTTCTCCATGTTACAGGTTATATCGTTTGTGTTAATTGAGAATTTAAAAAAAAAACACAAAACAGTTAGTGTGGATGAATGATAAATGGACTGATTCTTATGTAGCTCTTTCTACTCTCCCAGAGTACTCAAAGCACTCTATACTACATGTCACATTCACCCAATCACACAAGCACCTTCTTCTAAGATTTCTAATATTCATACACAGATGGATGCATCAGAGAGCAACTTAGGGTTAGTACCATGCCCAAGGGTACTTGGCATGCAGACTGGAGGAGCCAGGATCAAACCACATACCTTCCGATCAGTAAATGACCTGCTCCACCTCCTGAGCTACAGCCAAGGAAGTAAATGGTTGATTGAGGCTCAATATCTGAGCAGTGGAGATTAACATCACTGTCTGCTACCTTTTTTCCTTCTTTTGTTTTTGTCTCTTGCCTGTCTTGACATAGACATTGTCATACTATTTCACATATAATGCAATAGCTGAAGTAACACAAAAAGAAAGGAATAAATAAACATAGTAAAGAGTCCCAAGAACAAGAGGAGCCTGTAGAGATTCTATGCAGGGGTTCTTGTGAAAGCAAAATGTGTTTGGCACCACCGTGCATTCAGATCGCAATTCTGATTGCAAACCTGCCAGACGGCACGGGATTCAAAAAAGGGGAAGAAAGGAAAAACACTTTCTGTCTGCTCATAGGATACCAGTTCTTTGCGAGTCTCTGCATGCTAGCAAGAAGCTAGTCATTAATAACTGAGAGTTGTGTTAAAGCCGAGTGTCTGCCAATCCCAGACCAGCAGTCAGTGTGATATTCAACGGGTAGCAAATGAGTTTGAAGGTTTGAAGCATTGTAGCCTCAATTTTACCCACAATTCAGTCCCCAAAGTCATCTTTGAGTCATAGAGTCACCTCAAGACGTTTTACTGTGCAAGTTAAATATCCTACAAATAAAAAAAAGAAAAATCTAAATTTTGCAGATAAATTTTATATAAATTATATTTAAAATATATGAAGGATGTTAGAGTCTGTTGATCCAGGTTCACCTCATCTTCTTTGTTACTGTGTTTAAATGAGATACTAGACTCATATTGATGTACAATAACATTTGGATAAATTATTTTTTTCATTGCGACTCAACATTGCTGCTTTTTCGTGTATAAATGAATTGTTGATTTGTGAGGCTTTTTTTTGCTTTTCTTACAACAGTGCAATACTATTACAGCTCCATATGGTGTTTACATTTCTGAACAAAATGTTAAATGTGATTTGAAACAGACATCTGC